>NC_134366.1:56374259-56677290 GCF_035582795.1 Mycteria americana
AATCAAGACATCTGAAATGGCTCAGTTTTTCTCAGGAAAAGCAAAAATGAAATTTCAGCTTTGTCTACTTTGTCATATATTAAAATATTTTCCTTTTTTTAGATTGTTTCAGCTTGAGTCTTGGCAATACTGCCTTTGCTTGAATCAAAGCTGTACTTCAGAGAATGCATTTAGCAATTTACATTTTGTTTCTCTTCTAGGGGTGGATTTACTGGCTGACATATATTTCCCCTCTCCTAGCTGACCTGTGGTGGTCACAGCACAACCATGTATCATGGGAAATGGTGTCTACCTAACACACTCATCTCACAGAGGAGAGTGAGACTTGAACTACAGCTCCAGTGAGGGGCTTGCAGCAGCTGAGACAGACAGAAATGAGTGTGAAAAATCCACAGAAACAAGACACCAAACCTCAAGTAGATTTAGATATGGCAGTACAGAAAGGTAGTACTGAAATGTGGTGGTGGGGGATTTACTATTAAGTGTCAGATTGAAACATTTCAACATTTCTGAACTAAGGTGTTCAGAAACTTGAACTTTTCAAAGAATTTGGGGATCAACATATTCAGAAATATAATTACTTATCACTTAAGATAACTTCTGATTCTCAAGCGACTGTTTCTTCAGTTAGGAAGTCATATTTCACTTCTATGAGGTCGGTAAAATTTTCACCACTGGCAAATGATGGGGATAAGCTTTTCTTTTGGATCTGGATGAGAAACTGAATGGGTGACCAATGTTTTTGAAAATACACCTTATTTTTGTGAACTGAACCTTTTGAAAACTCTCTCTGACAATGCTGGGGAAACAGCACCAAGTGAGGTGACAATTAATAAATAACTCTCTAACAATCCACACATATTTTAAAAGGTCTAATCAGCAGTGAAGGAGGCCTAGAAAACTATATTTGTCACAAGCAGGGAAGAGCCAGACAGAAACAGAAGCGGTCTGCCCTAGGAAATGAATGAAATATGAAAGAGGAGAGGGATCACTCTGCTATGTAAGTCCTTGGTCTCTCTCACCTCCCTCTCCTTTTTTCCTCCAGGTTTCTTGCCTTCCATATTGTACCTATAATCTTTCTCCTTATCTCTCATTTTCTCAGAGTAACATGTCGTACTAAATCAATTAACTTCCTCTGCTGATTCAGAGAATAGGAGAAAGTACACTGACAATAAGATAACCTCTCTGGCATTCACTAACTCAGATTAAACAATTTCTTCCTTTTCCATGACTAGAGACAAATGAGAGGGATTCAGACTCTATTTGCATTGAAATGGTTCAGTGATAATAAACCAAACAGGGTGACAATAACTGAATTCATCCAGCACGTCTCTGGGAACAGTGGTTCAATACAGTCTTGAAATCCCTAGAGGTGGTGCGTGGTCTGCCTCATTTCGGCACTTTGATTTCAGTGCCCTGGTGAAGCAGTCCTCTGACAGTAAGGAGTCTGGAGTTCCCTAAATTGTTCATGGAGAGGTAAATGCATGCCATGGAACATCTCTAGACCTGAACCTTCTGCTTAATTTACAGAGAAGGGTCTTTTTCTGGAAGCCTTCAAAAGCACCTATTCTCCTCATTGCCATTACAGGGAATGTAGGCTTCTGCTTTAGAAGAGCTGGCTCATTAGATGCCTGAAAATGTAGGTGCAGTATTAGAACTGAAAACAGACAGGTTAGGTTCAGCTCTAGAGATGCAATCCATTTTAAAATCTCATAAGCATGAATTTGCCACTCCTCCTTCTTGCTATACCTCACTGCAAAATCATTAGACAACCTAAGGTTGGCAAGATTGGAAAAAAAACAGTTTGCAAACAAATGCCATTGGAAGATATTCCTCAGGTGTTTGTACACTAAACCTGATACATCCCTTCTTAGCTGTAAGTCCTCTCCTGGAACACCAGCTATAGAAAGGTACTTGTGCAAGATTACCTACATGGTCACTGAGACAGACTGGCTTCTTCTGAGAGGTGTTTTAAGTGGTGGCTGGATGATCACCTGCAGGAGTTGCCCGACTCTCTCCACTTGCCATGGAGATAGAAAGATTCTACAGTGATTAAGCTCCTTAAGATGGTGCTTCAGCTAAATGCCTGTAATTTGGTGCAGTGAACCAGGCTGAGGTTAATCACCGCATTAAGGAAACATGTAGTCAGTGAAAAGAGAAGAGGTAAGTATCTCTGAAGGATGAATCCCACCTCTCTTGATTAAATGTTCCCAGCCCAGGCACATACTTAGGAGGCCTAAGCAGATGGTGTGAAAACCCCCTCCCAAACTGTCAAAAGCAAGATAATATGTTTTGATGGACATCACACCCACCAAAACAGAAATTCAAATCTTCTCTTACTTCACAGCAACTCCCCCATACAGATAAGCCTTTAACATGTACTAAGAGTGCTCCCATTGCGGATGACTCCAAGACAAGTCATTAAATTCACACCTTGGCTTACCACTCCTGCCTTCACTGTGCAAACTCCTTCCCTCAGAGGCTCTTTCTCTGCTCTCATCCCCTCCTAGTTCTCTACCTTCTTCCCTGAGGTCTCCATCCACCATCCACTCATACTGATTATCTCTGTTCCCTCTCTCCCTCTCTCTCTGAGGAGTTACAGAGAGAGAGAGAAAGAAAGAGCGAGCTGAGAAACCTGTTTGATGTGTCAGTTTGCTGTAAATATTGAAATGTATGCACGGGGCTTGCTATAAAAAAAAAGAGAGGAGAGAGAAAAACACATTTTCCACAATGCTCTGACATTTCTGTTTCAATTCTCATTCCATCCATACTGCTTCCTTGGTGTAATTCTAAATGGGAATACATGGGCTATGCAAGAGATTCTGCTTCACTGAGCATCTTATGTAAACAGAAGATTTCAAGAGCCATCTGGCTATCCTGTGCAGCAAACATGAGGGGAAATGATGTCAAAATTGGACTTTTCAGATGGGTGATATACCAGTGAATTAACAATGCTATTTAAATGCAGATATATCTTTAGGGTGAGGACCTTGTATTCATTTCTCAACTGCAAAATACACAACACGAGAACTAAAACCATCTAAATGAATAAAAATCAAGACTGTGTGCCTTAAATGGTATTATTTTATTGTACTTAAAATACAGTCCTCATCTACATCTTAGGGCATATTTGAACCACAAAACTGTTAGGTTTTAGTTAGGGATTTGTGGGTCTGACGCACAAGCTCCGGCAGCTCTAGTCATGGGAAGTTAAGACTTTGTCATCTGCTTGCCACATTTCCCTGTGAGAGGGGTCCTGCTCTCACCGAGGGGAAAAGGGAATGTGAGCCCATGTCTGGCCTGGCTGAATTCAAAATCCTGTGTATTGGCTTACACCACCAATGATGGTGGGTACATGTTGCCGGTGAAGTGGCTGGGGCAATGGACCCATGTTCAATTATGCAGCCTCTGCGACACCAGTGACAATCTCTGGTGGTGGGGTAGGTCTTAAAGGGTATAGGCGGTTATGTTTTAAAATGCCACAAGCTGGTAGCTCCAGCGCATAAATCAGAGTCTACAGTTGAGGAGAGGTAAACTGTATTTCAGTCATGTTAGGAAGTATCATTGCCACAAAGGCATATATGAGGATCTTCAATGTCTCCTTAATACATGTGCCTTTTTCATGCATTTTTTTCGTAAGCGTCTTCTTCCCTACCCTCTTAGTGCCCCCTGCTATTTATTTTACCTCCTGGCTAAAATTCCTCCTTTTGCCAAAATATCTCTCCTTACCATATAGGTTTGGTCTCTCAATGTCCATCCGCTGCTTCTGAGCTTCCAAAAACACTCGGATGTTGATCCCTTTTGCTACAGAAGCACCACTGAGGAACCGAGGAGGGATTTTAGTGCAGACATCAGGTTCTTCTGTACCAAACCCCAAATCAAGAAGAATCTCCACAGGATCTTTTTCCCAGAGTGCCAGCCATTCAGTGATGCTGTGGTGAAAACATCAGGATTATTTACACCACTGTCTTGGTACCACTTTTGTCTTGCAGTAGCTATCATATGGTCTTGTTTTTGTTAAATAATTCTCTTCCCTTCTTCTCCCCTCTTGTGGAGACTACTGCTTAAGTGAAAGTAGTCATTTCTGGTCACATTGCTAAGAGATTAACACACGTTCCTCCCCCCAGACGAATTTGGTGGCATGGGATCTAGATAGCTTAGCAAAAGGAACATTAATAAAAGGTGTAGGTTCACAGCTCTGCAGTCTTACTTCTCTCTAGACACGATACAGACAAGGCATGCTGCAGCTGCCGTAAGACCTCGCAGCCTTTTACCTTCCAGTGGATTCAAAGCCCACTACAGTTTCAGGTAGGTTTCTTTTTTTTTTTTTTTTTTTAATACTGGTACAAATGCATTTGAGATCAGACACCTGTTAAGACGGTCATTTTGACCTCGTTAAAATAAATGAGGAGTTGCCTTTTACAAACTAAGACCTTGAATTGCTTATTAAAAATTGTACTCACATTTCTTGATCTCTAAATGGGCTAATACCTTGTATTCCTAGCTGGAAACACACGGAAATTACTAACCTCTGGGGTGCACCAGTGAGTGAGTGGGAAGAGCCAAGACTCTTGCATCTTGACATAACCGGACTTTCTGCAGACTCTTGCAGGGACCTGAGTGGAAAAAAGCAACAATGAAATGTGTTTACTCATGTGCTCCTCTGGGATGTCATTATGATTTTTTCCTAGAGTAAACATTTGCATTTTGTCTTGGTTTATAACGATACATAATAGCAATGCCTTAGAAGAAGAGTCGGCATGAGAGTGTGGCAATACGCTTATTCTCAAGAACAGTATGTTACAGTAGGTGTGAGAACGTAGGTGTGAGGTACCAGTAAATGCTAATTATAAAGGTGGCAGAATGGCTCACTTTTGACAGATGGTGAATCTTTGGGGAACCTTTAGGGAGCATGGTTTCTCTAGCCACCTACTTCAAAAGATATAATTGCTCTTAACAAAGTTTTGGAGAGACAAGGCACAATGAGCTGCAGCAGCAGGAGTGGCACCTGAGAACAAGTCTGTACTTTGCTTCTCATTGTGTTTGTACCCGCTAATCCGCAGAGAAATAACCGCTTTTCAGAGCCTGCTCACTGCAAAAGGAACATCCTGTAGCATGGTAGTCTTTCTCAATAGGTAAGATGACATGCTTTTGTTACACCCAGGCTTAACTTTACCTACACGTACCTATCAAGATCAGTAGCAAATGTTTATATACAGTGGAAGCATTGCCTTGATCTTTTTTTTATCATTACAGGTTATCCATCAGCTCACATCTTAAACAGGCCTTGAGGGATATGTAGATTTTTGAACTAACACTGTTGCCATCAGTTTTAGAGAAGAAAAAAAAAAAGAAACTAAAATTCCTCCTTTTGTCAAAAAGAACAGGAAGAAAAAAGAATTTATAACAGACCTCTGCGGTGTCTGACACCTACCTCCTGTAGCTTGGTACGGTCATTTGTACCATTTCTGGTACTGACAAAGAAACTGCAAACAAGAAAAAATAAAAATATTTTATTTTCTTACCTTTTCACCCCCTCAAAACAGAAATGTATCAAACTAGAGAGAAGACCAAAAGACTGATTGCATTATATAAGGAAACATTTTAGCCTGAGTGGCAAAGTTGCAGAACAATACTATTGTGGGAAGCTAAGCTCACAGTATGTTAGCCATAGATAAATGATAGATAAACACGTAACAAAAAGAGGAGGAAAATAGGTGCTTTTACATTTCATAAACCAGTAGTGGTACACTCTAAGCCCCTGTTATTTACAAATAAGCACTATGAATTGGGCTCCACCGTTTGCTGCAGAGCTGTTGAAGATGTACATACAGCAAATATGATGAAGATAACTTTTAATGCCTGCACTTTGAGTAAAAAAAATACTATATTAAAAATACTATAATACTATTTTACTATTTACTACTTATTTTTTATACTAATTATTATTTTATACTTATTATTTTATACTTATTATTTACTTATACTTATTATTTTTTATACTACTTATTTACTACTTATTTTACTACTAAATATTTTACTATTGCAAATAGTAAAATACTGGGCTGGGCTTTGCATCATGCGCTAAACATGTCTGAGAGGAGTGAGACAGTTGTAGGACAATTGCAAGAGTTTCTGGAGGAGAAAATATTTGTCCAAGAGCTGCTAACATTGTTTACTGGATTCCAAGTGTGTTATACCTATGAGCTGTAAGGTGCAGGTTTCATCAATTCACGACGATGAAATGGGAATAAGTCAGATGCAAATACGCAGTGCCTGTAGTTATCACTTCCCCTCCTAACGCTGAAATAGCACACTTGTTGATCCTCTGAAAGCTGGGGTAGCATTTGCCTAAGAGCACAGCAGATATCCTTCTGCATTCCACAAGATGAATATTTTTTGTCTAGCTTTTAAAGTTTTCTTTTCTATTTAACAAGATTGTGTCAATAAAGAAGGAGAAAATATCCTTTCATGTTCTCTACTGGATTATTCTTCCGCTCATAAATTATAACATAAGTTCCTTCTGGCTTGCTCAGTGCAAGGATATCCATCCAAATTGAGAACATAAAGGTTACTGACATCCTGTAATTTGCTGTGGTAACATAAACCAGACTTTCTAGCAGCAAACTGAGCATAATTTGAATAAGAATCAGCTTCTTGTTGTATGCCATTTCCTACTCACGTGCCAACAGAGGCTGTAGATTCACTATAAAAATGCTTGAGAATGTAAAAAATAAGATCTGAAAGTGAGAGGTAATATAATTTTTATCTAGCAGCACGTAGGTGCACCTCTCTGCAACAGAACATTATGCCACAAACTGGCTGCTGCTGTGATTTCCTCAGTATCTCATATTGTCAGGACTGAATGAATACAAATTAAAAAGCTAGCACTGTGAAACACTGGCCAGAGTGTTAAGTAAATAATTTAATGATGAGAAACTTGGTGTTTGTAGGACGTGTAGGAAGTAGCAGGTCACCAAAAATCAAATGGGCAGAACTTGATAGGTTACCGCAAGTTGGGTAAGAGGCAGTAGCTGGTGTGGCTGTACTCTCAAACCAGGCAAACACAGAGCGTGACACCTTAACTATCTTTTGTTGTAGGCTAAAGTAAGTTGAATTGTCCTGTGTTGCTGTGGGTCAAGAACATGCCAACGTACTGCTACCAAGGCTAAGCCATCCAACCTGTTAAGTGGTAGTAAACTGCTCAGGAGCCCACGTCCACCTCGCAACTTGGACAAACTTTGCACCTCCAGGTAGTGCAACATGGGCCATTTCACTCATGGTTAGAGTCTCCAAGTCTTTCTCTAATGAGAAGACTGTCATGAGAAGTTCCTCATTAGAGAGCGTGACATTTTGAAATATTAGAGTTTGTTTTCTCCATATTTAAGAGGTCACAGAAATAGTAATGGGGAGGGTACGGTATTTACATTTCCTGATCTGTGTTAGTATTTTGTTCCTGACACAAGAAACACTGAATCTCATTACCAAACTGGAAGATACTTTGGGGGAAATAATGCCCTTTAGAAATCTGTCAAAAAACCTTATGAAAACAAACAAACAAACAAAAAATACTTTGTAAACCAACTGTGGTGCTAATTGGTGTTCTGTTTACTGCACATCTAAGTATATCTTTGCTTATGAATAATATATTTTCTAAGCAAAATGTGGCCTCTGATACTTGAGGGAAGATAAGACATTTTAGCCTCAGTAATCTCTGATTAACAGGAGATGAGATTAAACCACATATTGTTGAACTGCATCTTCTACTTGTGAACCCAATAAACAAAAAGTGTAGATATGGAAGCACTGATAAATAATATTTTGGGCTTCCAAAAGCACTAAAAATGTGGACATTTTCAGGAATATATGAGGAGCTGTGAGGTGATTTGGGCTTCCGGCTCCTTTCCTAAAAGAAATCATCTCTGAATTCACTACATTCAGCAGGTGAGTAAAGTAGGTGAGAACAAGTGAGAAGTTCTGCATTCAGGTCAGGCAGAATTTCAGTCTCCTGAAACTCTTGTACCATAACTTCCAGACCACTGTGCAAACCCGTCCTAGAAATCTCCACTCCTTCAGTAGAAGAAAACCAAATCGTGCCAGTAGAGAAGGTGAGCCTAAGACTTTTCTGTTGAAGATCTCATGAGAGAATCTTCTCATTATGACTCCAAAAAGAGGAAAAAACATGCAGCTTATCCGTGAATATCACATTTTCCCAATAGTCTCCCCAGGGGTCTGTGGTGCTTGATATTTTATAGTTAAGCAGTCCTTATTAAAAATAATGAATGATGTTCTGTCTTACCTACCTGCTTTTGGCCTTGCAGCTCTGGCCCCGCTTGTAGATAGGCTGTAAGATGAAAACCATTAAGAAAGACAAAGAAATTAAATCCCCCAAAAGAATGGCTGCTCTTTCCTGAGAAGAGACGACGTCAGGGAGGCAGTCCGATGGGCAGGCACAGCACAGGACACTCAGGGTATGGATGAGCTGAGTGGGGATGGCTGGTAGAAAAACAGAGCCATAAGCTCATCTTCTTTCCTGCCTGTGAACATCATCTACTTTCCCCTCAACATACATTGGCCTCTGTTAAGTGTTGAGATTCAAATCTTGAGTTTATGCTTAAGGCAAAGACCATGAAATTTTAGCATTCTGCATGAGTAAAGTCTGTAACTTCTGAACTTAAATTTTACTAAGAATCTAATTAAATCAGCTTATCTGGGACAGGAGTGAGAAGAATGGAAGCAAAAGCCTTTTCAGTGCGTCACATAAAAGGCAGCTGTATGATAGCTCTCAGCTGATCCGTGTCTGCATGGTGACATGGTAATTATTAATGACATCAGTAATAACCACCTCTGCAATGCATGAGTTTGGCTGACTTGGCCTTACCCTGTTACTGGAAACTGCTGCTACGACTGTTACATAAGATTACTGCTATTTTTTTGCTCTCCACCATACTTCCAAACATCATTCCTAAGGCTGTGTCTTTTTTTTTTTTTTTTCTTATCCGGCACAACCCTGCCTCTAACCAAATACACTTCAGCTGCATTTGCTTAAGCAGTGAATGCATGAAGTCATACTGAAAAGTTCATGGGAAATAACAGTCTTTCAGACTTTATTTTTATCCTGAAGAAGGACAAAAAGTTGAAAAAATCAGAATTTTGGTGAACAAATACATTCAAGTTTAAGTAAGTTCAAGGTTAAACTATATTTCCCTATAGTAGCACATTGCCTCATGGAGTTGTAGGTGTGTGTGATCACAGTTTGCGCCATAAATCATTCTGGTGTGGCAGGCTACATCTCCCTTGGGGCACACTGCATTGTGAAATTCCCATGATGTAGCAGATAGCTTGATCAGAAAGCTAACCAGACACATGATGGGAAACGCTATCCTTCAAAGAATACCCTGGAAATGAATACAGCACTGAGATACATTTCTCATGAGGCACTGGGTCGTAAGCAAGACATGTTATTTCAGACTGAATAGTTGTGAAAGAGTATTTTGATGTAGTTCAACAAAATAAAAAGCTCATTCTTTGGTTGGAATCAGCGAAAGCAGAATATTTTGTTCTGAATTTTCAGGGGTCACAAGTTTCCTACCAGAAATTTCAATACTGCAGACATTATATTTCTTATAGGAGAAATCAGACACAAATAATTAAGTAATAATGTGATCCTAACTTACAAAACACAAGAATGCATCCAGTGATGAATATTTTCTTCTATAGCATCTTCTAAAACTAAGAATAGAGCTCAGGTAAAGTATTGCCAGATCAGTTTATAACAATTAACCACCCTATTGTATGGCTTCATTTTTGGTGAATCCTGGAACGCATGAGAAATACTAGAAGGAGGGTCTAGTAATTTCCTTTAGTAATCTGAGGGCTTTTTAAACCAAACTTGGAAAGCAAAATAAAATCCTGAATTATTCATTTGTGTTTACTGTCTGCCAGTCGTCCATATTCTGGAAGTATCTAGGAGTCCTAATGAAAATGGAAAACTAGCTTTTCTGATTCTGCATGAATGCATCCAGATGCACAGTTCCTGCATAGCTTGAAATGGGGGAGACAGTCCACTCTTGTGTGGAGGGAGGATTATCTCCTCCTTTTTACCAAGCATGCAGGAAGCCTCCAGCAGAGCCAGGAACAGATCACAGCTCTCCTGACTTTTCATTCAGTTTTTCAACCTGAAGACAAGCAAATATGGCTCAGAAGTATTTAACTCATCGATGAAAAATGCTAAAGCCAGGCTCTGCTTTACCCTGCAGATTCAACCGAAGCCACTGAGACCATCAGTTTAAGGAGTTGCCTTGCTCTCCATGACAGAGGAGGAAGGGAAATGCTGATCTGCAACGTGGCTCAGTCAGACATAAGATAAAGCGGGAGGCAGTTTTGTTGCATTATCACCTCCTGGATTCAATGGTGCAACTTTCACTGACACAGTGAAAAGACATAGAAACACTGCAGCAATCAGAAGTCTTTACACTCAAGTCTTTAGTGATCTAATTTTGACGTGTAGAATATAGTATATATGGATTTGTAAGGTTATTCTGTTTTTTGTTAAACTACAGAGCAATAAGAGTTCTTTTAAGACTGTCAATCTCTACCTAGCTGTAACCCTGAAAGCTCATTACTGGTGCACTGAAGATTAAGATCTCCCAGTAAGCCAGCATGTTTTCTCCAAACCAGCCTTTTAGGTTCCCTTTATGGTCAATACAAAGAGTAAGGCACCTCCATGGCAGTTCTCCTGCTTTAGGAGGAAGAGACAGGGAGCTCTTTGGAGGTCCTTTTCTCCACTGTCGGAAGAAGCAGCCTAGCCTTGGACTAAACACAGAGCTCTGAGATGGCTAGTGAGATGATCCCAGGTGTTAGGTGATGTACCCTGACAAGTGGCACATTCACCCAGGCAGAAATGAGAACAGTAGAACAAAGGTGAAGTTTTGATGAAAACAAGATCAGATTTTGCAACACATGGTGATTTTTCCCCATCCAATGAAGAGAAAGGAGGCAAACCGTAACCACAAATGTTACACTGAGTATCAATTTAAGTATCTGGTACTTACAAACTGGCCCAGGGAAACAATAGACTTGTGCATATTTAACAGTTCAATAGGAAATACAAACAGGTGCACAGATTCCACCAGAACCTCTGTGGGAAAGAACAAAAGATGGAGAATAAAAATGAAGATGGAGTTAGCAACTAAGAAAGAGCAAAGCGCAGATGCTTGTCACCAGTACAAGCACACTAGTACAGAAAAAACCCCTGGCATTGTCCTCAGTCACCATGGGATGCCGAGAATCTGCAGAATCCTTTTTTACAGTCTTACCAAGCAGTGACGTAGGAAGAGTGGTCTACCACTTTTAACAATGGAGAGTCTTCATCTAGGTAAGTCCATGATGCTCTGCTGCACAACAGAATCCCTCCCTTGTCCATCTCAAAGCTATGGCCGAACCATTAGCCTGGATCTGATGCCATCTCACAAAGCAAGTCTGAAAACTAAAGGAAAAGATGCCCTGCCCTTACTTATCGTAAAGCATCAGCAGCGGTTTTGTTGATCATATGGTGGGATGCTATTTTTTGAGGCTGAATCCCTGGACTGGTACTCTGGAAATATGGGTTCCTTCTTGAATGGGCAAGTCTCCTCTTTCTTTTGCTCCTCAATTTCCTATGCGCAATGCAAATATAATAATACTGCCTCTTTCCAATGGTATCCATTTGAATTGTAAGATTTTTGGCCAGCAGGACCTTGTACCCTGATCAGTGTAATAACATGCTCTTTTTCTTCTTTTCAGTACCACTGTAACAGAAATTTTAAAGTCCTCTGCAATGACTAGTGCTGGGGCATCTTTTTCCCTACCAATTCCCATATCTTTCAGAGATTAACCTTTTCCCACACATTCAGATGTGTTTGCAACCAAAAGTGGGCTTGGTATGATGCCACTGGCATAGCTGTCCAGATGCTACCCCTCAGACTGTGAAAACTGCTCCAGCAAACCAGTAAGGCAATGTTCTCACAGCCATCAATGCAATTATTAATCACATCAAGGTGGGGTTGTTCCTGAGATGGTGAGAAGTGGTGGGGAGAAGGGGGTGCATACGATGAGAGATAAAAACCAGGCTGTGTCAAAGACATTCAGAGAGAGAGATGGATTAAGCCCCACAAGAGCAGCTTTTAAGTGGTTTGGTTATCACTGGACATGGCGTTGAAAGGGAACACCTATTAAACACCGTTTTATTTAGTGAATTAGGGAAGCTTTTTGTCTGACCCTGAGAGCGTTGGTTCAAAGGTGGCACAGCTCAGCAGCCACTGAAGAGATGTCTCCACTTAGGTTTGCTGAGACGCTTGATCTGCATCGCCTGGGATGCTGCCACCACTTCCTGAGCAAAAAGCCCATCCACCAAGGTGAACTGCAGCTAAGAGAGGTGGTTTTATGACTCTCCTGGCTTGCAAACCCAAAGGAGCAATGTCTAGGTCTGCCGTAGTCACATACAACAGCCCAGATGTGACATCAGAGACAAAAGATTTCACAAAGCCAACTTCCAATGATCGAGGTGGGAAAAAAATTGCTTTCCTGTCCCTTTTGTGAATGTTCTTGAGACAAATAAACCAGGATATTCAACATTCTTTTAAATCACTTTGATTTTTAGTTGTAGTTAGTCATTTGTAATTAGGTTGGTACACCCACTGATTTCTTTTCTACTATTACCTTTTAGGAGACCTTGAGACTAACAAAAAATGATGAGTAAAAGACTGAAAGAACAGGCTAGCAATCTTTGTGCAGAGGATGGAATATACAGCATGAATGGTGTTTCCGAGTCCTTTGGCAGAGGGAGTCCAGAGTCTCATCTACTTGCTCTGACCTCTCAAAGTCCTTCCAGTTGGAGCATTGCAGTTACACAAGAATGGTGAGAAAATATCTGTCACTGCATTTGGTCAAAGAAGAAAACTGCAAGGAAATGGAGTCTCCCATCTGTCAGAGAAGTTACCAGGAGAAACGCCTGTGCAGCAGAAGGAGGTCAAAGAAACAACAGTAGTATTTCGGGGGTTTAAAGAGGGAGAGTGAGGCAGAAGGACCATTTTTTCATGTTAGGATGACTCACAGTGGAGGAGACGCAGTGACACACCTTCTTAGGGTTAGAAGTCAAAGTTTAGAGCTAGCCTAATTGAAATTAGCTCATTTCCCAGCCGAGTAATCCACCGGCCTGATTCTCCATTGCCTGACGACTTGCACAGCCATTTACAGCAGGGCACAATGAGGGTAAGATGCTACAATGGGACTGAACTGTAAATGACACAACATGAAGGGCAATAAAGAGTTTGGCCCCAGATGTGGGAAATACAGAGGTAACTTCCATTACATTTAATTAGTGCTATCACCATTAATTTCCTGTGCATAGACAGCAGAAGACATCCTTTTGATTTCAAATTAATTAACACATAATGATTAATCTGATAGGGTACATCTTTTCAGACAAGAGTGTCCTCTTGATCACAGTTTGGGTGCCAGCACCACTCATCATCTGTGTGTTTTAATTTCTAACTGCTCTCCAGAAGCAAATTTAGCTCTGCAAATCTGTTGATGGAATGAATGACTGGCTGGTTTCCATGTTCTGTGTGTTTTGTTCATTTGATAACACACTGAGAACATCTTGGAAATCTCTTTTTTTTTTTTTTTTTCTTTCCCCCTCCCCTCCAAGGAGGTTTCAAGGTAGAAATTGAGGACTCTGCATCAGTGAGAAATTTATACCAGATCTTTACTACAGAATGCAAGAAATGAAAAGTTTCTAAAAACTGAAAAACACATAAACAGTTTATGGCAGGTTCCCAGACAGATTTGTCTCACTTCAGTTGCCAGCATTTAACAGAACCATTCTCCTTGCCACCAACTACAGTAAAGTGTGTTTGTTTCACTGAAACAGGATCTTGAACTTCATCAGCTTCACACCGTATTCCTCGCACTGTATGATACCTACTGGATAGCGCTGTTAATATTACTCTTCCCTTTCCATTTGTCAAGTGATTACTCAATCACACTTGGCTAATATTTATCCACTTTCTTTAGATGTTTATGAATGCAAACATTTCCATATCCAGGTGCACCAATACTTGAGTAGACAGTGCACAGTTAACTTAATATTGAGAAATACGCAACTAAACTTGTAGTTATATAGATATGAATTAAGAGGTAGCAGCAAATCTCAGATACTTTGACTTAAGAAGGCCGTTAAATTCCCAAGACATTCCATTTCCATACAGAAAAGTACTTGAGCATATTTATGGTGACCGGGCTGTTTCGGCATGACAGCAGAACACTAAGTACGCTTTTGCAATACAGAATGGAGAAAAAAAAATGCTTTTTTCAGATCCCGTAGCTAGGATGAGCAGTTTTTCTATTATCAACTCTATGAACTCATATATATATATATATATATATATATATATATATATATAGTTTCTGCATCAATTGCTGCATTTAGGTAACCATTAAAAAAACCAAAAGAATGTGAGGAAAACAAGAAAGAAGATACTTCATACTATTACTGTGGAGTCATTTATGTGACACAGTTGTGTTTGGCATTCTGGCTTAGCTACACTTTTTATGGTAGCTCCATCAGGGAGAAAGTTCATGGTATCTATCTACCCATCTCTGCTCCAGTAAACAAGAAGAAAGATGCAGCTAGCACAATGCCCTCAAGCAGGAACAAACATAATTTCTGGTCTGTAGTATTCACGCTTTTTGGTTGCCATTTACTGGGACAAACCACTGCTTGAAGACTGAGGACTCTTGTTTTCTCTCTGTCCTCGTAGAAGCAAAAGGAGATGACAAAAACTTTTCAGTCTTCAACTTTAGTCCCGGACTTTGGGCAGCTAAATGAAGTTGAGGTCCCCTGTCTCTGCCCATCAACCTCCAAGAGGTTAAGCACATGGAAATCCTAGCTACTGTAAGAAGATACTCATTTATTTTGTCTCTTCAGCATGGCTGCCATTTGCGTTGAAAGAAATGAAGAACACTCGGTTTGATATTCAAAGCACCCCTGGAACATCCATGTGAAAACTCACAAGTGAAGTGACTCCAGGGAATGAAGCTTTTCTGGAAGCGTGCCAGGTAGTGAAAGCTTGTAATAACACTTCAAGCCTTTTCATATGTTGATAAATATAAATTTGGGTAGGTTTCTGTCTGTGTGAAGCCTTTGATAAAATTCCTGCTCGGAGGCCACAATATCAACTTGCTCTGCTCTTTTCAAAGTAGAAGTCCTAGGGCTGGTTGAGACAATGTGTTGCTCACTGTGAACAACTGAGTTGGAAGCTGATGGTATCACCATGCTGCATTTTAATTACAATGTGAGCTCACTCTTAATTGAGAAGAAACATAACAGATAATGCTAAATAACAATAGCTAAAGATGTTTCCATCTGAAACAGCATCAGACTGTGCTGAAGAGGGAAAGAGTTGTATTTTAAGCCTACCAGATACATAAGGGAAAGTGCATAAATTCAGTGCACAGGTTGTCACAAGCAAGGAAACAAAACAATAGTGAAAACAGTAACAGCAGCAATAATTTTGAGGTACACTCAGTTTGAGCCTGGTCCTTTTGCTGAAAAACATCCCCTGGCTGGTCAAAAGAGACAGTCTATGAAGCTATGAAAAAATCAAGCTCTTTAAATCTGGAATTAAGCTCTTTTAACTGGAACTAAAACCAGAAATAAAAAAATAGCTTGTTATTTCTCACGTTATATATTACAGATCAGAAGAGGAAAAAAAAGGCTTTCTAAAATTTTTAACGACTACAATGAAAAAAATTGATAAGCTCCAACCTGTCTGGCTTGATCCAGCTGTTCATATAATGGAATAGTTGCAGGCTGGTGCATCTATGCCTCTGGCTCTGCCACAGACCCAAAGCCTGAAAAACTGGAGGACAAGAACTGGTGTTCTTGGCTTGGCTTTCCACCCCCATTTTTTTTTTTTTCCAAAGATACCAGGAAGGGCAAGGAAAGGCTGCTTGCCAAGAAGTGGTGTTTAGGTTGACGATTTAGAGGGATGATTGTTTGCTTAGCCTCTGGGCAAAGGGAAAGCAGAAGTCAGGACTAGCCTAGTTTTTAACAATGAGAACGCTAGAAAAAGACAGGATGGGAAAGAGAGGGTGGAGAAGTGAGGGCAGCGATAACTGAAACGGGGGGGGGGGGGGGAGGAAGAAAAAAAAAATCCAGAAGGTGCTTTGGTTGCTTCCATTTCCAAGAAATATATTGCTGTCCCTTTAACTCCGTATGCCTCTTTGGCACATGTACCAGGGGAAGGATTACACTTTACTAAGGAAGTAATGCAAACTTGTCTTCATTTGGTTACCATGGATATGGCACTATGTGAGACAAAGCCTCCCATTTGCATTGCAAACAACCAGGAGCAGTGAAGGACACCCAACTTGATATTCTGGCCACAGAGTGTCCCAGGTTCTTTCTCGTGACTGATCACAAGTAAAACAACCACCAGCTTTGGGTCTGTGCTTGGTACCAAGAGAACAAGGGTAAGGGATGTTGCATTTGAGACGAAGAAGGAAGAGGCAGAATCATGCACATCTGCAGAACAAATGGCATTTCTTGTGCTACCTAGTGTGAAATAGCTAACGGATAGGTATGGTGATCATTTAGCTTTCCAGCTTTTTCCCCCTGGGGTACTAAGAGCTGAATCAGTATGTTGGTAATCTGGAATAAGTGATTTCCACAAGCACTGGAATGGAATAGGAAGCAGCCAAGTCTTATGATTGCTAGGCTTTTATGCAACAGTTTTTATCTAGCTGAGTGTCCTTTTCATTCTGCAGAAGTACTATATAAAGTACCTTAATTTTATACAAAATCCAGTTAAATGAGCAAGATGAACAGTCCCCTAAGCAGACCTAGTGGGAACCAGCACAGTACAGTTAATAGCGAAGAGGGAAATTGTCTTGTTTCCCTAAAACAAATTGCAGATGATTGTTTGTCTATTAGATTGCTAGAATGTCAGTAATTCTTTTTTATTGCTTTAAGCTCTGCCAGATATATAGCCACACATCATTTTTATTTCAACTGACATGGAATATAAACTATATGACCCTCTTCTATGGATAGAAATGGCCAAATTGCCATTGGTTTGAATGAAAAAAGAACTGGATCCAAATAGTGAGCCCACATCCATGAATCGAGGGTTTTCTTTCCAAGGGATCTTAAGCACGGATTAACCAGAACAGTAGATCAGACATTTGGCAAAAACATTGTTTCCTCCCTCAGCACTGGACTAGGCCCATCCTGGGTGGGGCCAAGGCAACTACATCATTCCAGGATACTCTTCTTGGCTGCCCACTTCAGGAGAGTGGCCCACAGCTGGTGACAGGGCACCAGCACCATCTAAGTAGCTTTCCTTTGATAAGGAAGGTGCAGCCAGATCTCCCTCTGTCCCTACACCACCGTTCTCCATGGGTACGGGGGGATAATTAGGACGACCAACCTTTCTGTTGCCCACCAAAGGGTCCACAAAATAGTAGCTTTGCACCAATATAATCCCACTCACATCAGTGGATTTGTTTCCTGATGGTGTCTGCGAGTGAGAGAAGCGTCAGTCCCAGATGTGTTTACCTTTTCCCTTTCTTCTCAAGCGAGCAACTGGCGCCATGCCTAGCCCTGAATGCATTTTCTAACACTGTGCTCACGGGGAGCTCAAGCCCACTGCCGCCGTATCCCTGAGAAAACACCGTGAGCAAAGAACAGGGAGCTGTGCAAAAGGCTTAAGTGACTTCTTTGCTTTGCTGTCGCACCTCAGCACGCTCCTCGAACTCACACTCAGCCTCCGTAGCAGCACAGTAATATGCGCTCTTGAGACCAGTTTTAAATGTGCACAGCACATTTACGTCACCAGACCAAGGTCTTCATGTACCCTGAGGATTATTTCAGGTGCTTCCGGTAGCCCTAATGCTAAGTTAAATACCGATGGGACAGAATCTGCCAGATCCTTCAGTGAATGTGCTGCTGGGTAAAGGGACAGGGAAGGGGGCAAGTGTTAAACACAGAAATACTACCCCAGCCTCAAGGTGCCTGTGTAAGCACCACTGGACTTTATACGCACATGCTTCAGTCTTTTCCTACCCTTTTGGAATGCCCAGCAATGAAATAAAGCCCTGGGTCTACTCTTTCCTCCTCCCTCTCTGCACCAGCCCATGAAGCAGGTCAAGAAGGGAGAGGGAGGAGGGTGGGACTTGAAATGGGAGCAAATACCTGGACTGGCAGCAATCTCCGCGTGCTTCTGACAGCTCTCCAGGGTTTCCCAGTCCTTAGTCTCCCCTTGCAGCGGTGCAGAGTGGGGATGCGTCGTCCATGGGCTGCTCTCAGTGCTCTTCCAGATGCACCCTGCAGCAGCAACAGGAAAGTGTAGAAAACGCTGGTGCCAGCTTGTCTTGTCGGACCAAAGCAAATGTAAATCCTGACCGTACGTAGGTCTCCTTGAAAACTGAACTTAGTATTTTGTTTACTTTTAGTCCCATCCTCCTGCCCTGTAGCATCCTTTCCTTCCTCTGTAACAAAATTGATTAGGAAACAGTTTTCTTGGCATTTCTTTAAGCATGAGTACCCCGGCCAGTAAAGATCTAGTGAGGCAGGCAGGATGGTAAGTCTCTTGAATGACAAAATGACTCGGAGTGAATAATCTATGAAAAGCACTGTTTTCTTTAATGTCTGAAAATAAGTTTGGGCTCAGTCCTTCAATCAATAGGTCTGTTCCCTCTGTGTGTTCAGTCCTCTGTTTATTTTAGTAAAAAACATTTTGTTGCTTTAATTCTATTAATCCTGCACAACCACAAGAGGGATGGGAAAAGCAGCATTCCTTTCCTCCACACATCAGCCTGACCGCAAATTCTATATGGTAATGCTGAATCTATAAATGGTAGATATCCTGCTATTTCCACTGGTTTCAAGGGAGTTAGAGAGAGATATTCCAGAAGAGGCAAATGGCCTGCTATTCTTATTTTTATCATTGTCAGAGCCAGGAATAACTCACCCTGACTCTTATGGACAAGGCTAAATTTGCAGAACTGAAATCTAGAACATTTGTTTTTTCTTCTTGATAAAACTAGGATCTTTAAGTCATAAAGGATACAGCAACAGTTAAGTGTATTGGCCCTTGCAATGTCATTCTTGCAGGGCTCATTTCAAAGTATAGCATCAGTGCAAACTATTTTTACATTTGTTGCTATTTATAGCAATACAGTTCAAGTGGAATCTGGTTCTCACCAACCTTTATATCCCTACCCCACCCTTAAATATGAGCTCAGACTTCTTGTTTGATGATAACAGTTCAAAAAGCCAGTACTGATTATGGGATGGGTATGCATTTCACTACTATCTCAGTAATGTCCTAACACGGAGAAGCAAATACTGATTCTGCTTGCTTGCAGCTAGTCATACCTGATTTTGCTATGACTTTGGAACAGATTCGGATAGTTTTACGTTAGTTCACAAGCAGCCTGGCTGACTTCGGTCAGAAGCCAGCATGCTTGGTATGTGCCAGCGCATAAGGAAAGAAATCAGATAAGGCTGACCTCCTATCTGAGATTAGAGATACTACATGTTCACCAGAATTGCTCTAACAAGTGTTTAAGCCTCCCCTTTTTCTCTCTTCAGTACAAAGTTTCAACTGATTTTTCTTTCATATGGAAGTAGACAGGTTTTGCCCAAAATTACTCCCAATTTAAGTATCAGTCACTCCAGGTCTAGTTCTGAGACTACAAAAGTCAATTGAAAATTACCCACTGAGAATTTGGTTCAGGCTTCATCCGGACTAGACTCTGCAAGCCATCACGCACATTAGTTTCCCCCATCTGTGAACTGGCACAGGAAACCCTGAGGGCAAACATTTTATTTTTCTGTGTTGATAAGAGTATGCTTTGCATACCGGGGCAGGAGGGGGAGGGACAACTGTAAGTATATGTAATCTTTTGTGCTGTAGGCCAGATTTTATGTCTCTTAGTCAAACAGAGATATCATTTAAAAAATTGCTAAACTTATCTCTGTGTCTGCAAAAACAAAGGGTATAGTTGATATGTCAATAATTCAATCTGACTTTATATGGATCAATAAAACTACACGGCTCACTATCTTAGATAGTGGTATCATTAGACACTGAATATTTAATTACTCAGTGACATAAGCTTCAAGCTTTAGCCGCTGGTAATGTCATTGTCCCATGCACATGGAGTAATATAGTATGAGACACGGTTGTGCTGTGTTAGGCACACCTTCCCCCTCTATTAGATGCGTTTGCATGCAGTGGAACAGCAGAAAAGGCATTTTGTCCTCCAGAGATACTTCCCTTGGCATCACCCTTCTGCCAGCAGTGCTCGTCTAGGGTAGGTTTATAATACAAATGCAGCTTCAATAAAGAATAAGGGAAAGTAAACAAGGCTTACCTGGGCCAGCACAGGTACCACAGAGCACGCCCTAATGCTCCTTCAGAAGCCAGAGGAGGGACAGGTGAGAGTCTCCAGCAGCTCTCCCATCTCACTCAACAGCTCTGAAAATCTCTCACAGCTTTCCTGTTCCTAAAGCAGAGAGGACAAACATTTGCCTAACCTGGGCTGATATTTTCATAATCCCCACCCATTCACACCAAAAAGAAACCTGTTTTTCAAATACGCTGTCTACTCTGTGTCACTTAAGTGTTTTCAAGAATAGATGTGTTCAGGAAGTTTTGTACTGTTGAGTTTTTTCTTAAAGTGGTGTGGGAAGTTGATGTGGCGTGGATTTTAGGGCTAGCGAGACCTGTTGTGAGGGCTGTGGCTCTGTTGATGCCACAAGCTAACCTGTCTGTGCACAGAGTCATATGTGAATGAAAAACGCTCTGGGTAATCCTTTGGGGTGAGGCAGACACAGGTTGGGAAGAGGTCCCAAAGACGTCCAAAACTGGACTGCCTTAACGTGGTCAGTCCATGCTATCTTCTACAGGTGTGAAGGTCCAGATGTCTGCAAGAAGCCAGCCTGTTCAATTGTCAGTCAGGTGCCTGGGGATGGTGGAGACTGCAGAGTTCATCAGAACAATAAAAATTCCTGGTGCCTTCACGACTCATGGAAATGGCACAAAGCACTCTCAAACATCAATCCCAAGAACAAACAAGACTTCTAAAACAAGCAGGCAAGCTAACAAAAACAAACTCAGCACTTGAAAACTAATGAAAATAACAACACGGCCAAAGCCTACAAAGCTGCTCTCATCAGACTTGAAAAAAATAAATAAACGGCCTGACAAACAACAAATCCAACCTTGCAAAGCTACTCTCGGCAGCACAGTATTCCCAAACATGCAACTGCTGCAGGGCGTGCCATTTCAGCTGGGGGCAAGGACACTTTCAATAGCCCCAGTACACCAGAGATATTGAGCAGACCAGCTAGCATGGATATCACCTGGGGCAAATCTCATATCCTCAGCCTGGCTCAGCCTCTGACTTCCACTAAGTATTTTGGGCAAGTGATTTGACTTCTCTGTCTCTACACTGCAGCCCTTGTAAAATAAAGATTCTAGCAACCTGGTACATGTATATTATGGTATGCATACTACTTCACACATTAATATTATATATTCCCTATGGCCATCTAAAGTCAGTCCTCACTGGGGATGAAACATTTCCTCTGCAAGCACATGCTATGAACTCAGAAAGCAACACTCATGAGGGAAAGGATGCCCTCGAGTAGCCCTTTGACCAGGAATCCTGCCCAGAAAAGTCTTCATAATGTCTCCCTCCGTGTGTATTGAAAGCTCAAAGTTCATACTGGATGGGCTTCCTGAAATAGCCAGATCATGAAACTGTAGTCAAGTAGGTTAACTAAACCAATACTGAGACTAGAAAAAACAAGGTCAAGGAAAAACCTAGGAATCCAATCTGGATCTCTGTAAGAGCTCCTGGAGGGGAGCTACTTACTATGCATGAACACACATAAATAACACATGATTTCATTAGGTGTAATTTATCCTTCCCCCTTTCTTCCTCCCAATCTTCTCCTATACTTTGTGGCTTCCCACCTTGTCAGTGAGGAAGTCCAAAGCACAAACCACTGGTTTCATGCGTAACTTCAGTCCATTCGCTATCCCTTCTCGCTCATGCTTGAGGATAGATGTACAAAACTGGAAATAATATAAGCACAACAGAGCTGCACTGAGCTCCATCAAACTCCTGGTGTACAGCGCTAACTAGTTTGCACTATTGCATGGCATTTTACCAGAGATAAACAAGTTTAACAACACTAGTTGATATTGCTGCAAGATGTAGCAAGATGCAGCAAGGTGCCCAGCAGAGCCTGCAGGGATGTCTCTAAACACAAAGTTGTATTGCATGATGTTCATATAGCAAACTGACCCTCACAAAATTATGATATTTTCCCTAGTGAAATCCCAGCCTCTTTAAGAGAGAAGATGTCACCCAGCATGGATTAGCAATTTATCTGCACTTGTCCTCCCTTTATTTTCAGAGCATTCAGTGGACCATTGTACTAAAGAGGTGAAGTGAGAAAAATCAAATTAAAGAGGCCAACAGAAATAAACCAGCTTCTTTTCCACAGTTTTTTAACCAAGTCAGACACTGTATCCCAATGTCTTTGTGACAGTCTGTATGATGCAATTTATCATTACCATGAACACAATCTATTGAACATACAAAAAATCCTTTCATGATTATTTTCATCAGGACTCAGAAACTGGGTTTCAAAGACAACATCTCACCCTCTAGTATGTAGTTGCTGGGTCAAATGGCATTCTCAGTTTTCTCTCCTCTAAACTTTATATACAAAATCCTTTGATTTTGTTTAGATTTCTGATCTTTCCACCATTCTTATTCAATATTTTCCCCTTTTGTCCAAAAAAGTACCATCCCATTAAATGTTTCTATTTAAGTAATATCAAACCAACTAATTTTATTGTTATCATTTAATTCGAAAATAAGTATTTTGATGAACTCCATTTCTATGTAAAAAAAATCTTTTGAACTGGAAAGAAAAAAAAATCTTGTGATGAAAATGCTATAATGGCACATTTTGAACAAGCCCAGAAGAAAGGCTATCCGAAACAGTTTCAGGTCAAGAGCTGGTCAAGATGAATTATTTCTATAAAATGTTCTTGTTTTGGCAGATCAATATTTTTAATGAGGAAAACACAAAAAAATTGTTCTAATCAGCTTTATCTCCAATTCCTTTCCCTGCTCTTCCCTCAATCTCAAATTACTTTGAGGAGAGTCATGTCCTGTTAAAAGACACCTCTGTCTTTGAGGAACAAATGCTGTAAGTTTCTGAGAGACACAATGTGATGAATATAATTGCCAAGCAGTGGTAAGCTGCTCCTCAGGTTTGCAAGCAAACGTTCTGTGTTTGGTGGGAAACCACAGCGCATTCATGTCCTTCTCTCCATGTAGTCTTTCACTTTCTATAAAGAAAGCCTTGGCTGGGACTTCAGAGTGGATATACTTTGTCTTGGCCCTTGGTAGAGGATGAAAGGCACATACTTGTCACCTCAGCTCCCTGTGAGCCACAAGAGGGGACTGTCGTAAAGACCAGGTATTCAAATGTTGCTCATTCATTACTGGGGGCATTCAGTCTTGCCCACTGCAAAGGATGTAGGATTGCACCAACAAATCTGAGGTTATATTTTCGGTAGACAGAGTGGATTTGCACAAACATCCCAATGGCTAAATTTCCCTCCTTATCTCAGTGCGACCACACTGAATCCAGAGCAGCTGGCCAGAGTTTAGGCTCAGAAGCAGCAAAGCATGTGGTTAGAAGTAAGCACAGCTTCCACTGTTTTGCTGAAAAAGACAGACCTACGCTTGAAATTAAGCAAGCTGGACTCAGCCCTTCAGCAGCAGATTTTCTGTCAACTTTTCTGCAATAATATTTTAAATTTTCCTTCCCCATCTCCTGTAAAAAAAAAAAAAAAAAAAGAAGCTCAGCTTCTTCCTCAGAGATTTTAAGCCACAGATGGCTTCTGTACAAATAAAATCTAAAAGGTTGGTTGATGACCTGTGACACTGAAGTGAAACTATTCCTCTCAGAGCTATTTCTAGAATACTAGGCAAAAAAAGAGAACGTTTTTCAACAGGACAGTCATTAATAAGGAGCTATTTGCACGTGTCCATGTGTTTGCTTTTCTATGGGTGTGTTCAGGGAGTGTACAAAATTAGAAGAAAGTGCTGAAAGTATATTTTTCCAGCATTCTCTGTGAAGTTAGCCGGAAATGTAACAAAGAACAAACCTGGGTGGGGAAAAAACTAATAAATGTTCTCTTGCAACCCACGGCACAAATTGGTCATTCTGGGCTCTTGCCATGTCTTTTCTGCCCCCTTTTTGTCACACGGGAGACTCCAAGTCAGAGAGCTAAAGACAATTTGGGAAAACAGCATATAAATGACAGGGCCTGCCCTGTCCAGTGACTGCACGTTCCCTAGAGACATCTGGCTGGAAAGTTTCTGAAGAACTTTTTTTCCCCAGTGAAAAATGGGGTTATGTTGAAATTGAGATTCTTATGAGAACGCAGCTTTCATAAACTGGAATTTTTTTTTTAATGTGTTTTTTTTTTTAAATTGTTTTTAAACAAGTACATTTAGAAAGACACTCCAGTGTTTTCACATCCCATTTTCCCACTCTGCTACTGCGTTACAACTGGCAAACATTGCTCAGCCACTACAAAAAGTGGGTAACACCCCCCTTATTTTCTTGATTCCGTTCAGATCTTTGTCAATAACAGAAGTATGCAGACATTGGCATAGAAAAGAGTGAACTGGTATCTAGAAAGTGGTACTGTAACTTTAGGTAACATTTTCAAAACTGCCATAATCTAGGAAATCTATGTGGCCATAACTTCTATTTCTCCATGCCTGCATACAGATTAATACTACTGTCTATGCAAAGTTTGTTAGTTGTTATCATTCACTAAGTGCCCTTTATAGGAGGAGATCGAAAAGGAGACAGAAAGTTACATATTTTTTAAACATTATTCAGATGATAAACCTTTTGGATCCTATAGAAAGGTTAGAAAGACGGACTCTATCAGTAAGTGCAGAATGATGATCTTCTTCCAAATCAAATCCATCTTCCATACAGAAAGGAGTAAAATGATTCTACTACCATTTATGTGATCTAATTTTATCCTTGCTAGGAGTCTGTTCATTACTTTTAAGCAGAGGATGCCATAGGAATGGGTGCCATAGTCAAAATTCTTTATATAAGAACAAATATTTTGGGGTCACTGTCTTTTCTTTAGTATTTCAGCATTTGTGACATCCTCCCTAATATTCCTTGGGCCTATATCTTTTTGGTACTGAAGATAGCTGGCAATCTTCTAAAATACAGCATCTCTGAAATATTCCAGTTTCCCTTAGAAGATCGCTGCAATAAAATCCACTGAGAAAGCAGGGCAACAGCATTTCTACACAAATGTTTGTGAAAAGACCTGGATAATACTTGATTAATTGAACAGACGTGCAAATTTCCACCAGCAGAGGTCATTTTCACTCTAGAATGAGTTAAGGAGCTCATAAAAAGCTCTGTCTTTTTATCTAAGGGAATTTCTTAAAAACAGTCCCAATGCCAGGGATTTTCTTCATCAAAGCAAGTAATCTGGGGCAGGATGTAAAGAATGTTAAAAAGCTTAAGGAAATGCTCTTAATTTGATCAAATAAATTCTATCTGTGCTGTGAAATAGCAACAAAATTCCTGCTTTCACATTTCTTCTGCATATGAGATTGGTCAGTTTAAGCAACCCTGATGGCCTAAATATTTTTCCTGAGCAATTATATTTGTCTGGGAAAAACTTACCTATGCAACACCAAAACTTTGCATAAGTCTCAGTAAAAATGCAGTGGGCAAACGGGAGCCATCTGTTTTCTCCCTTTTGTTCCTCGTGTCTACCAGCATCATGTGCAACTCCTTTCCCAGAATGCCAAATCCCACCCTCACATACACTGCCTCGGTGTCACGGCTGTCATTGAGGGGCATCTCTGACAAACAGACTGTGTTCACAAGGACATACACATGAAGATCTAGTCAAGTAGAAGATCTGCTATTCACCCGAAGATCTAACTACGAACTAATACGTATTGACATTTGACTTTTAGGAAGGGGGTGCATTTTAGGTTTTTAGCTTTAGCAAAGGTAAGAAGTGTTATTTTGAAAAGGAATCTGGAACTAAAAAAAAAGTTAAAACGAAGAAAAAAGTTAAAAAAATAAGTTAAAATGAAGAAATACCTGTTAGACACAGCTATGGCATGAACCTGAGAAAGCATTAAACTGTTGTACTGTAGCAAATTAAAAATAGAAACAAAGGGAAATGCGAAATTTGTTAAAATGTGCATTTGTTCAAAATGAACATTGAGTGTAACACAATGATTTCAGACAATGAGTAGACGTGTGTGAGAGGAGAGTTGATGGTAACTAACTACAATCATACTGGGAAACACACCTATGCTGGATATCAGGGAGCTTTGATTTTTTTGGGTTGTCTTGGCATCTTATGGGTGACAAGATGCTTGGAATAACATTTCCCTCTACGTTGTCTCACTGCCATTAAAACACCTGCGCTCACTGGCCAAACACCTCTCTACTATTTAATTTTTCACTTTAATGAAATTACAAGATTCCACTACGGAGATATTGTGCTATCTGCTGAAGAAACACAGTACAAAACCAGTATTGTTTAATGTTCCCACAGAGCTTATCATCTGCAAACATCACATGAGTTTTTCCCCACCCCAACAGGGGTGAGGATCCCACTGCACTAGACACTGTGTAAATGCTATAAGCACGTACTGTCTTCTAAATGCATAGAAGTAATTTCTAAATCGTTGCAATGCAAGGAACATAATTTTATAGTTCATTTGGAATTCTATAACATTTTTCTAGTAAGATATGTGAATTTCTTGAACTGACAGATCAATTGTCCCTGTCTTTCACACTCAGCATTTTGGTGAACTTTCTACCCCAAAACCTACTGTGGAACTAGATGATGCATGTGCAGCTGCAGAGATGATGCTACTTTGTCTGGCGTTTTGAGAAGGCCAATATACATCAACTTATTATAAAGCAGTCCCAGGATAGACAGTTCCAAACTGGACTGTGGACAGGCTAGTGTCTTGCACAATAACACGCTCAGCAAAGGTGGGCTTGAGTTTGATCCAAAGCACCTGAAAAACAATAGGAAAACTTTGAATTAGGCCCAGCAACAAAGATAGCGAGGGACAGGTTTTGTTTATAAATGGCATGAAGATCTTTATTGGGGGCAACAGGAAAGAGGGAGGAAAGGATGTGAAATATCCCTTCTAAGTGAAAACACTGCTCGGCAATCACTATACAGGAATTAATGCTTGGCAAAGCAATAATATCCCTATTTCTCCTTGTTTTACACCAAGGACCGAAAGGAGAGTTGAAGGAGATTAATTACTTTGCCTGCTAATCAATGCAAAGACATATTTTCCTGCTCCTCCATCTCATAATTTTTATTTCATCTAGTTTGGGTTTTTTTAGGGTTGCCAGATGTCCCAGTTTCACTGGGACAATCCTGGTTTTTGAAGGTACATCCCATCTGCTCTTGAAAATATTTCTGTTCACTGCTCTCTTGTTGATTGTGTGCTTTTAGAGCAGCCAGCAAGCAAAGGACTGCAGGAGAGAGGCTGATAAATTATTATCAAACTATAAAAAGCTGCCCATATTTCCCCAATGCTGAAAATGAATTCTGTAGGGGGACTTTTTCACAAAATGTAAATGGTCACTGTGGCACACAAGAAATTATGATTACAAGTCCCACCGCTGCTCAGAGATCACCCCTTAATGTGTGTACGTTTCAAACTGGAAGTGGTACTTCTGCCCTTCCTGGGCTGCCTGAGCTCCCGCCACAGAGGAAGCCCTGGACTTTTTGGTAGTACAGCCAAGAAAAGAGATCCTCTAAAACCAGTGTGGACAGAGGACATTGCAGGAAAGCCTCAAACCAAGAGCTGGAGTTGGATGCAGGGGCAATGCAGGTGACTGGTGAGGATATTATGCTGCTTCCCTGACCCAGGAAAGTCTCCCAAGGAAGTACCAAGGGAAGGAGGCTACACCTCCATCAGCCTGAAGTATCTAGAGAAAGTGGAAGCTCACTCCTATACGTTCAGCTCCAGATCTATTTCACAGCTGTTAGCTCCCATGAATATACCACAATTATAATGACTGTATCATGATATTAGTCCTAAAGCTCCAGCTACTGGAGTCATGTGAATCTTTAAGAATCAAAGCTGTTCATTAAGAACAGAAAGTGAGTTTGTGGTCCTCATTACAAAAAAAGCTTGCAAAATCAACTGTGAAAGGACAAATGAAAAGCATGCCAAGTCAGTTATTTTCCATTCCTTTTCATGGTGTTCTTCCGAGGCTTGACTCATGGTTTGAATCCTTGGGGAGAACAGGAGAATATCAAGAAAAAGAGAAAGTGATGATACCTCAAATTGGAGGTCATCTTCCTCCAGTCTGGTACCGCATTTGCAAACAAATCCCATCACAGTATCTCCCGTGCATTCCCTCAGACTTAACAACATTCACACAGCTACCTCACTTTGTTCCAGCAAATGTCTCATTAAAAACTGCCTTTGTCACAAAAACTGCAAAAGACTTGGCAACATCTACACTGCAGGTTGTGCTGAAAGTAGAGGTGTAACACTTCCAAAAGTTAAGAAGCATAACTGCTTACCTTTTCTCCCCCAAAGTGCGGGGAATTAGAGGGGAAAAAAAAGATCTATCGTTTTCACTCATCCGTCAATACAAACAAATATTTGAGCTCTTTAAGAATCAGAAATATGGTAAATATATTTCAGCTAGTACATATAAAGTACTGCTAGTATATTTATAAACTAAATCAGTACAAACCTTTTCTAGCAAATTACAGCGTATGGGAGTACCTAGTTTCTGATGGGAGAGAGGGTTTACCTAGTGATAGAATTCAAAAACAGGAAGAGTGGAATACAAAAATAAAACCCACCAATCTTGCTTACATGAAATCTAAAAGGAAGATTACATCCATAAAACTCAGACGTCACGAACGGGATTCATTTGTCCAAATGACTGACTGCAAAGTGAGCCAGGTTCACTAGGCTCAGGCACAGAGATTTGCACTCCAGACAGCTGGAGTGAGGTGGGATGCATCCCACTCCTAACAGTCTCATACAGATAGAGGAATACTGTTTTTAAAGGGTTTGGAAAGGCACCATTGCGGCCCAATACTTATTGAACATAACAAACCCGGATATTGAGTACTAACAACATTATTTACCTTAAAGCACACTGGAATCATAAGGGACTAATATTGTCTAGAACCAGTGACTTCACCTGAAATACTTATTTGGTACAGAAATCATTCTGAAGGACTGAAGTACAGCAATGAGAGTATGATTCTCTCATTTTCTTCTCGGACAAAAAATTTAGTGGGAGAACAACTTTATATTTTTCCTCTGCATTTCTAATTGATGGGAGGAAACTCTAGAAATGCTCATCCTGCCTTTCCAGCTCTGCCTGCAACAGTCAGCTCTCTCAGTGGCCAGCATGGTCTTTCTGCTTCCTTTTCCTCAGGATAAATGTCTTGCTTCCAAACACAAGCTCACTGAGGCAGAAAATTTCTTTTTTCTTGCATTGCAAGGTCCAACTTACAAGCAGGTGCTTTGATAGCTGTCCCCATCCTGCTGCAAGGCTCTTCCAGGTGCAGCCCGTGACACCTCCATATCTCCTATGGCACTGTAGTAGCCCATCCTGGCCAGGTCAGAGCTTGTTCACAGCTGGAGCGTGACCCACACATCCTTCTCTGGGAGGAGGTTTGGGGAAGAAAGTTCCCATCTTGTGCTAAATGAGATACCTGTTACTGCATTGCTGCATCAATGCGGGGTCCTTGCAGGATGCCGTGCTTTTAGGGCAGCACGCAACAGGCTGGTTGCAAGCTCACGGATCACAAACCACTGAACTTAGATAAGAAAAAAAATGAAGCACATTGGTTGGCAAACATGAGTACCAGCAGTTTCTGACAAGTGGACTCAAACTCTGCAGCTGTGTGCAACCTACCTGAATTTGCTCGGTCCACTCCCATGGCATAACTAGGACATAGGTTTAACCGGTAGCAGACAGTAAGGAAAGCAATGACTGGTACAGCTATGAGAGAATATTTTGAGATCATGATTCTCTAATACTATGGCAGACATTTCATATTGGCATACTTTTTAAAACTAAAACCCCACGTGTAAAATACACATTTTTGCATGCGAGGTGCTATTTGCAGAGGTGGAGAGATATACCTCAAAGGTCACAAGACAGAGATATACCTCAAAGGTCACAAGACAGGTAATTACTCCATAGTGTCTTAATTTACCCAGTCTGCAGATTCAGCTGACCACAGTACCTGCTTGCATTGTGCATATAATATTAGACTTATATCATCTGCAATATATGGAAGTTATAAAGTTTATTGCCAAATGCCTGTAGAGGAGTCAAAACATCTCTACTGCTTACCAGCAAGTGTCTCAATAATTCATATAGCAATGCCAGCAATAGCGGTGCCACCATTTACACAAAAGATTTGCAGAAACTCTTTCTGGCTGCTACATCCTATGTTTTCAGTAAGAATGCCAGTCGTTTTTCATTTGACATTTGTTCTATCAGAGTTAAAATTTGTTAAATTAAATTTTAAAGCTACACAGATACACTTCTAGGTGCATGGAATGGAGCAGCGCAAACAAAGCCTCTCGTCATTTTTCACTTGACTCCACATGGTGATTTTGTTGCTTTCATCAAAGACAGGAAAGGCACTTTCACTCAATAAACAATCTCAGGTGTCACCCTTAAGTAGTTAAATTCTCTGCAAATAAAAAACCTACACCTGGTGTTGCCATAAAGCTACTCTGGTTTTGGGGTCCCTCAGACCTGTCTTCTCCTGCTGGGTGAAATATAAATTTTTGTCCTAATATGTGCCTGGCGAAAAGCAATGAGAAAGTCCAGATAAATCTTATAGTCCAGGTATACTGAATCTGTTACTTCCAGGATACATCCAATTCATGCGGTGTTTACCACAAAGACTGCCTGCATACATGCAACATATCTGATGTTCCCCATATGCTGTCCGCTTACTGGGCAGTGCACATGCAAGTATTTCTGTTCAGGAAATGTGCTAGGCTCACTCTCGTTATAAAATGCAGTTCCCACAGTTTGATTAATTTCTTCTATGCCCCACTTCAGTTCAGCACTTCACTGCATGGTTAGACATGGAATTTAAATACCAAAGTGAATGCATTTTTTGTATCAGAACCATTGTCATTGCTTAGTCCAATGTGGATACAGAGAGATCAAGCAAAGTGTGAACACTCATTAATTCCAGAGACCAAAGAGGTTAAACTCAGTAGACCTCTAAACTACAGGCAACTGTTCAAAAAACCAGTGCATCACTAGAGTATTGTATGTTCTATGAGTGGGTTGAAAAGCAATCGAGAAAGATCCAAAACCAATTCTGCCTCTAGTATGAATAAATTCAGAGAAGGGAAAACAATACTGTTAAATAAGAAATGACACAAACTTCTATTTGAACTTGAAACAAATCAGATCACAGACCTTTGGGGAAGTGTAAAAGATTGCATTTGATTGTTTTCTATTTCTTACCCTTATTTTCTCTAATTGTGATCAAGACAGAAAGGGCCAGCACTGAAATATAAAAGAATAAAACATTAAAAAAGTGTTCTCACCATGGCAGGCTAAAGCACCAAAAACATTGTGAAATGCCTTTATTAAACATGTAAAGCTATTGTAAATACCCGCTTAAGTGCTTTATTGTGCTTGAAATGTAGTCTTTTATTTCTCAGACAAGATGAAACAGAATAAAGAAAGAGAGAAAGAGGAGTTGCTTTAAGACCTACGTTGCACATCTGGTACTACAGAAGCCTTACAGCAAGGGGTTTGGCAGACCCAAGCACCAGGCCTGGCTGCTGGTGGTCACATGTGCAGCAACCCAGCATGGCAGAGTAAAGGGAGATAAGGTGACCATCACCCCAGCTTGGAGCTCCTGCTTTCCACACCCAAATAATTCTGCAGGCCAGGAGGCAGGGAAAAAGGGAAAGCAGGCATTGCAGTGCTTGACTGTGTGCCTTTCCTTCCTTGCTCTCTACAAAATGCTAACGACGGTCGTTTTACTGGCCTCGCAGAAGTCTCACCCTCAGGGAAGCACAGAAGCCCACTAAGAGGGATTTCTCAGGTTGCCGGCCTTGGGCCAGCCTTTGCTCTTGGGCTCCCATGATCTCACATGGCCCCACATGGCTTGGAGAGTCTTCTGACACTGCTCAGCCCCTGCCATTTGTTCCTGCTATGGGAAGAAATCACTGGTTAATCACCCATGCCCTTTTTGTCTTTTGCAAAACAGCCTCAGCTGGGACCCTTGAGCACAGAACAGTATTTGATAACTGTCCCTAAACATTTGCTGGGAAGTTGCTTATCTAGATCCATCGAGTCAATGAACCGCTTGGTTATCCAGTATGCCCCTATTCAGCTAGGGTAATGTCTACATGCAGGGAAATTTTGTGTTTCAGCAGAATGATACTGTATTTTGTCTCACAGATAAGATTACATATGGGATTCCCAAAATTGTTATAGATCGGTATTTTAAGTGATTGCACAGCAGCTCCACGTCTGTTATGTGCCTCACTAGCAGATAGGATACTTCCTAGTTCTAAATGCAAAACAAATCTCCTGTGTTTTAATTCAAAAAGCCTGGAGAGGCATTGAAGTCTTAAAGCCTGCAAGCATAGATAGACCCACTGGCACCTATTTGCTTCAGAAATTGGACAAGAAATCTTTATCCGAAGTTAACCTACCTACTTGAAGGGTATGGAAATTATGCATAACCTTTGGCCAGTTGCACTTATTTCTGCAATAGTTTTAATACACATCACCTCCATTGTACCAGCTTCTGAGCACCCCACCACCTCTAATGGATTTATCTTTAGGCACTATATTTTTCTTAGGCGGGTGGACAACAAAGTCTCAGAGAAGATAAATGACCTGCTTCAGACCACCTGGGAAGTCTGGAGCCGGGCAAGACTCTGCACATCATCCTTCTCAGGCCCATCATCTTCCCTTCCTCTCTGAAGAAAGGAGAATCTATCTTCAGAGGATCAGAAATAAAACCTATGCAAGAGCAAATTACCCAGAGCTGACCATCCCAAATATGAATATTTGCATGAATACTTTTCCATAACATGTTCCTGTTCTGGCAGGATATTGCACGCCTTCAGCTCCTCTCTGCTTCAGGTTCAGAATACTTAACATTGCTGAAAATTTGGGGCATTTCTGTCTACAAATTAGATTTTACATGTGCACATCACCAGGTGCTACCGACAGTATGGGAGCCCCCTCATTATTGCTGTGGACGGATGAAGCTGTGCGTGCTTTGGCATTACACACATAAACCACTTGTTTAGTACAAAGTGGATATATTTTCTCCAAGGCAAATAAAACCATTTCAATTTCTGCCTATGACGTCACTGGAGATTTGAAGAATCAAGCAAACTCATTAAGGCAATGAAATGATCTTTAAAAAGCGAATCGGCTCAGCTCTGGTTTCCTGGATTTTAAGGGAAGGAGGCAACAACAGAATTCTCTAATCTAATCATGACTTGAAAGTAAATAAAATGAGGGAAACTGAAATAGTTGCTGACTCTCACAAGAGGAAACACAGGAACAGTGGCAGATAAGTACTGTGTCACTTCAGGGACAGAAGGATTATGTTTCTCTGCTTCTACATAATTGTCTCTACCTGGACAGATTTCCAATTGTGTCATCCACGCCAAGGGGAGCATTAGTAGATTAATTACTGTAGTCTACAAGGTAGTCAGTGACCATAGTATCTAAACATATCCAGCATGGCATATGACACTTAAATCAGGGAGGGAAGAACCTGTAAGACTTTAAGGGCTGCAAGCCTCTTCAGATATTTTGGAAGTAGAACAGAGTACTAGCTTTTGTACCATCTTCCCCCTGTATATCATACCCTTACATTCTTCCTAATAAACAATCCTTTAAATATACCTCTGTAACAGAGGTAACCAGGGACTAACTCGTTGCAACCATTTTTATCTAGGAAAAACAAATCTGTCAATATTGTGCATCTAATGGTCCAAAAAGCTTTAGCAAGGTTCCTGAAGCCTGTGGTATCAAGGCACTTCAGAATGAAGATGCTCTGGCATTTTCAGTTGAATTTTAAAAATTCAACCTACAACATCTAATAGTTCTCCTGCTTTCCTAAATAACCCTAAAGATTATTTGTATTTTGATAATGCAAAAATGCTCTCAGTAAAATAATACTGTTATGCAAAACCAAGGCAATTTTAACCTAAAATAAGTTTTCGTATAACAACAAGTTTGACTTTCCTTATTTTTCTGTCTTGCTTTTCAGAGTTCAGAAAATTCCAGCCAAACTTACCATTTTCTTTCCAGTCAAAAAGCAGTTGCTTATGAAAAGGCATTTTCAAGGAAGAGATTTCTGTGACACCTCACACTGATACTACATCACTGTACTGCACACAGCTCTGTGCCTTTTGTTCTCAACTCGTAAAAGAGTGTGGTGCTGACAACAGAGGTCAGACCCGCTGATGAAGGAAGCAGCTTGTGTAACAATAACAGGATCTGGGACGAGCAAAGTGCTTCTCATTTTTTGAGAGTGACAGTGTGCTTTTTTGGTAGTGATTAATCCAGCCTTTACAGGTAAAGCAGAACGTACTGACAAAAGCCCAATTCTGTTAGGATAAAATACCACCAGCTACCCCTTGTATAGCTACATGTGCCATAAATCACTCCTTGCCCTGCCTATCCGTGGAAGTTACACCTCTGCTGATAAAAATGTGTGGCATTGACTGACATTGCCCAAGTTATTGACATTCATTGACATTATCAGCCAATTTTGCCTACTGAGAGATAACTGTGCGCTTGGGAAGGCACAGACGATGAGGATTATGCATTACCTGTCCGCCTGCAAGCGGCCATCCCTGAAACAGGTGAGGGTGCGAATGCATGCATCCGAGGTAGCACCCTGTGGGGAAGAAGGGGCTGCTGCCAATTCAAGCTGTTACACGTTTCTGAAGACAAGGGAAGAAATGGCCACAAGTAAGACTGATCACCAGCTGAGGTGATGTAGCTGCAAACGCCACACACCTGCTTGCTCTCAGAGATCCCTCTGGAGGAAAACAGCAAGTCAAGCTACAGCCTGGGCTCAGTGGCCTGGCTAGCTAAGCCCCACACTTGAACATGAATGCAACAACAGCGGTCCAGGAAACCCTTCAGGCTCAATTTAAATTTTAATCCAGCCATAAGTTAGAAACACCATTTGCTTTAATCAAAATACTTTCCAGAGTGTGAGTGTGCAGCCAGGGGTGGGTAATGCCAGTGTGAAACACACAGTGTAGGAGACAGAGAATCCCCCCGAACACTTCACTAACACTAGTCAATGCCTTGTGCGCTGCATTTTTATTTTCATAAGAATTCTTCTTCCTAGTCTTTGCAACTGTTTTTTATGGTTTCCTAAGAAAGAAGAGGGCCCAAGTCAGTGCTTTGAATCATGAAACCCAGTTTCAGGACTTATATAAATGGGTAGCAATGATACTAACAGAGTTGCATCTGTTTTTACCAGTTCTGAATCTGACAAGCAATCTGAAGTTCAAAAGCCATTTCCCCATTCTTCATATAGTCATAAAGACATTTATATTCTGGAACCAGTTCCCTTTCCTTTTTGCACAGCCATTAATAAATTTTTTTCTTTTTTGTTTCATAGCTGCCAAGTCTTGCACAGCTCCATGTGTGAATTTATGCAAATTTCAGAATGCGCTAATTCACATATTTGCAAATTGGCAAGTGATTGGCAAAGATGTAAATGAGCTCATTTAGTCATTTTCCTCTTCCCTTAAACTTCGGCTTAGGATAAGTACACCCTTCCCTAAGTTATGGCAATAAGGGCAAGTTAATGCAACTACCCCAAAGTTGGCAGGTCTAGCAGGGGTTTGGGCTAGTGTACCCATGTGCCTGGCCAAGTATGGGAAGGATGTTAGAAAACAGTATAGGGGCTGTTTTCTGAGGGGATCTCCAGATGTGTTAGCAAGGCGTCAGGGGAGTATCAGCTGCAGAAGTATCAGCAGTAAATGGGTGCGGATGTGGTCACGTTTAGCATGGTCAGGCTGGGGGTGGGAGCTGAAGATGTCTGACTGTGTGAAGCAACACTGGCTGTAAGGGAAGCTAAAGAGCTGGTTTCACTGCAGGGGACAGTGGTTTGGAGTATAGCCTAGTGTCCCTGGATGAGGGAGAGATGGTTTGACAGAAGAAGGCTGTGCGATCAGGAGGTATGGTGAATAAAGTCATCTCTTGACTTTTCTGGTAGAGCCTAAGATTTTGCTGTAAAACGGGCAAGCAGGATGTGGAGCTGGAATGAGATATCCCAGCTCCCAGGCTCCCACTGGCTGGGATTGCTCTTCCCCCTCCAGGCTATGCAGCCCCATGGGCACCCAACACGAGAGCTCCTGGCAGCAGCTCCTGCCGTACCTGCAAACGGCTGCTCACAGCGAGGGTATGACATAGCTGCTGCATAGGGATGAGCCATGCCAGATGCAGTGTGGTAGGCAGCCCTCTTGTTTTTTCCTTCTCACCAAGAGCAGCTTGCTGCTTTTGCATGAAGGGCAATGGCTCACAGAGAAAATAAATATGGCTCACAGAGAAAGTAAGTATTGCTCACAGAGAAAATAAATATTACTCTCCAGTTTTTCCATTGCTTGCAGCCCAGCAAGGTTGGGTATATGGTATGTCCTGCTGAGCTACGTTACACCAGCACTTCTAAGGTTTAGGGAAACCTCTGATCTTCTGCCTTTATTTACCTGAGCCAGAACATGTTAGAAGCCCTATCACACTATCTGCTATATCATACTTCATGAGCTGAGAAGTTCCCAATGACTGCTTATTCCAGCTAGCACCAGTTGTGCTGCTTCTCCTCAAAACCAAGATATTTGTGGTAAGCTGTATCACTTCTAAAAATGATAGATAACTTGTAAAGCACCTGTAGTTTTGGGTGACAAAATTAGCAGAGTAGCCTCAAAAGGTTAAACAAACCAGGGCTGAGCAGCTCAGGTAAACCAAAAGGACAAAAAAAAAAAAAAAAAGAAGGGCCAGAGAAAACATACAATTCATCTTCAAGTTATCTAGGGCAGCTTGCCTTAGAATTAACTTAATTAGCTTCATTACCTTGTTTCATATGGAAATATTGTAGGAACAGTATTCTTTCTGTGGCACTCAGGTAGTTAAATCCACACAATTTGCTTTTTGAAGCTTGGATTCTGCTGACTTTATTTCAAGCAATCAAAAGTATCTAATTTGCATTCACATTCACATTAGTGGTCCATATGTTAGCCCTGTTTAAAAGCTATATGCTGCATTCATTATGAAATACTTGGCTTCCTAGCTTTATCCTTTTACTTTGAAATTATTGTGATAATATTGCAACTCTTCTATTTAGGCTATTCTCAAATACAAGGGGTTTTGTGTGATTTGATTCTTTTTCAAAGTCTTCCAAGGGTAGGGCTTTTTAATTTTTGTTTACAGTGTTATGGGAACTTGCAAATTGGTGAAATAACTCACTACCGTCATTTAATATGACAGTGTATTATTCCTCATACCTAAAGCTTCATTAAAATACCAGGATTTCAATCTGCCTCTGCATAAGATTTCAGACCACACAGAGCGTCATGAAGTACATGCCCTTCAGAGTTCATCATGCTACTCACTGAACTGAGTCAGCCTCTTAAAATGATAAAATTTGGTTATGTTACATTATTGTTCTTCAAGTTTCTTTTTTATCGTGGAGCACAGAGTAAGGCATTTCCTTCTTACAGAGTTCATAATCCAAATGAAACAAGAAATAAATTGACAGAATTAAAAAAAAGAGTCACTGTCAGATGAAATGTTCTGTCCATGGCCACATAAAAAGACTGTGACAGAGCCAAATCAAGGTCTTCCAGGATGTCCTTCTCTTCCTGGGATAGAAGACCACCTACCATATACTATTATCTACTTCACTAGGTCATCACTTTGTCAGTACTTGCTATAATGCGTGCATTAAAGCCATCACCAAAGTATTGCTTCTAGAATTTAATGTATATCACAGTTTGTTATGATTCACAGGCTTGTGCATCTAATGCTCATAGTTTGGGAAAAGAATCATATTTCTTCCCATATAAAACCCTGTAAGTGATTCCCTCTTGGAGACTGATTCTCAGACCCCTGAAAACCTGAAAGAGAAACTCCTTTCTCACCTACATGTTCACTCCAGCTTCTGACATTTGGAAAATCATTTCCCAATTCAGTCTTTGGAAGCTCTCTGGACATCCTAGAAGGTGAAGAATAATGAGGTGTCTGCTATGAAATGGACATCACAAAAGGATATGTGCTGGGTATGAGACAAATACCCTGAGGTAAACACCTCAAAAAACCCCCAAAACCAGAAAAACTCAATTAAAAATCCAGTATCAGAAAAAAATTTATATCCTTCATTAGTATTCAATTTTGACATGAAATCTGCTTAAGGAAGAGTTTCTTGGATGAGTGGAAGAGAAATGGAAGGTTTATTAGATGAATTGTTTCTGAGGTGTGGAGTTTTAAATTATTAGGTTTGTTGTTTGGAGACATTTCAACCTGACTCCATTAACAAATTTACATGGTACCCCTGAGAATGAATTGTCATTAATGGTCAAAGAGTTCATTTACAATTAATTCCTGAGTACAGGAGCTACGTCTTTCATAACAAGGGTTGTGTATGGGAGGAGCACAAACAGAAGCCATTGGGTTATGACGGCATGCAGCATGAAATAAGAAATTCAAAGAATAAGCTCCAAATACCTTCTTGTTATTAAGAAATTCAAGAAGAGACCCTGAGTATCCTATTCTGATCACACGTAGAATAGAATAGAATAGAATAGAATAGAATAGAATAGAATAGAATAGAAAAAAGAAAATTCAGTCATGAAATGTAAGCTATCTAAGCATGAAACCTATGGTACATGAGGAATACAAAATCACTACAGAGCATTTCTGATCATTGTGGGCACATCTCTGGCGCATAACTATTTGAACTAAATGGGAAATGCTGCCTTTTATTGGTGGACTACTTCTCCACATTTTTTTAAAAAACGGAGCTCTTTACAACACCTGAGTAGTATAATAACACACGGTAAATTGCAGCTCGCTTTCTAGAGGCCTCTGAGTGAGGTAATAACAAATAATGATCCACAGCTCACAAGTGAGTTTTTCAACAATTCTTTCTGTTGTATTAGTTTAAGCACATCATGTCAAGCTTTATGTAGAGTCAAAAAAGCTAGGAAAAACTCAATGTGCATAATAAATAGATTGACTTTTTCTTAAGTCCAAGAGAATTCAGATCAGCATTTAGTATTGCTAGACATTATCTTGAATCCTCCCCTCCCCCCAAAAGCCCAACAGTTTAGAGAATATAGGCAGAAAGCCAAAACTTTAGTGTTAAAATCAAACAAGCTTCTTGAGTCAAAGACTATTAACCCTGAAGTAGTTACAAAAGAGCAGTACGCCAGGAAATGCAAACATAACCATACACTGATGTGTCAAAAAGTTACCCTATCTGCACTCCACTTCCGCCTATATAACCTCCTTGGGTTACAGCTATGCTATCCATACCACGCGTGATCACTCTTGAGAGTCAGTCCCTTCAGAGGAACAAGAGATGTTTCAATAACACGAATGCAAAGGCACAGATACACCATGTCCAAGATGCTTCCCACTGTGCTGACTCACTGGCAGAAGTACAGCTCTGAGCATCTTGAAATAATTTATCCATAAAAGAGTGGGGCCACAGCCTCAGTTGTGGCAAGTCACAGAGAGCAATGACTGTAGCTGATATAGGTCCCCTGAAGGTAGCGGAGCAACACTGACTCAGTCCAGCTGCGGTTCTGGGTCAATTGGTCCAGTTTTCTGGACAGGTGTAAGGGAAACCTGGTAACAAACTCGATAAGGCTGAATATTTGCTATGGTTGGGGTCATGCTTTTCTCTTAGCATGTGCTTGCAACTCCCATATGAAATAAAAAATGAAACCTTAATGTCTGGGGGGAAAAAAAACGCAGAAAGCCGAAAGCTTCTTCTCTCCACCCTAGACACTCATTGGCTCTATGCAGTTGTCTTAGCCAGAGGCAATGTCAATGTACAGGGAAAAGAAATGAATATTTAGGTTAGGGGAACCACTCACACACACTAAGAAAAATTTTTTTCAGAGACAGGTGTAATGGGGAAAAAAAAAGATAAGCATATGCAAATCAGCATGTAAATTAATCTTCACTAACAATAAAGCCATGCCTGGATCCAAACTTCCAGTGTTTCATTTGCGTGGCAACTGGAGTATCCCAGTTATGGACATCAAACCAGCTCAGGTCATAAAAAAACTGACAATAACTTTCAATGAAATCCATATTTAGCCTTCCATGAGCCTTGAAAAAATTCGTACAATCATTTAATTCTCTGTGTGCCTGTGAGTACATACTACTTTACTCCCTTGAAGTGCAAATACTAATGATTTTTTTTTCCCCTCTGTGGTACTTCCAGTTTAGAAGAAATCAAAAAGAACAGGTTACTGGCTAAAATGCTGTTAGCATGAAAGTAAGGTGAATGCTCCAGGTTTGGACTACCTCAAAGAAATTCCTGCCTGGGTGTTTAAATTTTTCTTGCCATTTTAAGCCACTAAATTGGGATCACAGTTGTTAGGACCTGACTGTATGTTGGGAAAGCGCTTTGGATAGTACAGAGTTTTCTGTGGTTGACTGAGTATCCTCATGACCTCAACAAATCTAATTTTTTATTGTGTAACTTCCATATCACGTATGCTATCTTCTGCTGCCTTGAGATACATTTCATCAGAACAACACAGATATCTACATCTGCCTCAGGAATAATGTAAAGGGTACCCATAAAGTGGGACACTCTCCATTCACAGTCCTTAAGCTAGGATTTTGCTACTTTCTCCCATACCTCCCTCACCGAATTTCAGTAGATAACAGCACATACCCCATTATGTTCTCTTATCTTATGAATCAGTCTGCATGGTTCTCTGCTGCTCAATGAACACATCAGATGAATCACTTTGTTGTTGCCAGGTGGCAGGTAATAAATATGCAGGTTAGGAGTGTTAATAATTTAAAAGGTCCAGTCCTGCTCCTGTTGCTAGCAACCTCTCCTCAATGAAACAGAGCTAAAACTGACTGTGAAAAGCTAGATTGTGTGGCAGCTCCTGCCATTTTCTACTAGAAATTTCCTGTAGCTTCATATTGCACTGTAGTCTCAAATGTTCTCCTCCCTGTTTCTTTTCTAACCAGTGTGGAGAGTGTGCAGCGTGCTACTGCTCTCATTGAAAAGTCTGTAGCCATAAAGGCATGGATAAATCTGGTCCATAGGTTTTAAATGCTGACTGGACAGTATGGGAGAGCTAGTTCCATGTTTTAATGGTTCCTTTCTCCATAAAGCAATGAGACTTTAAAGAAAAAAACAAAGTAATGATATATAGGTATGTATCACCACACGATGTCAGAATTTACCTGTAGTACCTTTTTGATTCAGGGCTAAACCACACTCCAGCAGGGTACTCAGCAGTATCAGAGTGTAGGCAGCTCGTATAGAAATCAAACTGAGAGTCCCATCAACTCTGAGGACTAATGATCCACAAATCCGGAAATGATCCAGAAATGATCCTCTTTCATATAAGCACAGGGCACACCAAGTACGGGACTGTAGGTAAAGTCTGTTTCCAGGAATGGCTAAGCGCCATGGCGTGTATACCCATCTTCCGCTGGAAGTGTGTATCTTGTACATGCTTTATTGTAGGTAGGGCTCATTTTTCCTCATTACATGGGATGATTCTTGTGTTTCTGTTGACAACTTCTGAATCAGTTTAAGCCACCAAGTCAAACTATCATTGTTACAAAGCTATACTGAGGAACCAGTGATCCTGTTCAGCCACTATCACAGGAATCAGGAGGAGAACAAACTTATCTACTGGTGACTAGCTAGGTCAAATGAAGCCAGGCAACTTAAAACAGCCTTCAATGTGCACCAACTCTAGGACTAAGGAAGTTCAAATATAGCTTAAAATCAGCTTCACATACTCATCTTTCTTGAGCTTGAACTCTTTTAGACAAAGTTCAGAGTCTGGTTTCTGATGTCAACAGAGGACTAAAGTCAAAGTCTAGAGTAGATTCTCCACAGCATTGGGTTCCATTGAGTGAGTGGATTGACTCTCTGATTTTCTGCCTGGCCTGCAGTTGTGGTAAACTGTGTCAACTGGAAAATGTCCATTAGGAATCATCCACTAGCTGTAATGTGCCCTAGTGTTGTGGTTTAACTCCAGCTGGCAACTAAGCACCACACAGCTGCTCGCTCACTCCCCCTCCAGCAGGATGGGGGGAAGAGAATTAGGCTTGCCTCAGCCTCCAACACAGACAGGTCTTGGGATCCTCCCGTCACTCCAGAAATACAGATGGATTCTGCCCCTTTGTAATCTGATGGTATTAGAGTAGACTGTGCACTGGTGTCCACTAGAGCCTTATACTCCTGTGGGGCTGATGTGCCAGGCCATCTAATCCACACAGTCTAGTAAACCCAGTTGTCCCTTTCCTCCACCTGGGCGAAGGCAAGGCCCCTCTATTCCTGGTTGGAGTCTTCATGACTTGATTTTTGTAACTGCAAAACAGAAGTCCCTTCATCAGGGTCAAAAGTACGATCAGCCCTTCTACTCTGCCCAACAGATGCTGGGGCCGTAATTTTCCTGGATGGATGCTTTTTGGCTGCTGTTTTTCCTTGCAGTTCCTGTACCCAAGCCAGTAGTCTCCAGGTAGGTTCACCATCCCACTTCTTCATGTCCTCCCCCTGGCCATGCAGGAAGAACCACAGGGTTGCACATGGCGTGCACCACCGGTACCCTTTTGCTTGGACAGAAAAAGGGTGACTCTTAATAGGTGAGGACTTTGTTGGAGTGCATAAGGAAGACCTGTCCTTCTTGGCTTGCTCAGACATTTTTTGGGTCAGTCTGTCCACAGCTGAGATAGGCCCACATGGAGGAATCCAGATTATCTTCCTATTCTCGGTGTTGTCTGGCCAGTTCATCAATAGTTGGTGCCTCCGTGTCTGTCCAGCTCATTATCGCCAGGGTGTGGGTGTATGACATCAGTGCATTTCGTACAAACTTTCACCACGTAGACCGCGTGTACTGGATTTCATCCGGGTCTTTGGATGCCTGGTTGTCATCCAGGTTGTTATAGATCACCTCCAACACGGCTAATTCCCTCAGATACTGGGTACCTCCCTCAATGTTGGTCCATTTGCTTCGGGAATTTGCAAGTTCTTCCTTGAAGGGATACCTGTCCTTCACACTTGACAGGAGTCGCTGCCAAAAACTGAGGACTCCTGCCTTTTTTCCAATCCCTTTGTTGATGGCCCTATCCTTACCAAGGCTTCCTAGCTGCTGGGCTTCCTTACCCTCTAATTCCTGACTACCGGCCCCAATATCCCAGCATCAGAGTAACCAGCTGAGGATTAGCTCACCTGGTTGACAGCTAAAATCTTTTTGCATATCTCGCAGCTCACTTAGGGATAGGGATTGGGTGGTTTCTGTCTCATTTATGATTTCAGTCTCTTCCTCCTGTTCTTGTGACTGCTCTGCTGCAGAACAGGCTGCCTCTTCTGATTCTTTCTCCTGCTCCCTCTTGGGAGAAGCTTCTTCATCCCTTACTAAACCAGCTGACTTCCATTTCCATTGTTTCTTTTTATTTATAGTGGAGACCGATACAGTGTCTGGTTTAGCCATAGTGTCTATTGGTATGTTTTCCCTCTCTTCTCCCTGAGGGTGCTGCATAATATCAAGCAGTGTTTGGTAGATGCCGGCCAGGCCCAGCACAGTGCAGTAAGTTAGTTGTGCCTCTTTGGAATAGCCACAGCATTTTTTTTTCAAGCATTCTATCACTTCATCAGGATCCTGTAGTTGTTCAGGAGTGAAGTTCCAGACCACTGGAGGTGAGGAGTTCTCTAGATACCTGCCCATATTCTCCCACATGCCGTGCCACCCATGACCATACTCTGCTTGTTAACCTTAGACAAAACCAAAGCAATATTCCTCAGAAATACCAATAGAAGTACTTTAACTACCCAAGAATGTTCAAGATACTGAGAAGTTACTGTAATCAGGGAGAAAACATCACAGAAGAAGGTAGCAAAGGTGCCATTCTGTATTGCCTCCACAAAAAACTTCCTCCTTCTCAGAGGAAGAAGTATAATTTTCTCCATGAGATGGTGCCCGAAGCACAGTAATGGCTTCAGTACAGAGCCCAAATACCAGATCAAGCTCAAGGTCAGTGTTTTAATAACAAATCTCCCAGGCAAAGCATCACTAATCACTGCAGAGCACAGCAAATTGCAAAAGTCAACACCAATCTTTAACATATACAGCAAAAAAAAAAAGAGTATGGTGCAGACAGATAAACTAATATAGAGAACAGATGAATCAATATCGTGACCTGTAACTGTGAACAGATATAAATCCCTTCTAATACGCTCTGGTCACTCTGTTATTATCTCAAAACCTTCCTGCCTCACATTGGGTGCCAAAAAGGACTGTCGTGGTTTAACCCCAGCCGGCAACTAAGCAGAACACAGACACTTGCTCTCTCCCCCCTCCCAGCAGGATGTGGGGAAGAGAATTGGAAGGGTAAAAGTGAGAAAACTTGTGGGTTGAGATAAGAACAGTTTAATAATTGAAATAATAATAATAATAATAATAATAATAATAATAATAATAATAATAGTAATGAAAAGGAAAATAACAAACAGAGAGAAATAAAACCCAAGAAAGGCAAGTGATGCAAATGAAAACAATTGCTCACCATTAAACGACCGATGCCCAGCCAGTCCCTGAGCACCGGTCCCCCACCATTCCCCCTAGTTTTATTACTGAGCATGATGCCGTATGGTATGGGATATCCCTTTGGTCGGTTGGGGTCAGCTGTCCCAGCTGTGTCCCCTCCCAACTTCTTCTGCACCCCCAGCCTACTCGCTGGTGGGGTGGTGTGGGGAGCAGAAAAGGCCTTGACTCTGTGTAAGCACTGCTCAGCAGTAACGAAAACATCCCTGTGTTATCAACACCGTTTCCAGCACAAATCTGAAACATAGCCCCATACTAGCTACTATGAAGAAAATTAACTCTATCCCAGCCAAAACCAGCACACCTAGGTCCATCCCAAGTCCCCTCGATCTACAGCACCTTCCCCGGAGAAGGGCCTAGGTGAGCTCTGAGGGATTCCCATGGCCAGGGCCAGTCTCCAAGCGGCTGGGACTAGATGCTTCGTATGGGACAGGAGAGGTGTAAAATGGGGTGGTGGATATAAAGTCTGAACTCTAAACTTTTGCAGACACTTACTTGATCTTTTAACTGTGTACATAGATTTGCATCCTTTAGATACTTACAGCATAGATCAATTCATTCTGTCATCACATCAACTTGTATAATGTCTGTATATTATAATATACAATCCTCAGCTCACATTCAAATAAATAAACATTGACTTAATATAAATTGTTCTCTTACCATATCAGAACATTGTGTAATTAAATCATCTCACTGGTAGTGTGTACAGATGGCTTAATTTTCTGTAATACCCACTAAAGCTCAATTGACTTAAAGGGGACTACTAATCTATTTAAAGTTAAACCCACAATGGATAAATTTGTAGCTCAAAAAGGATTTGTCTGTCTAGTAGACCACCATTTTCTTAAATGTTTGGGGAGAACAAAAGAATTTGCCATTTAGAATTACTAGTAACTTAAAAAAAAAAAAAAAAAGAAAAAAATTAAATAAAGAAAACCCCAACCCTGTGGCCATTAACAAAGTAATAAGGCTAGCAGATGATCTCTCTCCCTCTCGATAATCTTTCACTGTGAAATATTTCTGTCAGACTGGAACCCAGCACTGAGAGCAAAAGGCAAAGCTTAGTCTTCCTTCAGACACTGCTGCATATTTCTACCCTTTCATATCCAACAGAAGAAAAAAAGAAAAGAAAAAAAAATATATAACCAACTGAAGTGAATTACAAGCCAACACGTTGCATGAAGGTTTACAGCTTTTTTGTAAAGTGAAATTTAACATCTCCAGAACCTGTGCACTGAGTTCGTTTTCTATTTTTATTGTGTTGCAGCTTTAAAAAATTGCCAATTAAGTCAAATTAAGCTGTTGTGCAGGCGGCTTCTATAATTACTAGCAATAGTTTATGGTAGGTTCAAGCAAACAGAGGGTGTTTGGGTTTTTGGTTTTTTTTTTGTTTTGTCTTTTTTTTTCTCCTTTTTTTTTTATTTGCCAGAGTAGTAGTTTCTTTTTGTAGAAACAATTATCATGGCAGTGCTTCCCAGCAAAGAAAAACATAGCCTGCAGCCATCCTATATTTCATTTTCAGTCCAGCAGTTTTAGAGAGGCTTTTTGCTTTTCTAGCGAATGTACAATTAGAGGAAAACAATCGAAGGTGACGAATAAAACGTGGGGCATCATAAAGCAGGCAGAGAGGCAAACGAGGAAGAATGGAGAGGAAGCCTTGCTGGTCTGGAAGGCTCCTTCCTCTCATGCTCAGACTTACAGTGGTGGTAAGTATCTGTTCTATCATGCAGTGCCAGGACTCTTATATACCCCCAGCCACCGTAACAATGGTATTGCCACACCTGAAATGATTGCAATGCAAGCCCATGAATGACAGACTTGTCAGAGGGGACAAACCAAAGCCACATGTATAGCATTTTATAAATCCAGAGTGTGCTGGTCCTACACACGTTGTTTGCAACTCCAGTCCCCCCTCCTTTAAAAGAATATGGTGGAACTGAAAAGGCAAAGGGAACAGTAGCAAGGATGGTCAAGAGTAGGACACAGCTTTTGTATGACACACTTTTTTGTAAAATGAATGACTAAATAGACTAGGGCTCTTCCACCTTGGCATGGGATGATGATGTCGGTGTCTAAAGAAATCTATAAAACCATAACTGCCGCTATGATACAGGGAATGATCTTCTGCCGTGTCTTCTGGTGTAAGAAGCAGGGCATATGAAATAAAACTAGCAATGGCCAGTTCAAAATTAACTGAAAGAAATTCTTCTTCACACAGGATGTGGTTAGGCTGCAGATCTCTGTGTCAAGGGGTGTTGGAGATCCTGAGAGTCTGTATCAGTTCAAAAAGGGAGAGGAAAAATTCAGAGAAGTAAAAAAAAAACCAACCACATTAGGATCAGTAATCTGTACTACTTTGATGGAGCTGAGACAGGGGAACGACTGCCCTAGCCTTCTCCTTATAGCCCTGGCATCTCCAGTCTTATGTCCACTCTGACTTTTACTCCAGCACTGGACACTTTTGTCTAGTCTCCCACATCACGGTGAAATAGTTACTATTTTAGGGAGAAAATTACATGAGCCTTAACATTGTTCAACAGAGCAGAGAGTAGTACAAAACTGCATTTTACGTAAGGCACAAGTCAAATGCAAACACTCTGGTAGTGAGACATTGGTAACACGTAACACCTAGCCCAACACAAGTTCATAGGGCTTTACAAACCTTCACAGAGTCTCCCAACACCTTCTGTGTTGGCATTAAGATATTATTACATAGGCCAGCACCAGAGAAAACTGACATCCACGAGTAGAGGGATTAGCGTTCTTTTACAGAAGGAGAAAACAGAATACACAGATGTTAAGTACCTAGCCCAAAGTGATCTATCAGCATAGCCAAGACAGCAACCATCCCAGCTACCTCCCAGTCCTATGCTTAAGCCTCTTGACTGATCTGCTCTCCAGCTGACAAGCTCTACACAGATCTCCGCACCACCCTTCTGAGCAGTGCTTGCTAAGTGGCACATCCATTACCACCAAAGAGGTGCAGAGAGGGAATGCAGCATCAGAGTCAGCGGCTGCCTCGACTCCAGCTCTGAGCAGCCCGTTCATCGTGCACCTTACAGATTTTCCCCACTATAAAGAATGAATAATTTGTTCAAGCACTGAACGCAAAAGCCAGTGCCAGATCAGACAGTGCCAAGTTAGGGGCTATTTCAACGAATGTAGGTAGCCTGAGTCCTCCACAAAGCGTGGGGTGCTGTGAGGACCTGTAGAATAGTCCTTTCTCTGTCTCCCTGGGAGGTGAGCTAAAGAAAATTGCTCCTGCCCCACAGTCCTACCGCTGGCCAGGAGGATGCTTTGGCTTGCACCTGTATGCAATGTCCACCACAATTTGGCCTTGATGCATTGAGAGATTTACCAAAGGATTATGAGGGTTTTTTCCCTCCCTCCAGGATTTTTTTTTTTAAACTATCCAAAGAAATGTGTAACTCCAGATTAATTGCAAGGAGGAAGGGAGAGGAACAACAAGAAGTCCATTTTTATTCTCCTTGAATTAGAAACATGAATTTTCTTCCCCTCCCACTGATTCACGGCTCAGCATTCAGCTAAGATGATCACCGAAAAAGGAAAAGCAAATGAACAGTGATGTTTCTTAGGGTATGAAATACTTTACAATTAAATAAGGTGCTGCGGAGTATTGCGCTGATCACCAGTGATTGGTAGCTCTCTGCTAAGCTGCAAATGAATTCAGCACAGGACAGCATTCCAAATTGCTCTTACAAGCTTTCCTTTATTATTTTTATTTGGTTATGCTCTGACTCTCATCCAGAATTGTACTTAATGCCCTCGTCTGAAGTTGTTGAAATGGCACCCCATGGCATAGTGTGACAGTGAAAGGATATTGCCTTTGGAAGCTGCTAATGGTCCATGAAAAGAAAATAGCAGAAAACAGGAGAGCAGTTGTTCCAAAATAATAAGAACAAAAATCTTTACATTTTTAGCTCATCGTCTTCCCATTGTCAGAGGATTGAGAATGGGAGTAATGTAGTTTGCAGCTAGTGAGGAGTTGCAGATCCAGATGGGTTGCAAGTCAAAGATACAAGTAATGAAAAAATAGTGCATTATATGTAGCAAAATAATTTAATATTTTTAATCTTCCACTTGCCACTCAAAATTATTGTTTGCTACATAACGTTATCCACAAGGTATCAATATTCCCTGGATTGGGAGAGATGGCCCAATAAAGTGTCATTAGAAATGAGCAGCAAGGGTTGCAAAGGCCAAGCTACAAAAGCTTCAGTCCCCATAACTGTCTTAGACAAAGATACTTCAGTGACCGCCAAGCACAAGGCCCCACTGAAGCCAAAAGGAGCTCCCTGCCTTAAATTTTTTAAACTTAGGAGTACAAAACACAGATGGGAAGGCCTAATTCCCCAGTGACTTTACTCCAGACTTACCTGCACATTGCTCCAGCAGGAGTAGTATTGCAGAGGTGAAGCAATAATCACTTGAATAAAACAATGCCAACAGGCAGGCTATGAGCATATCTATGTTTTAACAAACCTGTTTGTCCTAATTCCCCCAAAGTCATACATTCCCTTACTGTTGAACACACTTGTATAAGTAAAAACAAAGAAAATAAATTAAAGGTAACAATAATGGTCGCTCATTCCTTTAACATCCTCTCCCTACTCACAAGAGCTTTTCCTCCACTGTTAGACTATTTCTATGGTCATTACTGCCTTGGCATAACCTTTGGCACCTGCCTCCGCATCCCCCAGACCACAACAGTAATAAGGCACTAGCCGGACCCTTTCATGTCCTGTACCAGTCTACCAATTTACTGTGCTGCTGTAGGAAAAACAAGGAGATACCAACCTCTCTGCCCCAGCACAGCAACATCAAATTGGAGTCTGTGTGTCCTAATTTACTGTAACAGCTGTCTAGCTTACAGTATATTTCACCCCAAAGTAAAGCACTGCATTTTTTCAATATAACCATTACTTAAATGACTTACTACCATAAAATTTGCCATTTTTTCTTCCCCTCTCCAAACAACAATATGACAAAATAATAATCATAATAATTAGAAGGAAAAAACATCGCCCTAAGAGACAGTTATGTTTACTGTGTAATGATTTCCCGATAGAAATTAATTCAAAACAAATTTACATTCTACATTTAAAGAAGATATAAATAATTCATGTTCTCATATCATGAGCACTCTGCATGTCATACACCGGGGTACCTGTAATTTTTCAGTTTATCCATTTAAAATTTTCATTCAGGAACTCATTGTCATGGTTTTTTTGTGCTTCTATTCCACTGTGGTAATTTAATAGTCTTCAATAGAATTATGTTCAATTAAAATGTATTCAGTTTTACCATTCCAAATCTTTTTAGCTTTTAATCTAATTGCTGTAGGCTTCAGTTTTACTTATGTACTATTAACTCACCTTGTTCACCGATTCTGCCCTCAGAAATATGAAAAGACTAACCCCGTAAAGGCTGCGAACTGGGGTTTCATTCCTCTTAAGCCACTTTGCATAAACGTCACTCCATCTCTTTCAGGCCAGTGATTCCCATAAACTCTGAGATCAGAGTCAGGCCCCATTGCTTCGTTTTTTAGCAGCCATTCTTCTTCCACGGAAACACAGTGAAATCCCTTGCCTGCTAGCGCACCCCATTGTCCTCTGCCAGACCGTTCCCACACCAGCACGAGGTGCTACGAGTTTCTGCTTGCCCAGCTCCTGCCCAGGATTATCATGTATGTGAGTTCCTGCAAGAATGCCCAAGTCACTGATGTGCTCAAAGCCGAGCAGGTAAGTAGGTGCTTTGCTGGAGAGGGCAGGAAAACGCTCCACTTCTTGTAGGATCAATGACATGGCATGGAAATGGACTTCCTTCCAGTCACTGGACGTTTGGTGTCTCAGAATAGAGGAACGAGTGACCCATGGAAAGGTAGGAAACAGTAATTCAGGCTTTCTTCTGGATTTATACAACTTTGTACCCCCACAGGCATGGAAATGGTAGACTAGGAAAATCCGCATCAGTTTCTGAGTCTCTGCTGCCAAAAGCAGGTTTCCTAAGCTGTACTGACATACAAGCACTGGACTCTTATGAATGTAACACAAGAGTTGTCTGGAAAAAAAAAACAAAAGGAAGAGAAAAATAGCTCTGCAGCTTTTGTATTGGCTCTTCTCTGATCCTATATTGCAGGTGATGACACACCACTGATCACAGTGACATTATCAGGTTCACACTGTTCTGTAGCTGTAACCGATTGACATAGTTTTATAGTCCAGCTTTCACAGGTGCTAACATTTTGTCTATTTTTGCGCTACTATTACAGACTGACTAGTTCTGACTGACCTATGTTGAGTGGTATCAGTATTGAAGTTAACTTGTAACCACAAAAATGAATGGGCTATTTCAAATACTCCCTTCCTTGTCCCAAGATAAATGACTTGCATTTATCAACTTTCAGTTTCCTCTGCCACTGTGTTAGGTCCCGTGGTGACCTTCTGAATTTCCTTATGACTCTTGACTGGCTTAAATGACTTCAAATTCTTCTACCTGAGAGTTTATTTCCCTGTTCCCAAATGCCAGTCGGTACTTCTCCAACTGCAAAAACTTTGAGTGCTCCTTTTCTCCTATACTAAAAGAACCAAAATTTTTCCTTATTTCCATCAAAGGGAACTTTTTTCATAGGCATCTCATAGACATAGACATTTTTGTCAGATAAACACCATCTCTTTCATTTTTTACCGGCAAAGACATTTCAAAGGGTGAATATAAATAAAATCAGGAGAAAAATTTTTTTAGAAAACACTTCCCAGTCATCTGAAACTACTAAATTTATGGTAAAGATCTTGGAAAAGCATGCTGCAAAAATGGCTTGAAATCAATCAGGTACACAATTTACTGAAAAAGAAGGCTAGGTAGATACAAATAGTCCAACTTTGTAACCTTGCTGCACAGGTACTTGTTGGTCCTAGGTGTGCAAGGTGCGCTAGACTCAATCTTTATGTATCCTCAGGTTACAGTAGGCTTGACTCTCTTCTCCCATGTGTACACCTACATTGTTCATCAAAAGATTAAAAATCTACCCAAATCTAACTGGCCAATCAGATTATTATGACCAGTTTTCTGTAGTCAGCGGCATGGGAACAGGCAATGTGCTCAGCAACACACTTGGCTTGCTTCAGAAACCATTCACATGTAAATAACTGTAGACAAAATATTCGTTAAGGTCTACAGCAGAGTCTAGACCCACACCGTTTGACTGTATCAAGACTCTTCAATACCCCTGTTCACTGTGCTGTTGAGAAGAGACAATGGTTCACACTTGGATCAGACCAAATGTCCAGCTAGCTGACACCCCTGTCTCCTACAAGGATCAGCCATGGAGGCCGTGTCATGGCCCCCCCACAAGTGGTAAGAGACTTCCATTTAGGAAGGGCAACGCAGGCAAAACCTGCCAATAAAAGAATTAATTTTTTCTTCATGTGCAGCGATACATGTATGTCTGTCCAGAACTCATCTGGCCTATGATACAGGCTTTTTCTGCAGTCAGCAGTAATGAATTCCCATTACGAACTAATGCCAGCAACATTTCATTTTTAATATTAGAAAGACATTGAGCTCTTCAATTACTCCACAAAGAAATGATACAAGGAACCACCAGGTGTAGTGTCCCAAAGCAACTTGAGCATGGGAAAGCAAACTTTTGTGTTTTAAGTTTCAAGCAGCACTGAAGTTTAGCTGAGATTTTGCGTGCCAAGTTTCAGCTTAAAGGGAATTTTTTTGGCTACAGTATAAGCCCTGGAGAATAGGAAGCATTCTAGAGGAAGCATCAAATCACACTTAACTACTGTATGGCAGAGCAAGTGGCTGTGTTACAACACAATCACTCAATAAGATAATTTCTTATGTTAGCATTTTAATTAAAATAAAGAATACTTGCCTCCATCTTACACCCTACAATTCTCTCCTCAAATTACACAGACAGACAAAATGTACAAAGCAAACAGAAAATAGGATCACAAATCCTAGCAGACTTGAAGGCATGACTCAGAAGCTTTGTGAGAAATATGGCAAATAAAACCAGAGTTAATGATTCCATAAACATTTATTTCGAGGAAATATTAACAGCGGTCCCTAAAATGTTTCTGGGCAATAAAGGATAAATAACACCTATTATTAATGTAATGGTAAAAAATGTCATTTACCACACATTTGCAGTACTCTAGTTAAATACATTATTAAACAGCATCCCAGTATGGATTAACACTGAACAGAAGCTCCAGATGTAGAGATGTTTCCCTGTGGTTTTATCAGCAGCAACATGGTTTGTGCTAGCCCAATCCTGATCCCAGTGTGGACAGGGCCTTTGGCTTGCTCTGTTTGTTTTTTGGATGAATAATAACACTTGTGCAGACTTCGCACTGGGCTTGGTGCTTTGATCAAAGCACTTTCCAGTGGGCACAAAATCTGCCTCTAATGTTTGCACCTAAGCTTTCATTTTAAAGCAAATCACTGGGGTGAGACCCTGTCAATCCAGCCTTGCATACCGCTCTCTCCAGACAAATGGTTGCACAGATTGTCCCCTACAGGGTCTTGCACCAAGAGAAAAACAGGTCTTCTCCCACCCGAGCCAACAAATGGTCCAGGAGCCTTCCCTGCACATCCTTCCCTCGCTGGCTTCCCCCGAGCAATGTCTTTGCTCAGCCGAAAGGCAGCAGTGGGGGAATAGACAGTTATTGGGCAGCATGCGGCAGGAGCCGATAACATGTGCCAATCCACTTCTGACAGGAGAAAAGCTCCTAAAGAGAGACAGGGCTTTCTGCATTGACCTTCCGCCTCTCCACCCAGCCACGTTGCTCTGGGGTGAGAAACGATGTCTTTCCCAGCAGGTTTCTTGAGAAAGATGAGCAACGTGGCATGGACCTGCACTGGCTGGAGACATGGTTAAAGCCTTTTCTGCTCATTTCATTTAAAGGCTATCTTCTCACTGGAACCCAGATCAGATGTGTTTTACAGAAAAGCATTGCTGATGCTATCCTGGAGGATCAGGCAGGTCCATGAAGGCTTCTTTCACTCTCTCCAATCCCCACGGCTTAACAAATCAGCTGCCTTTCACTTGGGCAGTAGCACTCCAGCCTGGTTGACATCTGCCTCCCCGCAATGGGAATTTTTATCGCTGATCTCTTCGTGGTGGTAGACATGCTCTAGGTTATACGAGATCATGTCTCCCTCTAGTGACTAAACGTCTGTATTTTTGAAAGTCGTGACCCCAGCTTTAAAGACATAATTTTTAAGGGGCTCTAAAGTACACATCTACCTAACTATCCATAGATTAAACTCTCTTTTCTTTCACTCCTGATTGTGCACCAAGGTATGAATTGGATTTTGCTTAAAACTACCCAATTACTAACAGAGTCATTGGACTTCTCAGTAGGCATTGTGTCTCCATTATACCGGGCTTTTAAACACAAAAGGCAGTATCTGACCAGGAGGAATGATAGATCTTGATTAAACATTCATGCTATTTATTTTGTACTAGCAGCTAATCTTTGTCCAAACATTTAAATCCAGACAGTGATATTTAACAGCAACTCTACTAAAACTATCACTTGTGCTTGCTGCAGATATGAGGATCACTCTTTCTTATTTGGCAAGCTAGAAGACATCTACTTATCCTCACCAACAAAACAGTTGCCCAATTTGTTTTTAAATGACATAGAAAAAAGGGAAAACCATGTTCAAAGTTTCATCAGCTGGAGATAAGAGTGGAGAGAAGATGATCAGAGAAGAGATTGGAAGCTTGAAGCTTCACAAAAGGCCTGCCATGCTGGTTTCTTCTCTGGCTTACCCTGCAGGTAATAATACACTTCAAGCTTATAATAAAAAGCAACAACACACAAAGCATCAGATAGGCAGGATGTCCTGAGATTTAGAAAAGTGAAATCTTTTTATCTTTAGCCCTAGTAATACGAGGCATAGTACAAAGCGTGGTATGTACACATCAACAAATGGAAGTGGAACATAGAGTATAAAAGAGACCAAAAAATAGTGTCATGGCACACACCAAGGATGAGCACTAGGAAGCAAGGGAAGGCAACACAAAATCTCATGGGAGGTATGTCGCATTCCTCACACAGGGACAGAAGGAAACAGTAAAGAAAAATGACAACATACCTGTGTTAAGCTGGAAAAAAACCATTGCAAAACAATTTTTAAAACCCTGCTGGAAGCTGCTAACAAAGCAACATAGGACAAAGTCAACTTCAGACTCACATTTCCACTCAAAATTTTTAAGCAATTATATTATAATAAATATAACTGAAAAAGGAGGTGAAATTAATATCTTTCTATATGTTTTCTTTATTGAATGAGATTCCCACACATAAAGTCAATTTAATTTTACATCTGGCATCACTTTTGTTCTCATTTTTAGTGGCACTGAGCTTGCCTAAATCCACATGTAACCTGTGAGAACATTCAGAGCTCAACAATTTCAGTATTTCTCCTGACTAGGAAACGAGGGCCTGGTTCTGCAACTGCCAACATGTTTGGCCTCAAATCTTCATAGGGTCCCATGAAGTGGGAGCAAAAAACCTCTCTACCAACTCTTATCATGATCTGAGTTTCATGTTATCCTGGTTGATCCCCTAGATCTTTCACAGAAAAAAGGATAAGACAATGTGATTTAAAATCTACAGAAACTGATAAAGTTTGGAAGTGGGAATAGCGCCCAGGGTTAGATGTCAAGCATATGGGGTTCCTTAAACTATTCCTACCTAATTGCAAAAGAGAATGTTATACCAGTATTTTATATGGTCTGAAATACTTTTAAATTTTTTTTTAATGGTAATAACAATCATAATAGGACTGCAAAGCTAGAGAAGAGCCCTTGCAACTTTTCTTAAAAATTCACTGTGCCCCTAGTCTGGTTTCAAGGATGGTTTTGTTTTTCCTTCTTAGTCAACTCTAGATCAGCTTCTTCTCTCAGCTCTATTCTGGTCCTGCTGCAAAGGAGTAACTAAACCTAAGTGCATGCCCCTCATCTCAGGATGTTTGTAGTTTCCTTTAGCTACAGTGTAAAAATGTGAATAATAGGTTGTTCTTTTTTTGTCCCCTGAAGGAAACCATTTTGTATACTATTTCCCTTTCAGTCACGTGCATTCCCCGATTTACTTCCGCAGCTCCAAGTCACCAGCCAGAGCAATAGTATGTTCATACTAGAAAAAGCCGGAAAGGATAAAGAAATACAACCCATTTACAAACCTTGCAAATAGTACAAACACCCACCCCTGCCGCCAAAATCTAGAAGCTATTCCGGTGCTCCTCATCAGCAAAGCAGACCACAGCTCCACCGGTTACTTTTCTTCTACCTATAGGTGGCACTAGTTATGTTTGGAACATCTCAGCCCGTGCTTGCCGTCATTTCTGCGGTCCTTGACTGGAGCTTCTTGCCCGATTTCTCCCTCGCTGTCGGCAGAAGTGTTAGTCACAAACTTTAAATACATTCAGAAGCAGCTTCAGACAAACTAAGCATGTATTTATAAAGCAAGAAACAAACTCTCCCAATGTCTGCCGGTTTACACACCTCCACCGCATGGACATCCGTGTCCCCTGGGTGTCCTCAAACGTTCAGGCCAAATGGTGTGAAATACCAGGCTGAATCATACTCCTCAGGAAAGGTGGCTTTATAAATGTTAGGGCATATTTAACATTGTTCTCCTAGACCTGTCCCTGGTGAAGACAAGCAGCAAAGCCACCGGCAGCATGGCATGGAAAGCAGCATCAACCCACAGTTCACTGAAGTTCACCCAAAATTTGACAGTGCAACATCGACTATTCTTTGAGCCACAGACCTTTCTAGATTTTAACCATTAAGCTATGCCACAAATGTTTTTCCATCATATGAGAAATTTCAGAATTTTGGTAAAAAGCCAAAAACCTGAAAAATAATGCTGTTCAAGAAGACAAACGAATAGAAATCCCTAAGATTAAATGGTTAAAATATTTCATGTAAATAATATTCTTATCTTTTTAATTTTTTGTTATTTTTTAACACTTTAAACTATAAATTAACTAAAATACTGTGATGAAAGCATTGGTTTGAATTATAAAATAATAAACTCTCCTTCTTGAAAATATCAAAAGGAAATATTTCAAGAAAACATTTTTTCCCCCAGAAATATTTCAGATTGGATCAGATTAGATCCGAACAATCAAAACTGATCGTTTCTAACAACCAGGTTTTATTGTTGTTTCAGTGAACCTACATTTTCCAAAAGAGAAAACAAAGAATTAAAATTAAAATGACAGACTTATTTTGTGTCCTATTTCTTTTTCTTGTGATCTGCTAATTTTTACCCTTCTGTTGCCTTTTATTTGGTCCTTCAGTAGTTTTTTTTTTAGTTTTGCTTTAATTTTGAGATCCAAAATGTTGGAATATAGCTGTATAATTATGTTGGGGTTTTTTTTGCTGAAGCTCTGGTGTTTGATTCTGGCCTTTAGAAAATGAGGTTACCCTTAACACCCTGCTCCATCCAGAGAGAACTACAAGGAAGACCTTACTCCAGACACTGCAAAACTTCTCCAGACAGCCCGGGAACCATCTCAGCTTGCTCTGTCCAGCTGTACACCCAGCACACAAGAAGAAGCAGAGAAAAGATGGATCAGTCTTATAATACCTATTGAGGGAAGGACTCATTTCACCCAGCTTTAACCATCTAAACCGGAGATATCGAGTTGAAACCACCCATGTAGGGTCTCTCGGTACTCAGCAGAGAGTGATGATCCATCTCAGCCTGAAGCAGTTTCCCATAGGATGAGTTGCCCTCCAGAAATGTCTCTCAAGTGCCTTCTGAAGCAGCCTGCGGAACTAGTTTATACTCGGCATGTCACATTTAGGTGGCGTGGTTGACCTGAAGGCAAAGACCCCGTGCACATACCCTGAATGCAAAGGCTGCTTTTGGGAACAGAGCATGCAGAGGCAGCTGCGTGTCTCCTTCCCCTCTGCTCTCACCAGCCAGTCGCCATCCATCTGCATCACTAGGTTTTTAAACTTCACGCCATTGTTTGGGTGGTTTGTTAGGTGCTGCACTGCCCTGCCCTTTACTCTTCTCCTTAGCCCCCAGAGCAAAGATTAATATTATGTACTGCAATTACCAGGCTTTTCCTTATTAAAACAGGCCAAGAAATATTCTGAATATAAAACACTATATTATACCCTAACGCACTCACAGAGGCTAAAGAATTGTAATTCATTCCTACTGCAACATTATTTTAGTCCACTTTCCAGTTGTTTTATTTAAATGATTAGTTATTGTGCAACTTTAAAAAAAAAAATCTGTTTTAACACGTCTTGGCTCTGTTAAACTACCTTTTACACATGAATTAGTGTGAATTTTATTGCTGTATTTTCCCAACTTATTAAAAGGGCTGTACTTTACAAATAAAACTGCAGGATGGATTTATTATTTACAGTCCTAGTCCTAGCCTTCATATCTACTTAATATGTGTAAAGTGTTTAGTTTTCCAATGTAGTCCAGCTGCATCACTGGAATCAAACTTGTAATTGCCTCTTTGGGATTTAAAACCATTATAGTTGTGCTTTTATGTTCTCTTTTGTTTTGCTTGAATCACTTTTTCAGGTCTATGAAGTACAGCTGGCACAATAAAAGTTTGATCAATGCATAACCAATGCAGTGTATATTTCTTCCAGATATATAAAACCCAGGTGAAAAATGTTAATCTATGAAAATTATCTTTGTCAGCTACTTATTCTTGGAATTTAAATTGGTTTCAATCTTGAGGTATGTGGTTTGGCCTGGGGTTTTCCAGTCTGGGTTTTTCAACAGTTTCTTGTAATGTGTACATTTGACATATTAAAATGAATGATTGCCTGATGTAAAGTTTCAATTACCGGGGCAGATTTTTTTCTCATACTGTGATACTTGAATAAAATTATCCTGGTACCACAGAAGTTAGCACTGGAAAAAGCCTACACAAGCAGCCTTTATTTCCTTACCAATTTAGGATCCTCTCACGCATCATCAACATTGATGCTATTGGATCATCTACTCAAATCCTTTAGGCCTCAAAGTCATGCTTTAGGCATAGGGCAAATCACCAAATCTCTGCCAAGAAACTGAAAAATTAAACCATTTAGTTTTGGCAACATGAACTGGTCTTCACGTTCTGGAGTACATTAACCTGGCAGACAATTAATTTTCGTTCCCTCACACTGATTTAGTGGCTTTTTCCACCTAAAGCCTGACTCTTCTGGAATTACTGGTGGAGCAAGGTGTTCTTCAGTATGAGCCAGGAATTCAGACCCTGGCTTTCAGATAACATTTATTACACTATATCCTTTTAAAGTCAAATGTAAAATAAAGTAGAAAACAGGTAAAATTTCAGTATATACCTTTTCCGTGGTAGGTTTTCTAAATAACGGTGTATAAAAACATTGTAGGTGTATTAACATAAAACTGCAGACCCAGCTTAAAGGTGGTGTTGCCAGAGCTCATGGTTTCAGCAAGTTTCACAATATTGGATTGTCTCTGAAAGCTCAGTTTCAGGATTTAAATTATTACATTAGGCTCAGAAGCAAGACCATAAATAAAATGGACTATATTTGTAAATAAATTTTAAAGCCAACTTCATAGTAAGAATGCTGTTAGCAACTTAGACCCCAGACTCTTCTGTTCTATTCATGTCATATGTGGTACATAATACAGCCCTTTATGGTTCAGAACATGACTGACACTGTCATTAGGCACGATCAGGCATGTAAGCCATCCATATGCCCTAACAGAAAGCCTCTCACAGCCACACTACTGTGTTAAGGAATGAGCCCAATTTATAAAGGTGTCACAGCTTGAGTGGTGAGCAAGTCTGGACTTCCTACACTGTCTACGCAGTAGGTCTGGTCCAACTGCATGTGCAAGACAGTTTCTTTGTGGAGGCATACATAAAGACAGAGTCTCTAGTAGTTATAAGAAGGCTCTTCTAGACACTCTTCAGATAGGTATTATAAATGTGTCTATAGGAACAGAACTTGCATGAAAATGTAAATGTGATTGACTGAAAGCGTGAGGGGAAACAGCTACTTCTACAGTAAACTTGACTAGTCTGATTACAGTGGAGGATCTCATGCCATCCAGAACAAGAACGATTTTCTGGACAATATTCAGATTTCTTCTTCCTGTCTAAATAAACCTAACTATGAGACTTAGGTTTCTGGAGCTGATATTCATATCTATAAATTCAAGACTCACATTCTGTGAATGTGTTGAAATAAGTAGTTAATATCCATAGGAATGTCAAGCCTTCCTCACTGTACCTTTAGCTATACGATGAAGATATTTTGCATATGCAAACATAGTCGTATAAATTTCAATTAATACTCACTAGAATGATTTTGTAGTTCTCTTGTACCCTGCCATCAGAAATGGGTGTAGCAAGAACATATTCACAAGTGCAATATGTCCCATCTGTTTTCTAGAGGAAAAAATATGCACAAGGTAATCACGATCATCATTCAAGGGAAGACGTCATTTACTAATGCCACTAAACTAAGAGAAAGCCACCAGATATGTTCTGAGATATTCACTTTCAATATATATTAAATAGACAGCTTTTTATTTACTGCCCAACAGACGCTTCTGACAATTCTTCTATACTATATACTGCGTGGAACTCTTCTAGATTGTCCTTTGAATTAAGACTCAATGTGTTCAGATAACTCTGGAAGACCTGAGTCGACCACAAATATCTACAAGAAAATAGCCATGTGATCGGGATAAGTTCTGAGGAAGACTTTCTCTTCCTTTTTCCCTTTAATCGTCACCTGTTGGTCACCTATGTCCCCATTTGTGTGTTGTTCTCCTGCCTCTTCTGGTCATTCCTCATCTGTTCTTTGATCCAGGCACTAACAGTAACTTTCCCAAAATACCTCAGTGATTGAAAAAGTGACTCTGGCATGATCTGGCAGATCTCATGGAGCTTTCCAAAATCACCTTATTTCTTGACTTATTGATTTGAAACACAGCTAATTGCAGAGGATCACGTTCTGACCACCCTCTCCGGATGGCCAGCTTAGGCATGGTTGCTCCTGCTCTCAAATGACTGTATACAGAGCTCAGATCTGGCAACTTCAAACAGCAAATGATCTGGATTGCTTATCCTTTTCTAGTATTTAGGCCATAACAGTTCACCTTAAAAGAGTCCCAAGACATTTTTTAAAATCTGATGAGGGATCTTCTTGTGTCATTTTCTACCTAGATAGTGAAAAAAATAATACACGTCTCATTAAAAAATCCTCTCCCTTCTTGAAAGTCAGTGGGTCTTAGGCTCCTATGTTCCTGCCGGTCTTGAAAGTTGGACTTGGGATTTTGAAAGTGCAGGTCCATGCTATGAATCCTTCTCTATCAGACCTGGCTCAAGAAGAGGTTTCCTACACCCTCCCCAGAACCTCCCATTCCCACTGCTTCCCTGTCAAAGATTACAGCCTCTCTGTTGTGACAATGCTTGTGTGTTTATATTCAAGACCATGGTTTTTTCAATTTCCTTTAAAAAAAAAAAGATTATTACACACAAATGAAAGAATGGTAGTGAAGAACGGGCTGCAAGTGAAGAACTGGAGCCGGGATAGAAAGGAAATTTCCTAAAATGAATTTGCAAACAAATATTTTATAAAGTAGCATTTAAAATTAAATTATTTAAGGCCTTGTAGGGTCAGTGACCAGCAGTGTGGGCTTCTCCTACCCTCACACCTCATACCACCATCACATCCCAGCATGGGAGGATGGGAGCTAGAGAATCAAATGCTATTGCCATTCTGACATATATCATCCTCTTTATAAAAATATCCTTATCCCATCTAGCTCTTGCTATCATACTGAGACTTGGTTTGTCAAGTTTTAGGTCAAATCAAGCTTTTACAAAACAGTTCCCTAGTTTTGACTGTAGAGATTATGATGTGAATAGCAAACTTCAGCAACAGAACTGCAGGCAGAACTGCTGCCGTAATTTGGATGGCGTGAGGTGTCTGTGAAGCTTAGTTCATCCTTCTAACACAACGTTCAGGTAGGGTAGCTGCACTACGTTCCAAATTGTGCTATTTTAAAGTAAATTATTTTTCTTTCACAGCACAATAATTGTTAACCGTGAATATTTGCAGCCACTACAAGGGTACCCATAGGAGGCAGAGTAACAGAAGACTTGTTAATTTATTTTACCAGTGGGATATAATGGTTCCTCAGCACCTCTCTTCTTCTCTCCTAGAAGAAAGAGGCATGAGGAAAATATGTACTGTACATCTTCCAAACTCTTGCTTTCTGTCATCATTGAAATTAGATATTTGTATAAAGACCTACAGCACCATTTGTAATGCTGCACTCTCTCTAACTGTTGCTTTAATCATGTGTAATACAGGTAACAATTTGCATGAAGCAGGAAGGAAAATACATGTTCAACCATACTTGCCCTGATATCTCTTGACTCCTGTGAGAGAGGCCAGAGTAGCAGGTTCTGGAGGCTGAAAGTCAAATGCTTAACCATCAAAAATGCTGTATGGAGATTCATGTTTCATATATCTTCCCATCTAAACAATCACAAAGCTTTCCCCACCCACAGTCATCATCAAAAAGGAGAAGACACTTCAACCTCCATTCTCATTCTGATCTAAACATCTGTGCTGAAGCAACCACAAAAGAAGATCTTTAAAGCCAGTGGTAGCCATAATTATCACGTTGTTTGGCCAGATCTTCCACTAACTAGGAACTCAGGTCCCACAGGATGCCAAACCACTACCAGATGGTTCTCTGAAACCCTTTTTGCCAAGCTCACAGTACAATTTGGATGAAGTTGTAAACCTTGTGTTAGAAAGCCTCTTTGTGCCACTACCAGTATTCCTGGACTCCTCAAGCTTTTTATCCCCTGCACATGCCACCCATGCATGGGAGATGCAGCTTCGGCACGCTCAGCCATGGCAGGTGTGTTAAGACGTGCTGGAGCAACCCAGGGAGAAAGTGTACTTCCGGCCTGCGCTCCTTGACATGACACCCCAGTCCCCCTATTTTGCCATGGTCTCTCATTCCCATAGCAACTCCATATACCACATCTCGTTGGTAGACGATGGATCAGGAGGGAAGCCTCAAGGCTGTACTGCATATGCATGGGAACGAGACCTTATTATCAGAGAACAAGAGGCGGAAGCTGGTTGTGTAAGACCTGCACCAAACACATGAGCCTTGACTACTTGTGCTCTTCTCTGTGAGCCTGTCTTTGCATTCAGATGCCTTCCTTCTCTCATGAACCACAGTGGTGTTTGGTGCTGTGGTTGAAAGGAAATTTCTCGGGGTTTCCCCTTCGCTGGAAGTCCCCTGGTTGAAGCTGTTGTTGCTGGGGAACTCTGTGCAGCCTTTCCTCCGGTTGAGGGCTTAACCCTGTAGTCTTAATCTTTAATTAGCTTTCGCTTGATCCCTCCACAAGGCTTGCCACTGAAAAGCTTCTCCCTGGGGTAAGGAAGACACCTGCTTGCGTAAGTAAGACATTTTGATGAATCTCTTTAGAAGTGCTCAGGCCGAGAGAGCTGCCAGGACCTGCAGAGCACTGTCTTGGCTTCATGATAACAGGGTTTTCTGCAGAATACTGCAGAGTGGCCATCATTTCAGCTTTGCCCCTTTTGTCTCACTGACATTGCCTGGGTTCAGGCTGTTCCCAGCCATGAAGATCTTACACAAGACAGAAGAAAACGAGACAGGCTCATTTAATAAGGTTTTTCACAAGCAGACCCCTTGCTCTCTGCAACCCAGCTGAGCACCCACACGCAAGGAGCCTGTCCCTCTGTTAACAGGACATCAGCTGTCTCACTGGGCATAGACATGATGCATTCCCCATCAAAAAGTCAAAGAAGTTTGGCCACATTGTTACTTCAGTTTGAGCTGGAAAATCCTCCAGCGTCTGGAGCAAGTATTGCCTTCTGAATGCAAAGACATGGTGAGAAGAGTCATTGCAACATCTACCACTAGGCAGCTTCTTACAGACAACCCACCACAGAGCTGAACTCCCCAGGTCTCTCCATGGTCAGCAATGGGAAACAGGCACTATCAGAGAAAGACATAGTCCAGGACCCTAATGCAAGTGCTCAGGACTGCCCTCTAAAAAAGTTTCTCTCTCTCCTAATTGACTATAGACGATACTTGGAAGATGACGCTATAGTTTGGCAGTTACAGAAAGCTCGGTGGCTGAATACACACTGGCAGTGTCATCGACCGGTCATGATTACAGGGGTTATAATTGTGTTCTCACTTTCCTCTTCTTACTGGGCTTTTGTGATTGCTGCAACAACCTCACTCACAGTTTCTGCATTGCAGCCTGAGTTTTCATTATCAGAAACAGTTGCACTAATATTAGCAATTCCCTGGAGCCTGCAGCTTCACTTCAATAACTACTTTTTCTAGCTGAATGTTTTGCATTTCACCTGGGTGACTACCACATCAGCTTAATACTGTCCAATAGGGTTTTCCTCTGTTAAAAAGGAGGTTTTCTTCCACCTTACGGTGTTTAGTCATAGGAGGATTTCCTCCTCCTTCCTCCAGACAGGAAGTTGTATTAATTTGCTGAGTTTTTCAGCACTGGGCCATGAAATGGGCAACACCTTCATAGCTGGTGTCAGGGGAAAACCTCATCAGGTATGTTGAAGTCACTCAGCTGTCTGAGGAAACGGTCTGGCTCCTCTTCAGTCACCCGGGCTAGCCGCCCCTGGGACGGCGTGGCATGCAAACCATTAGTTGTTTGTGCATCAGACGCCCACTCTCCGAAATCTTCAAGATTCTTCAGCCAAAATTTCTTCTCTGCTTTCTTGGATTACTTTCATGGTAATACAGTGTCTATTGGCCTTGCTTTTCTTGAAGTAGCCTCAAAAAAATTCTATTGTCTTCACTCACCATCAGATAGTTTTTCCTCCGTGTCAGAGGAGACCAGCTACTGCCTCACTTTTCTAGGTCCAACACGCATGCTCAAAGGTTCCGTGCAGCAACAGCCCTGCCACGTGGAGCAAGCCCAGTATTTTGTGCATTAGCATGGGGCTATCTGTGCACAAATGTTGAACTGGGAGGATGTGTTCCGAAACCATATTTTGGATAGTGCTATATGAACGTGTCTGCTGGGAATATTTTTTGTGGCTCTGGCCACAGCTTCTTTGGACTCAGCTTGCCACACTTTCCACAATTTGCTGCATTTTCCTCTGGAGCAAAAGGAACTTATCCTTGTACAGATGCTCTTGACACGATCCCTTCCTTCAAAAGACTGATCACATCGTCACTTTCTGTTTCTTTCCTGGTAAGTGCTGCTGCAGCACACATGGCTGCTCCTTTTATTCTTCCTCCCCTTTTGCAACGTGCTGCCCGACACAGTCAAGAAAAATCTCCTGAAGGAATTTTTCTTCTGGGCTTGCACTGTGCTTTCAAGAAGCACCTTCACAGCTTCAAAGTGCTGCAATAAAGTCTTGGCCACGCAGATGCTAGAGGTTTGTCAGGAATGTCCTCTGGGGGCCTGTGATCTGTTTCAGTGGTAGCAGCACAGCTATATATGTGCTGATTAAGCTCTGGATACCCAGGGACAACAGCAATAATCCAATTTTTCCATCTGAACACTATTTTGCTGTGTTGACATCTGTGCTCTCAATCCTTTCGCTGTGGAGCTGCTTCTTGCACTAGTGGTGTTCCAACTGCTGCTTGTTAAGCACTTTCTTGTGGTGGGACTTCCCTTGTTTTCATGAAGTATTTTGTTTCTTTCCCAAGGCGACAGCGTCCTTCATGTTCCAGATCGCTGCCCCATCCTGGCTGTTATGGAGGCCCTGTGACTTCTGCTGATCTTGGTACCCAGTATTAATCGGTAAGTAGCTACCCAACACATGGCTTCCAGTTTCTTAGAGGAGGTTGGTTTATGGCATTAACTTCATTCATGATGCCTCACGTCCTTCATTTGCTATGCAGTGATTTACATTCTGCTGTCATCCAGGTTTAGTTTATGCTTTCCAAATTTTGGCTGAGCGGCGGTATTCCCTCTTGTCTTGGTCACATACCTCTAAGTTGTCATGTATGTTTTCACCTCCTGTCAACATTCGTGCTTTGCGCACCCTTTTCCCAGGATATCTCATGTGCCGATAATAGGCCAGCAGGTGTTTCCTACCAAATGTTGTGGCTGCTTGTCTCTTCTTCCAGTCTCACCTGCCTCATCCAGGACGGGCAGGTTATATTCAGAATATGCTGCAGAGTCCTTATAAATAATAGCCTATAGCATAGGGACCCTATAGCCTATAGCCTCTCCGAGATATTGAGTTGCTTTTTTTGCAGTGATCAGTACGTAGCCAGACTGTCATTTTCTTCCTCGTTGTACTTGTTTTAGAGATTTGGCTACTTTAAAACATACTCTTGTGTCAGACACTGAGGTTCCTTTACCTCTTTGCACCTCACTTGTGGAAGTGGCTGCTGAAATACCTCAGCTGTTCATATTAAGACCTTGGGAGATGACTTATTTTTGCAGTTTCCAGGATATAGCCCACGTTTGCAGGCAAAAAATTCTTAGCTGTTAGAAGAATCCCATTTTACTTGCCTCTGCTATGAAATGGTTTGCACAGATATCAAGTTTTTTATCAAGTGAAACCATTTTCTGTCTCGGGACTGATATGCCAGCATGTCAACCACATAGAAAGAGAGGTTCTGACCTTTTCCTTTGCATCTCTATTCAATCTGTATTTCTCCAGCACTTGGGGTGGAAGACCTCCATATTTCGCTAGTCCAACTGATTCAGGCAATGTTAGAGTACAAATGGAAGCTGGCTTTTGCCCATCTTCCATCTCATGAATACAGATTACTTTTTCCCCAGTTATCAGTTCTGAATGTCGCAGGTTTTCCTTTGGCCCTGTGCAGCTAATTAGACCTAGGAAGCTAGCTGCATTGTGATCCTTCTCTTTGTACTGTACCGTAGCCAAGAAGAGTGCTGTGTCACTGCTGCCGCTCGAGTCTCTTTGGGGGTGCTCTCCAACTGCAGGCACCGTACGCCCTGTACTTTTCTGTTTGCTTATGCGTCATGCTTCTGCAAAATGGTTTACTTTGTGGTTGGAATCAAACAGACTTATCAAAATGCAACTCTTCAATAAAGCTGAAATGAAACATTTGGACCTCATGAAAACAGAATGTTTTGCTATTTTGCATGGGGGAGTTTAGGAAGAAGGTGAACAGCTTCTCAGTTGTTGAGTCAGCATTTGGGGGGGGATGAAGGGGGAAAGGATCTCCCTAAATGGCCAGAGCATTATTTTCTTTTAGCACAGTTTTGATGGTCAGAATTGGAGACAGTGTCAAAACACAAAAGCTGCAAATACGGGAAGATGATATTTCAATCTAGATCCAAAAACAAATTCACAGCTGCCTGTAAATTAAAACAAAGAACAGCTCAGTGACTTGGGAGCTTGCAGACATGTAGAGCTATGCATCTGCCCACACTTCAGCTGATGGGGTACCAAGCAATCCTAACCCGCCAGGAGGATAGCTGTGTGCGTGTGGTGCTGAGTCCCAATAATAAGCCTTGCTAACAAGCAGCACGTTCTACATTAGGGTCAACACCTACATAACATAGTGCCATGGCTCCCAGGCCAGGGCCGCTTCATGTACATACGTGCATCCGTGTCCAAAATTAGTCTCGCCTGGCTACAGGGCTAGACTTTTAAGGAGTGCCAAAGGGTGTAGACAGAGAACTTCATGGGAGTGGGGCACTGAAAACAGCACGGGGAACCAATTTGCCTCTATTGGTCCTGAATGTGTTTGGAAATTTGGTTACATTTCAAGCATAATAATGACTTTGGTTACTTGGTTACCAAAGTAAGTTCGGTTTCTTGGTCCTACAGATAATTGTTTGATTTTTACCTGAGATGACATTCATGAAGGACAATTTTTATTTTTGCTCATATTTTTTCCTAATTGTTTATAATGCAATTGAGTATGACAGAATTTGTGAAAAATTTTCTTATTAAAACAATGACTGTAAAACCTATATCTTCACCTGTAGTGGTAAAAAGATTCTTTTAAATAACTTTCTTTACCCATATTAGTTCTTTCTTCATCAAATGTTTATTCACAAATTCTTTCCTACTAGTACTGGACTTCATAATTGAAACAAATAATATTTCAGAAGTAACACTAATAGAAAATAGTATTTGCCCATCTTGTAATTATTTTCAAATACTGATGGAATTTATTAATTAACTGTGGTAAATGTAGAAATAAAATTTACTGATTGGTAGGGAAAAAAAGTAATTTTGCTCATAATCCCCACACATACGTTATAATAACAAATTATTGTACCTGGGTGTAGGTGTATAAAGGAAAAAGAGAGGGTTTCTTATTTCATAGGGATGATTACGTTTTGAATTATCTTGCATACATCTAATATGCCAGGGGCATCTTGGGAGCTAATCAACACCTGCAAATCTCACAAAAATTAATGGATCCAAGTTTATAAGATATTCCTGTTGATTTAGGCCCGGTTTGCACTTAGATTTTATGAACTAATGAAGGTATACCAAAGGGGACAGAGTTTATACCTGCAAAATGTATATTAGCTTAAACTCATTCCTTGAACAGAATAGAAATATACTTTATTGAAAGTATAACTGCATATATACTACAGCTCTAACTGCTGTAGCTAAATTTTTAAGCTTAGTAGCAAAAAAAAAAAAAAGGACCAAAGGAACTTGCTGTGATACAGCAGAGGAGCTAGAGGAAGCCGCTACAAGTCTTGAACTCCACCGTGCTGTAAATGCATGGTGATGGCAAGTGATGGGCAATGCCCATTTGAATCTTCATCAACACCCACACAAGTTTCAAAATGGCACCAATGGCTAAAATCTGACCAAAGCTTTTGGACAAGGACCCAGTGAGCTTTCAGAGGACTATTTTGGGGCCAGCCCCTGCTTATCTCCCATTCCCAGTCACACTAACCTTGAAGAGGAGAAAATCAGTCTCACTGGGGGAGGACTGGAGATTTCTCCCAGCCGTAAAGTGTCCTGAGAGGTACCAGAACTTCCTCCACTGAGCCCCTTGAAAGCCAGCACTGCTCTGGCACACTGAGAGAAACATTAGTAATCACCCTGAAGATCTTATGGCATCTGGATATATTACCTGATGGACAGACAGGTCTCTCTTCAATGTTCTCTCAAACCTCACTAAAACTTGGGACAATGGCTGTCCAGGCATGACATGTTCAGGTATGCAGAGCAGAAGGACTGTTTAGATGTATACAAAGAGGCACACCCACAAGGGTGTCCAAGGAGGAAAAGACGACAGCACAGCAACCTGGAAAGCTAATCACTTATCCCGGGCTTTTATGGGCTCCGCTGAGTTTGACCTCTCCGCATTAGCAATTGGTTAGACGATGTAACTAGGAAGAGGGGAAATATCCCTGTCCCATCTATCACACGGCAAGGAGGCTCCTTACAGCTCCCCTTCGGCACCTAAATCAGGAGATCTGCAGCAGCTACGCTCCCTTAAAGATTTAAACTGTTCAGAAGCATCAACGGGTTTCATGGTTGCAGTGGCTCATTGCAGGAAGTAAGTTAATGGGAAAAACAGCTGAAGAGGTGATTAAAAGGCAAAAAAAAAAAAAAATTAGCAGTCTTAGTATCTTAGACCACATATTTGCACTCCGTTCTTCTAACAAAAGACATGATGAGCTTGCGCGCATGCACACACGCACACGCTCATGCTTATTCTATGCTTTTTCGCCTCATCTGGCAGCCGCTTTCCGGTCCAGCAGACACTAACATCTAATGAGTCAAACTTCCCATTTTCAGACTAATCAGTCGGCTGCACTAATTGCAAATGCAAATATGCAAATTTATATTAATTAATTACTCTGCTAATTAGTTCTGCGGTCTTTTTGGGGTAATAAATCATTGTGCAGTGGAAGGGAAACACGTCCTGTCCCATTTCACTCCACATAAAAATTTAATGTACTCATTGAAGAAAATATATAAAAAAAACCCCTATACTGATAGCTCTGCTTCTCCTGATGAGTCCCCCACAGAAAGGTATGATTGTAAGAAGGCTTTCACATCTCCAGCAAATGCCATCACTAAGGTGCCTGTTAGCAATTTAATTATCACATTATGAGCTCCAGGAAAAGCCAGTTTGCTGTGCTGCAGGCTGTGACTCTGAGCTCCATAGTTCACACATTTTGCAGCAAATGCTGTTTATACATACATGAAAGATAATCTGGAGGAAAGCATTCGGTTTGCTCTACCTGAATGGACTGCTAAAGCTTGTGCTCAAATCCCAGGAAGCTGGAGCTGCTAAAACCATCATGACTATATACGCTTTAGTTCTGCAGCCTCACTAGATCACATTTGAATGGGTTGTCAGGAAAAAAGAAGAGTACCTGAAGAAGAAATTGCTTGCAGAGCCCTTCCCTGGCCTTGAATTTTATTTTGGCTCTGATTCATTTCGACGGGGAACTTTTGATTCCCAGCCAGCACCACCACTCCCTTGCACCCCTCACCTCCCCAGCGCGCCCCGGGAATAGCGAGGGGTTACTCCATTGCCCCCTCGCTGGTGGTCTGCCCAGCTTCACGGGATCTGCGGGCTTCCTTCCCCACAGTGACATCTGGAAGCTGAAGTGAGTTCCCCCCACACTGACTTCACGCCCCAGCAACAGCACGCAGGGCAGAGCGCTGGTGGAGGCTCAGGTACCAAAGCCCGTCAGTATGTGGATGTCAGTGTGTCAGGTGGCTCGGCTTATTCTACGTCTTCCTACTTTAAGGACAGGAGAAAAACATCCCCATAGCATAACAAACCCAACAGCACCTGGCTGTGAAAAGAGAGTCACCGAGTCCCCTCGTCATATGGAGCTACACCAACTCACAGCAATGCTGTGGTGCACGGTTCATCACAGGCATCCTAGGAGCCAAAGGCTTTCCTAAGAGGTTTAGAAAGGTGTGAAGCAAAGTGCATCCTCTTATCTCACACAAGTTAAGGCTAACTAGAAATGCAACATCTCCCACAGCTCTCAGAAGGTTTCTTCATCCTCCACTTGCTTACTTTTCACTGTTATATACCATCGTTTCAATAAACGTGAAATGTTCACAGAGCATTTTCTTGAGAGTTTGAATTTGGTCAAGTGGGTTAATCCACCTCATAGAGATAGGCTGAAAATGAGATAAAGATGTTATAAAAGTCAACAGTGCTGCTCTTGTATCTCTGAGATTCAGGCATCTCACATGTAAAAAGTCTTCCGATATTAAAAAAAAAAAAAAAAAAGAAAAAGCATTAGCAAATGTTTTGCTTTATGCTTTAAGTTATTGGGTTTAAATTGAAACAATAAATGAGGTTTACAGGTAATTAAATTCCAAGAGCCTTTATCATGCTAGGTTTAACCAGAACTTGAGCTGTGTATTCTTCTCATAGTTTGGAACCCTAGGATAGCTTCTTTCTTATTTATTTATCTTTCCTATCCAAACACTGGAATAAAATACTGTTGAACTGATAAACTGAAGTCCTGTGACTTAGGTTCTGGGAAACAGAGGAAACTAAGAAAACTAAAACAATTTAAATTGACCGGGCAGTTTATGGAACAGCCAAAGATAAAATTTATTTTTTAAAAGTCATCATCTTTGCTTGAAATACTAATATGCAGTAACAGCTATGCCATTTAACATCATGCAAATTAAAATATTTATTTAAAAGCAAACACCCTTTGTGATCTTTCTAGGTTAGCAGGATCCTGGAGTCATATGGAATCCAAATTGTTTGTTATAGAGTACGTTCCTCCCCACCTGCTATGAGTTTTGCCTCATAGCTAAAAATGAGCTGCTTTTTTTTTTTTTTTTAAACCCTACAAGTTTTCAGAGATTAATATGTAAAGATTTTGACAAAACTCCACAGGTAACTCTTTAATAATGAATAGGTACGAGACGGTAATGGGGCTTTGTTCTGGTTGTCTGTAGCGTTCTTTAAAGAGTTACATTGAAATCATAATTGCACTGGGACACAAGATATAACTTTAGACATTTGACAAAGTCTCTAGACCCTTTAGTGGGTTAGCTTCAATTAGAAAGCTTCAACAGCACACGCATCGTTTGCAAATTGCAGTAGGCTTCCTCACGGCAGGCACTGTGAACAAAATTATCTTTTTTTTTCTTTTTTAGACTGTGTTTATAAAATAGCTAAGAAAGTTTTGTCAATACTTATTTCTGAAGAATATTGTCTTGATTCAGAATGCTTACATAAAGTCAGAAAAAACCTGATGCTAATAAAAATTCCATTGTGATAGTCTATGTTTATTCCCTTTCAATTACTTCTGGCTGATATTTATTCTCCTGTCAGGGCTGTGAAATTAAGACTTTTCTTAACATATAGGACAGCAAGACCCATTTGGCATCCAAGATGAAACCCAGATGAGTGCTAAGATTGACAGTGTTTTCACCCTTATAATTAGCTATTCACACAAATGGGGTTTTAGTTTGCACTTATGCTTGGAACATGGCACTTCTTCATACAGAGAGCAGCATTCACATGTTAACATTTTCACTTTTGTTTTTTATTGGCAAGTAAACCAGCGTACTTGCTATTGACTTCTGTTAGCGTTTTGCTATATATTATTCACTACTTATTAGTGCCCTATTTAAAAATAATTTAATGTGAGCAAAGCACGAACAAGAACTACGGTGATGCCTCTTTCCTTTGCCATGCTCTGGAGAAGGATGGCACCTGCCTAGAGTCACTCTGCTGCTTCCAGGTGAATGTTTTCCACATGCATAGCGCCGGGGCACCACTTTCCAGCATCTTTTTTTTAAGGGTTAAGGACCCCCCTCCCTTGCTGAGGGAAGGATGGATGGCCCCAGTGCAACAGAACGCGTACCACACCGAGCTAATTTGCAGCCTTGTCCTCGGTTGTGCACTGACTCAGTGATGTCTGGAGGAAGGGCGCAGAAGTAGGAAACCTTATGGCAGTACAGCAACCATTGCCAGAAATTCATCAAGGACTGTGATGGGTTCTGAACAAGGTCCTGTTCATTCTAAATCAAGGAATAAAAGACTCAGTGATGGAAAAGAAGGTGAAAGGCTGGCTAAAACGTCGCTGTTTTGCTAGATCTGAGATGCAACTGATTTGCTCATACACATTAAGAGTTTTAAACAGAAAAAAAACCAAAATAAGCATCCTAAATGGACAGCACTCAATACGTACTTAGGCTAGAGAGCTCACTGCCACAAGAAGTGGATTTCAGAAATGTATGTTTGCAAAAAGGAATTGATATGCATATCAGAGTTACCATAATTAATTACAATAACGTTTTTGGGTCATGCTTCAGGGCTCACAGAATTCAGCAACTGTTACAGAACGGGCTGAGACTTAACAAGGGTAATTTCTTTTCAACCTTCATGTACACACTTTAAGGGTCTCTCTTCAGCAATGGCTATTGCCAGAAAATAAACACAAGATGAGACTGATCTTAGGTCTAAACAAACAGGAAAAAATCCTGTGTTCTCAGCTGTGGACTGTATCCCCACATGGTACTTCCTCTTACGGGAACGGATAGCTTTTGACAGTTGATTTAGTCTCTTTCCTAGTTCTTTATAAGGCTAGAATAAAAGGGGGATGAAAAAAAGATAAGGAAAACTTGATCACTTGACCAAAAGAGGTGGCATAATACACAAGGTATTTTGCACCAAACAAATGAATTAATATTGTTCACGTCTTTAGAAACAATTGCATCTACAATGGACAAGAGGACAACCATCAGGCTAGATTAAAATGAAGATTACATATAAAATCACTGGGGGAAAAAAAGGAGAACAGACTAATGGTGGAGAAAAAGCACAGAGAAGCCCTAAAGGCAAACAATAGAATGAATAAGTATGGTAACAGCAAACCACCTAAGCAAAAAATAAAAATAACGATTGGGGAAATAGCAGTAAAATGGGAAAATCATTGTCTATACTGAAGCTCCACAACTGCAGCTCTTTGCCTCCAGGCACTCCAAGCACAAGGATGCCTTCTCACCCAACTGGTAAGATATCCAGAGAAGCAAATCGAGACTGCTGTTCATGTCTCTTAGAGGAGCAGAGCGATGCCTCCCTCTCTGCTCCCACATCAGTGCAGCACCACCACCATAGCTCAGGGAGGGCAGCTGTGTGGGGAACCGGACTTGAGGCCAGGCAGGGGGGACGTATATAAACGTAGCGATATATAGCAACAGCGGGAGCCCAGGGCTCGGACGCTGCATGTTGCAGCTGCCCAGGAAGGCAGCAGCAACAAGCATCTCTGATGCAAATCAAGGTGTGAAGCAGGTCAGTGCTTCAGGGCTGGGGACTTCCACTGGTGCAAGTCAGAAAAGTGGAACTGAACCACCACATTCCTACCGGAGATAAAAAAGTCTGGCTTACTCTCTTTTATTGTATTTTGAAGTCCTTTGCTCACCTTTGTTGGGGGATACTTCACTGTACTATGCTGCAGCAGAAACGCTGAGCCTGCTGTGTGACAGTTTAAAACGGAGTTGTGGCTGCAAGGCACCTTGAGATAGTTAAAGCTAAACCAAAATTCCAGTATTCTTCCAGTGTTATCCCAAAATTTCTGTTGTTTTCAATCCCGGCCATGATGAAATGTTGCAATATTTGGTTGATATACTCCCTAACAGTATTTTCAACTGAAAAACTACATTTAAATTTCAGAAGCTGAACCTTTTCAGCTTTGACGTACAAAGTAGGAAACAACAGCTCATTGCCAGACACTTAAAACAGAGAAATGCCTATTTTTATAATGACACTTGGTGTCGTGGGAGTTTTCCTCAGGAGCAAGTGCCCCCTGCAAGCCTGGCTTTCTGCCCTGGCTGCACATCGTGGTACAGAGGGATGGGTCGTTCAGAGGCGGGGTTGCACTGCACCCTGGAAAACACGTTATGGCCACAGAACAAAAGCCATAAAGAAGAATTGGGGTCCACACCACAGCTCCCATGACTCAAAGTGTCTTCTAGGAAAGGCCACATTGACATTTAACTGACTAGAGAAATATATATTTTGGGGGAGCCCAAGAAACAGATTATTCCTGCTGGGATTTATCAACCCCACAAAGGACTGGTTTTGGCTTTCTGAGCAGATAGTCAACAGACTTCACTAACAATGAAACACACCCAAGAAAATTCTGATTTGTGAGCACAGCTTTATCATGAGGAAATTGTTCTGGCAAAGGATTTCCAACCACCTCTAGTCCTGACCCTGCAAAGACATACAGTGGAATTCGACTTATCTAATATCAGCCACCAAAAAATTTTCTGTCCTAAGCAGGTTGTCTAACACACGCACAGAGTTAGTGGAAAGTAGTGGAAGGTGACTCATTGCACTTAGCTTAGACACCCCAGGAGAAGATGGTTCCTCCTCTTCCCATTCTCTAAAAGCAAGCTTAGACAGGTGGCTTTCGCTCAGGCAGGTACCGAACAGTAAGCTGGGGGTATGCGAGTCCTTGCACAGCTTCATGCGTACATGCAAGGTTGCTATTCTTCGCCCATCTAACATGAGGCTGGTGCTGAGTGAAGTCCACCTGGAGCTGAGCTCACTGAAAAGCCCCTACCCTCACCGTCATCCTTAGCATCACCGTGGTTGCATGTGTCTGCCTGGACAAAATGGAAGTAATAACGTTTTGGGCTCTGTAATATTAAGTGGCAAAGACCTGAAGCTATGGCATGAAATATGTGCCTGAGAGCGAAGGTTGCAGCAGCCTAAGATGACAAGAATCTCTTTTCATTTCCTAATTGGAAAAACTCTCACTCAAAATGGGATTGACGGATTTGAAATAAGCTTTTGATGGGATTTTAAATGTCCTAGTAGTCTCAAGTTGGCTTGACCACATTGCCTACAGTGTTTACACAGCTCAAAACCAAAGCCTTAAAATAAGTATACTAGTACTTAAATAAAAAAAAAAAAAAACAACACCCACAGTCAATAAAAATCCCTAAAAAAAAATAAATCAACTAGGGTTTTGGGAGGACTCTTACGTGTTTAAAAAGGTTTGCTTTGGGAGAAAAGGGGGGGTTTTGTTGTTGTTGTTAACTAATTACTAATTTTTAGTTCCTCTTTTAATTTCTCATTTGAATTACCCTCTAATGTAAAGAGCAGAGAGCAAAATGGTTTTGTATGTAGTTCTTTAACATTCACTATCTAGCTTACTTAGTGAAAAATTGAATTAAAATGTTGGCTTTCAGTTAACTCATTTTTTCATCAGTTAGTTTCTTTTACTGTATCTTAATTATTTTTCTTTTTCAGCATTTTACTTATCCAGGATCAAATCTTAGCTTTGAGCAGTAACACGATAAGAACTATGAAGGTTAAGTTTGTAGCTGATTCTTAAATCCCTTTTCCTATATAAAACATGTAAATTCACACCTTTTTTTCTGCAAGAGCAGACACACACACATATGTGTCATATTCAACTATATCTTTACATAAATGGAGGTTAAATACAGCATTAGTGTACAAGATGCCATTTGGCCAAGGCAAAGGTTTCTTGACCGTACACTTAGAAGATGAAATTTAAAAATCTGACTTCCTTAAAAATGAATTACTCAGTTTCTCTGGAATAGAAGAGGCAGCACACTTGGGTCTGGACGGATTTTGTCAGACTGCAAACTAGCTGTGCTGTAAATAGAGAAATACTTGAGCTAGATCAAGCTGGAGAGGAACAGAAAAATGTTTATGCTGTGCTGCATTACCAATAGGACATCTGTGTGCTCCATAGACAACAGTGTCACTGACCTTTCTTTTTTCTGCTCTGCCCTCAGTCTATCCTCTTCTAGCTCACACCACTGTTGCCCCAGATAAATAATAATTGGTACCGTCACTCTTGCCTCAATCTATCACAGGTAAGAGATTTCAGAAGGCAATCAGCCCAGCTGGAGAAAACATCAAAGTGGAAAATATATTTGTACCTAGGAAATGCTACGTTTGTACTTGGGACTTGGACACATCAGGCTCTCATGTGCTTCTCTAGCCACCTGAGCACCCTTTTTTCCTAATCGCTTGCAGATATAAATTGGGCTCTGTGCGCGTGGTAGTGGTGTACATGGAATTCACAGCAATATTCACAGCATCCACCTGTGGGAACTTGTCCCTTATGGTTTCAGTCAGGAACAGATGTTTTAAGTACAAAGTTTGAATAGAAGTTTATTTATTTTCCTTTGAGGTTGAAAAATAAAATTGTTTCGCTCCACGATCTTCTCATCACTTACAAGTTAGAATTAGGTCGATGGGAAGGGCATATGTGCGTGTGGGTTAGATCCAGAGACCGAAAGTTGCTGAGCTCTCAGTCTATTTCCCACTGTACCTCTGATTCACCATGGGAACTTGAGCTGATAGCTCCTCCATCTATGAAACACTGATACAAACTCACTGAACCAGCAGACGCTGAAGCTTAATTTCAGTACGTACAGTGCTGTGAGATCTTTATTTGCCATGTGCTGTAAGAAGTGCAAAGTAACTTTCACAGTACCAAAAGTAAAAACAAGTAAAGTGTATTTCTCTTGCACATTGCCGATAAGAAGTCCTCGGTTCTTTGAGTATCTTTTCCAGCCACTGATGGGATTTTGCCACTTTAATAGTAGCACACAAAAAAAAGTTCCAAGTTTCTATTCCGCAATGCTGCTTTTGTGCATAAACAGTTATTAACTTTACGTCAATGTCTCCATGGATTAAACACTCCCTAAGTACACATTGACAGCACGGATCGTTATGGTTATGGACCCTTAACATTTAAAATGGGAGGGGAGGGAGGTTGCCTGTGCGTGTATTCATCTCCTTTCTCCCTCTCTTTCACAAACTATAAGGTTTAATAGCGATTAACACTAGACCACAGCACTTCTAAATTAACGATAGCCCTGCCAATTCTAATTGGTATTCTAATTAGTCTGACAATTCTACTAATTAAGAACATTAAACTTTTTAACAAAGGCTATATTTTGTGTTGTGTTTGGCAAAACGGAATTGAGGGTATAGGGGAGCCTGAACTACTACTTCAGAGAATTGCTGATGATTAAAGAAAAAAAAAAAAACCAACAAACATTTGGGGAGCACATAGAAACATTTATGTATGGTAGTTAAATAACAAAAATAAGCTACCCGAATTACAGGATATAGTACATGATAGAGAAATGGATTAATAAAGTGAAAACTACAAATCCAGAATACAGGGCTGAAAGAGGTTTGCCTTTTGGAAACACTGATTTAGCCCAGGTGCTATAGGGATTTTGGTACAGTAGACAAACTGAGACATTCCTCTGTTTGGAGAAAGCTCACATTTCTAAAATTGTTTTCCTTCAGATATGAAAAAAAAAGCAAAGAAAATAATTATTTCACAATGCACAATTTTCAGTAAATATTTGTTTCATATCAATTGAAATGTCTCATTTTGAAAAAAAATTTGCTCTGGTTTTAATTTTATGTATTATATGTGATTTTGAAAAGAAGTATCCTTTTGAATCCCTCTGAAATGAATGAAAGACCCTACTTTTCCTAAACGTCTTATTCTCAGAATGAAACTTCATTATAATGCACTTAATACACAAAGTTTTATGCCGAAAAGAATACGCCATCTTCTGAAAGAAAACACGTTCCATTTTCTGCCACTTTACGTTACAAGGTCAAACTGCAAATATCTTGTTCATAGTCAATATTTCTGTTTCCACGGGTGTCAGAGCATTTGCACAGAGTCTTTGCAAAAAACTCATTGATGTTAGCTGGTACTGCATGAAGCGAATGAATAACAGGCTGAATGGAAAGCATGGAAAGCAATATTTACTCCAAACCCCGCCATCAACCTGAACCTCACAGATTTTACTTTTCCAACACCCAGGCTTCAAGCCAGGGTGCAGGAGCTCTGAATCTCTCAGGATTTGGCCCCATGCTGTAACACCGAGTGTATTTCCTCCATCACTTCATCAAACCACTATTGCCTGTATTCACACTGAGGGCTTAGTGGTACAGGGAGAGATGTCTATTCCAGTCACCATCTGCTGGTGACAGCAAATGTTCTCCACACGGCTGTCTTCAAAATTCATAGCAAAGTACCCTTTTGAGATAAATTTTACCTAGATGGCTTTACATAGTGAGATGCCTTACAGGTTCAAATGCAGAATGCAGGAACCAGCACACCTCTCTAGGCAGAAAGCGCACTTCAAATTTCAACCCAAGCCACACATAAAACTCCTGAACACAAGAATGAGGCCCTGAACATATTATAGTATGCTCTTCAGAATGCACATCTTTGAATACTTTGTAAAGTGCATATTTTTTCTCTCCTGGTCATGCTGCAGTAATAATGAATCGAACTGCAGTAACTATTTCTCCAGAAACAGCAATTGAATTAAAGATGATCACGAAGAAACCAAAATAAGGCCAGATACATAGTGGCTGACACTCTGAACAATACCACATGAAAAAAAAAAAAAAGAAAAGGAAAAAAATCCCAATTCCTAACTTGCAAAAATATTTGCATATTCAGTACTGTTTCTACTGACCACTGACTGTTTTAGCATTTTGCAAACTGTGTCTTCTATGACCTTTTCCCATTACTTCACGAGCTTAAAGGGTCAGGCCCCCAGTAAGGCCACGCAAGCCAGGTAGAAAGTCAAATTACACGGCAACTAGCACATCAGAAGGGAAATGCAAGCAGGATTCAGGCTCCCTTCTTCGAAAAGGGAATTTGGCTAGAAAAAAGGGCTTTTTGCCAAACTTCCAGGTGCATTCTGTCCATGGTTGCTTTAACCTATTTGGGGATTCAAACCAGTCCTCAGCCAGCCCAAGGACTGAAAGGAAAACTCTGGGCTGCCAAAAGATACTACTCAATTTCCTTTGCACACCCTGTAAGGTGAGACCACTTTGCAGAGCGGTTACCTCCAAAAACAACACTATGTGCTCAAGGCTGTGGCATGAAGCGCTGATTTTCATGATGCCTGGTGGCTGAGGAAGCTGGCAAGCTGTAGGGCTCACACAGCTCCTTAGAGATTACACAAACATAGAAGATGGAAAGAGATGGACATTACTGAAACTACTGTTTACTTCAGCTTGTACTTAAATATGTGATAACCTCACCTCTCTGTATGGCAGATCATAACTTCATGTTGATTTTGGCAAATTTTATTGACTGTTGTTAGACAACGCTGCTTCCTAGAGGATGTCCAGAGATCTTACCAAAAACATCTATGCAGGTATAAGCAAAATCCTCTCTTGAGCTCTACTTCTTTCAGTTGTGTAATTGACTAGACAGAAACCATCGCTCTTTTCTTAATCTTTTGTTCTTTCCTCTGTCCTAGGAAAATTATGAGGCTTGCAATGAGGATCTAAGAAATTTACAGCTTACAACATCAGGGCATCCACTTGCCCAGGAAATTTGGTGAAAAACACATTAAAATGGGTTTTTATAAAGATGAGAAACATCAGTTACTCTAAAAGTAGATCTGCAGCTAGAAGTAATAGAATTGTTCATTCATCACTGAAAAAATGTTCTTTAAACATCAACTTTCCAAAATGTTTTTGGAAAAAGATCATTACAGCCCAATCTGAATTCAGCACCATTTTACAGCTGAGCTGAAATTGGCTGTGCCTTTCACTTTCTCAGAAGCTTGGGGATTGAATCCAGAAAACAGTTTTATAAAATCCTGTTCTATTTGTGGTCAAATTCTGCCACCAAATCTCCAGTACTATCAGGGAAAATTGATCCTGTGGGTAAAACACCTCAAATGACTCAGCCTCTGCTCTCAGCTGTGTCAAACTTTCTGTGTCTTCAGGTAAAATGTGACGGTCAAGATCCTCCAAAATATATTACTATCCATCTTCCACTGCCTTCAAACTAGTGAAGATACATGTAGTTTTGTGTAACAGGAAAAAGCAGGAAGGCTAGAGGATCCAGTGACTTGACACTTCACTAATCTACTTCTGAAAAATAATTTCTGGAGTGTTTGTCAAATAGACATCGGGTTCTTGATTACTCCTAACCTTTGCATTGGGCATTTTAAATCAGTGGAACAAGTTCAGGATGTGTGCCGTAAGATCCTTGTGCCTCCCTTTTCCTTCTGGAAAATAGCATTTCCCTGCTTCATAGGAGTGTTATAAAGATAAACATTTAATTCTGACACTGGCTGAGGTTTGTTTGGTTTTGTTTTGTTTTTTTTTTTAACCCAAAGTTATCTTTCTTTTCAATAAGGGAAGATCTTCAGTAAGGTTTTTAAGTACATGCATTATCACATGTTGCAGATGCTGGTTGGCAATCATAGATGCTAGGAGGAGTCAGAAGTGTAATGCAGATTTGGGAAATGTGAGGGAGGCCATAGTTCATTAACAGCTTGGGATGCCTGATTGCACAGCTTTTCTGCTTTTTGAATGGAAAATTTACTTATCTTCATCAGACCAGTATCTCAGGAAGAGCTTTGTCCAAGGAGGGTTATAAATTCAGATAATACAAAGCAAACCAAAAGGAGCAGATATTCCCATTACAGTAAGCCTGAGTCATCCTGCCCCACACAATATTATTTCACAAAAACAAGCACTTCAGCTGAGCTGTGCTGTTAAGAGACTACCTGCATATTTGTACATAAAGAGAGAGAATAGAGGTTTCATAGGCAACTGTAGCTCTGGCATTTCCTACTGTCAGCTACTCAACTTCTCAACTTTAATAATGTGCTTTCAAAATAGGTTTAAAGGAATTGTTATTTCCAAGGTCTCTTTTTTTTTTTTTTTCCTTAAGATGTTCAGATATTATTTCAGCATGCTGCTATGATTTGCCTGAGGAGTGCACGGAAGAGAAAGGAAATGATGATTCTTAAGAGCTTACAGCTCACCTGAACCTGGATAAAATTTCATGGGGGTAAAGAAAAGTCATTTCTCTAGCCTGAGGGCTTTCTCCCTGCTGAGTTTCAAAGGTCTGCTGCAAATAATGGAAATGTCAGAGTCTCTCATAAACTTTGCAAGGATCTTTTACAAAGTTCCCCTTACAAAACATCCTATAATTTACTGGGAGGGAAGTGTCCACCAGAAGTTGATGTTACTCTTAGGCTTTATTTTGCACTTCCGTCAAGTCAATGTTAATTCAACTTCTCTGTTTCCTTGTGTCTCGCATGTAATTTAGAGCACGCTGCATAGTCCTAAGCAAACTGCTCATCTCGGCGTGTGCTTTCCGTAAGGCTGTTCTGCTCTTCTAACTGAGTTGGCACCATCACCACGCGCTCAGAGGTCCCACCACTTCCCAGAGGAGCTTTGCCCCAGCACCGCCTTTCCACATAGGGCTCAGTGCATCGTCACTCCCCGCGCAATAGATAATCCTCTCACAGGGAGAAGGCTGCAGGAAAGGAGAAAAAGCATCAGGGATATCCACACGGGTGATCTAGTGAGAATATCTCATCAGGCGCCACTTGCTGGGGGAGATTTGCAGCGGGGAGAGGAAAGCAACTCGTCAGCCTCAGAGATTTTGCAAGGAAGGAGTTCCCCCAGCTTATGGAAGAAAAAGCATGCATTATAGCCATGGGGTCTGCTTGGGGAAGGGGAAGCAGCGCAGGTCTCTTCTGGGGTCATGCACACCCACACTACCTCTTTGAGAAGGGACTGGCTGCAAGGTCCATCCCAAAAACCACGCTTGATGGGGACAGAGACATTCTCAAAATGGAAACACGGAGGAAGCATGCCTGTGAATCACTGTAGGCACCGGCAGAAGAAAGGGAGGAAAAAGCAGCATCACTAACTAGCTGTTTGACAGAGATTGCCTTTAAAGAGTAGACGCCGATCAGCAGCGTCAGGGTGTGTGCTACAGCCAAGTGTCCCTGCTGCAGCCTCTAAAGATGCTGAATTTACTAATCTCAGGGAATCCTCAAGGTAGGGTAGAAGAGAGCGTGACAACCCCAGCCACCAAGTACGAGTGAAAAAAAAAGAAACCACTTTCTCAGATGTACCATAGGGTTGCTTTACACCACAAAACAACAGAATTATTTTAACCCCCTGCAGTTTCAAGAAGTGACACAGCTACGTAACTGGTCTGACTAGAGCATTTTTCCCCAGGGAGAGAAGTACCTTAAATCCCATATTGCTGCAAGGTACACATCAACTCTTAATCTGGTAATAAAACTTTCAAGCTATACTGTGCCATTAATTTTCTAGGTGGAACACATTTTATTAATTTTTTTAAAAAATGTATTTTCCATCTTAAGATTATTTGGTCCCACCCTCTTTCAACTAATTTGCATTAGTGTAGGCCAGGAGTAGCTCAAAATTAATAGGATTATGCCAAATGTATGTCATATCTAAATCAGACCCATTCTAGTCATGTGTTTCGGAAATCTTAGAGCAATTTCTGGTCAAAAACTCATTTTTGGTTAACCAGAAGCCATTAGTATTAGAGACCATTTTCAGATTCTAAATCCATGTTTTACTCAAGCGACTCCCATTAAAATAGAGTAACTAACCCCTCTGCAGTTCTTTCATATTTGTCCCTAACAGCCTATTCAAAACATAAAACTCAGGATGTCTGATTAGAGCAAGTAGTACATCCTCATTACAGGGGGCTTAGAGAGTGCAAAGCACATTTATAATATTTTGCAGCATTAGCAGATGGGTTAAAATCACATTTTCAGACTGAACTGAATCCTCTTGAGCTAATGTAGGTTATTTCTCTGAAGCCAGGGGTCCTTATTAGTGTCTTTAATCTCTCCTTAAAGGAGGATGTATATCCCTGAACATCATCTTAGCACTGGTGGAAGAGGGCTTAGCCAACTTGATGGGAATGGCAGGTTCCCCTCACAAAGCAGTCCGTAGTCTACAGCAGCGTACTGGGGATGCAGAGAGGCAGAAAAGGGCTGGCTCACCCCTGGACAAGGACGCACATCGCTTCAGTCCCATAGCGTGCTAGCTGTACGCAAGAAAGGCAGCTGGCACACAACATGCGTGTGGCACATTGGTCTGGTTCCTCTCCCGGCAGCTCCTTCTGTGGGGACAGAGTCCTGCCTTCACCAGAGGGTCCCAGTTCTGACCAGGCTGAAACTCACTGGGGCCGGCAGACCAGACTCCCTGCCCAAGACACCATCCTCTTTTGCCTTACTTTTGTTAAAAAAACCCCAAAACCAAAAAAAACCCAAAAAACCCCCACCACAAACCAAACCAAAACCCAAATCAAAACAAAAAGAAAACAAACCAAACCATAAAAAAAAAAAAAAAAAAAAAAGGAAAAAAACCCCACCAAAAACCTCAAACACAAAAAACCCCAAACAGGTATTCCCACCTCCTCCTGAGCTCTGAACTCAGCAGGAAGCTGGAGTCAGGAGCCACTGTTTTTCATACTGTTACCCATGTATTTGCCCCTCGTGGTCTGGCTTTGCAATTTAAGATGCACTAGGCATACATTTCCCCCCAGTCTCGCTCCCAAGGCAGCAGAGGTACCTGCTGAGGGAAGCTGAGAGTCTATGTTCTGGCACAGACACCGAACGCCAGAGCCTGCCCAGAGGTGAGCGGGTTCGGAGGGGGTATTTCTGGTCCTCTCAGGTGTTTGGGCTGTGCATGTGGGTGCTGTGGCGGGAAGGCAAGCTCACGCCAGGTCGTGAGTGAGGAAGAGGGCATTTGGCATCGCAGGATTGTCGCCATGACTTTATGCGCACGAGGAGCAGAGTTGCTGTGACGTTTACTGCCTACATTAGAAAGACGAAGAACCAAAGAAAAGAAAAAGATTTTTCTAACTCACCTTCTGAACAGTCCCCCACTGCCCACGAGGTCCCATTGCTACCAGTGAATGGCCCAGACTACCACACACCAAACTGGTCCTGAGCAAACATCAATTACAGTTCCTTAATTCTGATGCGGTTCTCCTGTTTCAGCAAAACTGGGAGATACAGGCCAGTTGGGAGAGGACAATGAAAAAATTTAAACAAAGAAAAAAAAAGAAAAAAAAAAGAAGAGTAGAGACATTCCCTGGGGATCCGATGATACCTTATTGAAGTTAGTGGAAGGACTCCCATTGATTGCAGTGCAGTTTGGGTCAGTCCCCCGGATGCACCATGGAGGTTCTGCAGTCCTTTGAACTCCATATTATCTGAGTGAATCTATTAATGTTTGGCTGTGTTAAATGTATAATAATAATAATGCATTTGAAATAGAGTCACTTATAATTCAAATCTATACAGCCTGGGCACAGGAAAAAAAATTGTGGTATGTGTTCAGTAACATATTTGGTGCTGTGCAGCCATTCTATAGAGGGCATTTAACTGTGTTTTGTGTATTATTCTTAACATGCATTCACAGTAGACAGCAAAGCAGCAGTTACGGGGTATGCTGTGAATGCATATTAACAGCAGTACACATTTGCATATCATGGATCCATAATACAAAATGAGTAGTAAAATCCTTATGAAAAGTTATTATGCATGCACAGTAGAGGCTTTTTAAACCTTGATATCTCAGCTATTTTGTTTCTCCACTATTTATTTGAAAATATTAAAAAGGTCAAATGATGGATTAAGAATCTGCAAAAATGTAATGTTACTGCTACAGAGGGAATCCTTCAACACAAACTAATTCGTTTATTTTGTTTTTAGTAGCAGTCTAAAAGCCATTCAAAAATGCATTTTACAATAACATTTGAGTAGTTTAAAAAACCCCACCTACTTCAACAATAAAAAAGGATGGAGAAAATATTTTTATAAAAGTGTATTTTGGAGGCTGGGTGATATAACTGGAAATTCTGATGGTCCTTCTCTTAACACAGAGGCACTACAATGTCAACCTTTCCTTCAGTTTCTCGTAGTATTTTTAGTATGCATTGAAACAGGGTTTGGTTCCTTAGGACTTTGCATATTTAGATTATCGTGCATTGTATAATACTCTGAATATGCAAAATCCTTGAAAAGGTTGACAACCCTTAGGACCTTCCACAATATAAATCTTAATACATAAATTCCTATTGAGAATAATGGGATTCTACCCTCTCCTCTGTTACACAGATTGTAATATTTGGGATAAAATGAAACGAATGTTATGAGTAGCACAGCTCTTGCTCCTTTTGAACAGTTGCCACTTAAGTTTTAAAATCTTTGTCACTTCAAATATATTTGCCTTAAAAAATGGAAACTAAAAAAAAAAAAAAAAAGGCCTGAGCTCTGTAAAGCATGAATGACCCGATATATCTCACTTCTGTAAAAAAAAAAAAAAAAACCACCAAAGTTTGGGGTGAGGGCTTTTTTTTTTTTTTTTAATGAAAGGCTCTAAAATCATTGAGCACATACACGTAGATGTACATAACACGTTCTCCACACACACACACTTTGTTCCGCTGCTGCCTTATTTTTTGTTCCCCTCTTGAATCAAAAAATGCCCAAACAGCTTTAAATGAAACTTTGTGAAAACAGAATAATTGGATTGGGGCTGAGAACATTAATGCCAAGCTTGGGCCTAATGTGAATTAAAGCAGATGAGTTATAAACCCTTCAAAAACAGGATTTATAATGGAAACGCTGACACAGACCCATAACAATAGCAGCTCTGCCAGGGATTATTTTAATACTAAAAGCATACTCAGTCACTCACTTTTTTAAAACACAGATTACTTAGTCACTAAAAAGCAGTGATACGCGATAATAATGAAAGCAAACTTAAAAAAAAATGTTTCTAAGGTGACATGTCTTTCCCCCTGTAACTCTCTTGATATCGCTTATAAGTGACATGCCACTCCTTAAATAAAAAAAACCACAAACCCCAAATACACCAAGGTGGAGTTTGCCATAAGCTCCATGGCAAGGCTGAGCCGAGAGGCTTTGTCAGCTTCATTTAACAGTTTCTTGCCTGTGGAAAGAGACAAAAGGGTTAAGGGAGGAAGAGCAGGGAGTACAGGAGAGGCAGCTGACGGGAGAAACAAGGGCATGAAGAAAGGAGCAGCCAGGGAGGCAAGTGGAAGAGCAGGGGGAAGATTTTAAGAGGAGGAAGAACATGTTTCCAAAGGAAAGGACTCAGTTTTTAAAAGAGATTTTGGGGAAGCGTTCGCAAAAAGGCCAGGCAGGCAGAGAAAATTTGGCAGGGGGAAGCCCTCCGAGCACCCCGAGTCGCGCCTGCGAGCCTGTCACCCCACCGGGAGCAGGTGCGCCCCGGTTGCATCGCACCGCACCGCGCCGCACCGGGGGCAGGATGGGGACGAGCGAGCGCACCTCTCTGGGGCTGCATGGCAAGCCACGCGCTTAAGCAAAAAGGCATCATGTGTTAAAGCTTCACGTTGTATGTCCGGTTTCCCACAAATGCCTCTTTTCTTTCAGGAAAGTCAAAACCCACCAATGGACATGAGGGGAGGATTTCTTAGAGCCGGCAGGAGGTTTGCTCCTGTTACCCTGCGCTCGGGGGCAACACACTGCACTCAAAAAATCCCCACACCCCAAAAATCGCTCACAGAAGCATCACACAAAAACTACTTTTTGTGACCGTGCTATGTGTTATAGCACCGGCGTTACTTCCCCATTCCTGCCTTCCCTTCCTTGCCTTTTTTTTTTTCCTGGGTACCAGGTGCACTGGAGGGACTCAGATCAATACAAGACAGCACTTTCCGTATAAACAATACCGTATTAACAACCACAGGGCAGCCGTACCTGTAGGCAGGGATAGCACCAAATGTTGGCACGTCTATCCGTGCAGCTAGACTGCTAAAAAGAAGCAGCTCCAGTGGAAATGCACCTACTGTATGTGAAATGCTGGTGCAGATTTTTTTCGTTCTTTTTTTTTTTTTTTTTTTTTTCTATCAGTCTAACCTTCTGTGTTGATACATGAATGCTGGTACCCACTTAGAGGGATGCCAGATGATCAGTGCAGAATGAAGGTCCCAGGAGAAAGGCTCACGTGGTTTTCTCTGCCCCGTGACGTCACTAGCAGATGGCATGGGTACCAGCTCTGGCAGTTGGCATCAATGTCACTTTTTAGAGATCAATGAGATAGTGCAGATATACACAGATCTAGACTCCAGGAGACGATGCGACATTCAGACTGAAAAGATTTGGAAGGCAAAAAATGAAAACTGATTGTTGAATGAAATAAAAAGCTAAGGTAATACAAATAAAGATATATTTCAGTTGGTGCTGGGTGTGCATGCAAGTGTTTAAAGATACAGTATCATTGTCTTGTATTTTATGTATGCTATTTACTGTCTAATAACTCCTCCTAACATTTTATTCTTCTGATGCAATTGCATACTTTCACTGGTGTTATGTAATATTGCAAGTGTGTAGACAATACTGATAGAGTTAGTCTTTGACTGGGGTTTTTGTTTAGTTTTGTTCTATTAAAAAAAGTCCCTGCATTCGTTTTGTTTGTCTCTTTGAGGACCGTGGGGTCCAAGCTTTTGCTGCTCCCAAACTGCAAACAAAAGCAAAATAATTGGGAAAAGGAAATTATTTTCCCATTCCAGGCTGGATTCTGAGCACACGTGCAGGATTGCAGTCAGAATCTACAGACCGCTCCTGTCAGCTACGAGCTGGAGGGAGATGTCTGAGCCTCACAGAACATAAACAGTGCTATAGCGTGCAGGGAATTTTTCACCTCCCCCCCACCACAATTGATGGGGGAGAAAAAAAAGAAGGAGGAAAGCAAAAGAGAAAAAGCAAATAAGTTGATTCTAACTAAACAGATAATATCAATTAGAATTTTTGCTGGGAAAAAGGAAAAAAAAAAGGTAGGGGGATTTTATTTCCTAACTCTAATCTGAATACGTTTAGGTTTAGATCATTCTGATTTTTGTCTTAATATGAAATAAGTAATATGTGATTTTCATACAAATGATTAGAAAAAATTCTTCGTTTTTAATTATGTTACTAGCTGAGTGATCTGGGGGGGGATGTTCCATTAATTTTTTTTTCTCACCCACTCTAACTTCGTAGAGTTTAATATCTTGATTCATAAGGGAAGAAACGTGGAGGGGGAAAAAAAAAAACAACTTTGAAATATAAGTCAAACAGTGATTTCAAAATATTTAACCATCAGTTAATAGAGATATGGCACTTTTCAATTTTAAGACTGCTCTCGCTCTCCTCATTTTTTCACCCAGGGGAATTTGGATTAATGAAATTTCTGTATTGCTTTATCATGTTTTGCATTTCTTTGAATTCCATGGTGGTGAGGGTTCGAAGGTCTTGTTTAAAAATAAGGTAAATGAGCAGGGAGCTAATTGTACATTTTAAATACTGATTTACTCTATACTTATCTGTGAGAAATGTGGCTTTTTAGTTGCAAGATCCTGAATGTTTCGAGTGATTTTAAAATTCTGGACAGCTTTTATTTTTTAAAAACTGAGCATTTGCAACTGGCATTTTATGCAAAAAAACATAGATTGTGCATTTATATATACACACACACACTCATATACACAGAGCGTGCACGCAGACCCACGAAAGGTGCATGAGGATGTGTGTGTAAGTCGGCAAACTTTAAAAATGGAAATATTTAAATATTGTGCTGGCATTCTTTCAGGTAACTTAAGATTATAGAACCATGTTAACACTACCGTTTGATGAGTCTGTTGTAATGCCAGAATCCCAGATGTGCAGAAAGTTTTCCAGAGAAAGTGATGACCAAAAGCAAATGAAGAACCCAGAAAGCTTTTCGAAGCAGATCGTGCTCCGAGGAAAGAATATTAAAAGATCTCCTGGAGAAGACACAGAAAAAGAGGAGGAGGAGGAAGAGAGAGAAGAGGAGGATGAGAATGGCTTGCCTAGGCGAAGGGGCCTTCGGAAAAAAAAGACGAGCAAGATAAGGATGGAAAGGATCAAATTCAGGCGACAAGAAGCCAACGCTAGAGAGAGGAACCGGATGCACGGCCTTAACGATGCCCTGGACAATTTAAGGAAAGTGGTCCCTTGTTATTCTAAAACACAAAAACTGTCCAAAATAGAAACTTTAAGACTAGCCAAGAACTACATTTGGGCTCTTTCTGAAATCCTGCGAATTGGCAAGAGACCCGACCTGCTCACCTTCGTCCAAAACTTGTGCAAGGGTCTGTCCCAGCCAACTACAAACTTGGTGGCGGGATGCCTGCAGCTGAATGCCAGAAGCTTCCTGATGGGCCAGGCGGGCGAAGGCGCCCATCACACCCGCTCGCCCTACTCCACCTTCTACCCCCCCTACCACAGCCCCGAGCTCGGCACCCCCCCGGGGCACGGGACTCTCGACAACTCCAAGTCCATGAAACCCTACAATTACTGCAGCGCTTACGAGTCCTTCTATGAAAGCACTTCCCCCGAGTGTGCCAGCCCACAGTTTGAAGGTCCCTTAAGTCCTCCCCCAATTAACTATAATGGGATATTTTCCCTGAAGCAAGAAGAAAGCTTGGACTATGGCAAAAATTACAATTACGGCATGCATTACTGTGCAGTGCCACCCAGGGGTCCCCTTGGGCAGAGCTCTATGTTCAGGTTGCCTACAGAGAGCCACTTCCCTTACGACTTACATCTGCGCAGCCAGTCTCTCACCATGCAAGATGAATTAAATGCAGTTTTTCATAATTAATGAGGAAAATGAAAATAAACAGTGGTCATTCACCTCCCCATCTAATTAAGAGCAAGCAGATGCTTGGGCACTGCGTAATTGGCACAACTCTATTTAACGTGTTTACTAGTTCCTAAAGTGTGTTTCAACTATTGTGGGGATTTTCTATGTATTAATAAACCCTTTTTCCGATAAGTATTTTTCCTTTCGTTTTTTGTCTGTAAACACTGTGAGATTCTGTTTCCTCCCAGAGGTTATTGCCCCCCTCCTTTCTTTCTTTTTATTTCCCTCTTTGCTTGATTTGTTGAGCAGTGTGTCTGAACAATATCGCTGAAATAAAATCATACACACTGTGTAAAGTCAATGTCTATTTTGATTGTACAGTAATTATACAAATGCATGTTATTGAAATCAGATTAATTAAAATGATGTATTTATAATTGGTAGAAAATATATATATTATGTATTTGAGGAGAACTGGATTAAAAATATTCAGAACTTTAAAGAAATTATCTCAGAACTGAGATGGGCTTGCAATATGCAGAGGTGAGAGTGCAGCAATATTGAAAGCTATGCAAAAAAACAAAAAAAAGCAAACAAAAAACAAAACAGTTTTTTTGGTTGTTGTTTTTGGGTAAGCTAAGGAAAACCAGTGATTGTCACTGAGATTATTCAGCCTGACCTTTAGAGTGTTGCTGGCAGGGGGCACATGCTAATATTTTAGAAGATGTTGTCGAAATTTTGCCTCAGTTATTTTGACCATATATAATCAGCACTTTTTTTGTATTATTCTGACTTCAGATGTAAAGGTTTGTTATAACAATGTATAACTGTGGTTTCTCACTACGTACTTTAAATGCAATTAAACATAGATGTTTCCACTTTTAAAATACATCTATTAGCTGTGATACTGTATTTTGCCTGATACTTATTATTTCACAGTATACAGCTGCCTTTGGTCTTGCCTACACAGCTTTCTTCCCTGCACCCCTGTAGTGCTTGAGCTTGGGGATGGAAATCATGAATTATCAGGGCGAACCTCACGCTATTTTCAGAAGGATGTATTAGCGACGCAGCAAAAGCAGACCCAAAATATCACAGAAACAGCTGCGTGCTAAATGCAACACAGGTTAGAGGAAGAAGGTAACTTTATAGCTCAACAAAATGCTGAATTTCATACGGGAAAGGGCCCTGAGCGGACACGCAGGCCACTAGCTGCCCCTCCAGCTCCGGCTTGTAGAGGGTGCAGGAGCGCAGGAAGCGTAAAAACTGCAGAGCGAAGGACTCCCTGAACATTGCTAAACTTAGTCTTGGCTAGTAAACAGCACCAGAAAACTATAGGTGCGTCTGCAACCCACATCAGCTCAGCAGCTACAGGGGTCTGCACAGCCCCTCACACCTTATCAGAGTTGAGCTCGGCTGAGCCTCGGTCGTTTTCTAACGGCTCAGAGCTATTTCTTGATAAGCTACACGAGTGACCAAAAGAATGAACGATTCAGCTAAAAAACAACAGCTTTTAGATGTGCGACTGAGCAAGACCTCTTGATTTTGAGGGATAAGTAGCAGCTACCTGGCAAGCGTTCACCTGAAGTACCAAAATGCTATGCTAAATGAATGTGCAGGGAATCATTTTTTAAAAAACTATATAAAAAGCGCAAATTCCACCTGCAAGTTAGAGACCTCTGGCTGAATCACAGTCTGGGTCGCAGTTTGTTGATGACGCATCAACCTCAGACCCTCACTTGAGTATGCAGCTTGACAAAGAGGGGACAGGCCAATTTTCCCTGATAATTTGCCTAATTTCACAAGCGGGACTTGTTGTAAACAGTCTGCCCCGTCAAGCATTGCAGCTCCTTCAGGACAGCAGCAGCCTGATAAATCTCTTCTAAATAAGACCAGGCTACCCCAGCTGCTGGAGAGGGGTAACAAGTCCCAAAGTTTGGACCAGGGTCTAAATGCTTCCAAGCTTGCAGAGGGAGGGGGACGGACATGGGGTTTTGCTCGACCAACATCCTCTCGAGACACAAATATCAGGCCCAAAATAGAGCCTTTTGAAGCAGAGTCTTGAGCCACGGTTCAGGGGGTTTGGCTCGGGATTATCCCACCTTTCATCAGGGTCACAAACTGTGGAAGGTACAGGCAGCGGTTTTCTGCCTTGGATGAAAGGTGATGGTGATGACTGTCAGCTCAAAAGCATCCCCAGGTGTTTTGCACCAAATATAGGAGGGGTTTGGGGAAAGAGAAGAGAGTAAAATAGATTGCTTTTGCTGTTATTCAGAGTTAGCTGATATTCAGCAAAGCATGGAAAGGTGACAGGAGAGAGCAGAAGGGGGAAGAAGCCAGTCAAGGAGAAGAAAGCGTGAAGTCCTGGGCACAGATTCACACACAAAGAGACACTGAGATATACTAATGTATCACAAGGAGCTATAGGCAAGTGGGCCCAGAAACAGGGGGTCCTTTGAAGGGAGGGAGGAGATGGCCTCCCACTGAGCACTAGCAGCAAACTTCTCTAACCAAGTTTGGTAAGAGGACCCTCCTCCAGGAGGCTGAAAGTTAGCCGAGCACCTCAGAGCAGCATTGCTGCACCGGGGAAGGGTGCGTTTGCATAAGTTGAGAGCGAAGCGAGGAGGCAGCTGTAAAGTCCTGCACCAAGGGAAGGAAACGCCTGCCGCAATACATTCGGCAGGCACCCGAGGGGTGTTAAGACTTCAGGCTCTGCAATCTGGGGGTCTCCGGCTCTGTGGCCCTACATTAACTCAATAACTCATGGGCCAGTTCCAGTTTCCCCTTCTGGCAGCAGAAGTAAAGGGAAAGGGGGAAAAAAACCATCCCTGCCAGTTCGGATCTTTCTCGCTCGCTCCACGACAGATGGGGAGGCAATTCGCAGCCAGATTCCCCCTCTGGTAGCTCAAGGCGGGCACCACGCTTGCTCAGGGCATTGCAAATTGGAAAGCAAGTCCAGAATAAATAATGGAGCAAGTCATAGAAAAATATTGAGACAGCATAAAAAAGACGACATTCCCTGTCTAGGAGGGTATGGATTATTTAGAGATATGGAGGTAGGGGATTCCCTTGAGAGCAGGCACTCTCGCATACTTTCTCTTTCACGCACACGAGAAACATTTCTGTGCTCCTTCGCTGGCCGGTCACAGAATACAAGGTGCTCCGAGCTCGGACGTGATTTACAAAAGCCTTTGAAGTTGCCTTATTTTAGGGAACAAATCCGAGCGTCGAGAAAGTTCTGGTGCTTTAAACTCACAGGAAAAAAAGCCAGTGGGTTTCTTTACCCGTAATCTCCACTTTATAAGGTTTGTCTCCTTTCAACCCCATTCATACAGCAAAACAAAGCTGCTCATTTCTGCCTGCCTTGTTCTCCTCTTAACTGCCTTCACTTCCTTGAGGATAGAAATATGTAAAATAGCAACTGCTCCAGAAAAATTAGGTGAGAAGTTTCTATTCTCCCCTGTCCTCTAGCACAAGAGTAATGAAGCCTTCTGTCAATTTTAGAGGTGGGAACCCCAAAGCTGGCAGAAGAAAAGCTATTTCATACGTGGTTTCGTTACACAGTGGAACTCTTTGCCATTTATTATTTCCCAGAGTAACATTTTAGTGCGATTTTTAAAAAGCACTGTATGTTTTTATGGTATCAGAAATACACTAATTATTTAAGAATGGTTATACTGGTTCAGATTAAACATCCATCTAACCTAATATCCTGTTTCCAACATGAGGGCATAAAAAAAGATGTCCAAAGATGTCAGAACAGGGTGAGGAAAATAAATATTTGTTTTACTAATAAAAATGCTGGAAAAGAAACTAAACATCATGTTCCAGGATTTCAGCCAGCCCTGTTGAAGACAGGGATGCGCCTGAATTGGAAAAGGGGTGGGAGGCATGACAGCGTACTGCAGGGTTTGCACCCTTTCCTCTGCACGGGGCTCACCAGTAATCACCGAGTACGATGGACTGGGTAGCACTAGGCTGTACTTCTGAACTCTGTCTTAAAAGAAAAAAAACCAACCTCATCAGGAGTAAAATTTAAAACCAGTGGCCCCAGCCCCACAGTCCTACAAATCCCAGTGCGACCACAAAGAGAGAGGGAGGGGTAGCCACTGCCTTGCCAGAGCTCACAGGAGATCTCAAAGCTCCTCTGCGTTACAGTAGGAATACGCTCATTTTAGGACACATCCTGGCTGTGCTCCCTTTGGGACTGTCTGCATTCTTTCACTTCATAGCTATCTGCACAAAGATTTTTAAAATGTATGGAGATTGCACAGGCACAAACGTGACGGCAGGTTTTTTTCTATACTAGCAATTCCCTCTCCCATTTTTACCCCTACTTTACTCTTCTCTTCTCCCCTTTGCCTGTAGGGCTCTCAAATGGCAGCAAATTAAGTGAAATGCCATCAATAAAGATGAATGAAATCCCAGTGAAACACATGACAGAATCTTTCCTTGCAAAAGCAAATAATACTTGCCTAAATTAAAAAGTAGCTGCATGGTTTTGTTTTTCAGATTGTGAATCTAGCTTAACTCAAGCCTATGGTTGTATTTTATGGTCCATAGCCAAGGTCAAAGCAGGTTTAATCCTGGTACCAAAATCCTACAGCTTTTGATGTACAAGTAGCAGAGATGGTGCTGCTTTGGGCTTAATTGTCATGAAAGCAGCTCTCCTTACAAAATTTCAGCAATTTCCAAATTAAGAGCAAAAACAAACAAAACAAAACAAAACAAAAAAACACTCCTCAATCATCTGGCTGTGGGGCTGACCCAGAGCTGAACCATGGCAGCAGGTTGTGATTTTGCTCTGGAGAGACACAGATCAGCGTGGCGAACAGCTGGCACCGTGCCACCGCAGAATCTCAAGGGCAGACCTGTCGTGTCTCACTGATACAAATCTAACTACCGTACACGGGGCTGCCATGCAGAATCGTACTCCCAAGCCCTCTCCGCCGCACAGACCTGAGCGAGTCATCTCACAACATTCTTGCACGTTATGCCGAGAGGGTGGCCTATTTTCCTGCAGAGTCTTCCCCCTTACCCCAGAGGACGTGCAAGAATGAGCTAGGAAAAGGGAAAGGAAAGCCAAATTCACAGGCAAACAAGCTCTGGGGGAAAAAAAAAGTTTCTTTTTTTAATGCCTGCAATGGGAGTCCATATGACTCGCAACTGGCTTTGAATTGGCGTCACCCACAAAGGCTGTTACAGAGTTGTAAAGAGGTTTCCTCTCCCTTCTACCCCAAAACACTGTTTTCCTTTGTCACTAGCTCCTTAGACTTCCACATTTATCCCTGTAACTGTGCTACTTGCACTATTTAAGTCTAGGACACCATGTATGTAGAACATACCATGCAGAAATGAGCCAGATCTAGCTGTAGCTGAAATTCTGGACTACTTCAGGAAGTTAAAAAAAAAATAATAAGATTGGAACAGAAAAGCAAGCTTTATGATTTATCGTTTTTCTAAGATATTCAGTGTATCCCCATCCCCACCCCAGCCTAGTGAACATTGTACTTTCTGATATTCTGGGGGGGGTTTTTTGCTTTTCTGTAGAGCATTACTAAGCAGGATTGGGGTTTTTTTCTTAGTTTTTTTTTTTTTATTGGAGTTGATTAATATGTGAAATAGTATTTTTCAAACTGATGAAATTTTCTGGTCTGTAAGTATAGCCACACATAAAAGGTTATAAATTCTGAAGTGCTTGGACATTCTGTTTGCAAATGAAAATGATAATAATCAACTGAATTTGAGGTCCTTGTACAGATAGAATCCAGGCTAAATCAGAGATTAGAACATAAATTTTGTACTCTTGAAAGCAGGAACGTGAGGGCTTGGGTCTGCTCTTGTTCCATGGGAGTTCAGCAGATACCAGATTGGATGCTAAATCACATGGGAAGCTAAACGTAGCCTTATCCACTACGTTATTTATTTACAGCCACATGAGCAGATGCATAATGCTTAGATGCAACTGAAATGACATTTCTGTTGGGCAGACAGCTTGCAAACAAAGAAACTATGATGGGATCTTCCTCAGAATCCAGGGGGAAGCCCACATGAATACTAGTGGATATTTGCCCCACACCAGGAGAAGCGCATGTGGGAAAGAAAAGCATTGTCCAGACACAGAGAACAGCAGGAGCAGGACTTTTTCTCATTTTAATAATTAAGCAATGGAGATTCCATCCCCAAATTCTGAGGGAAAGTCCATGTCAGTCACGATGCAAAGCCCTTTCCCTCTGGATTTATGAAGAGAGCTGTTCTTGTGCTTGGCATCTTTGTCTTGATAACTGGCATTACTTTAGAAAAGTAAATATATTCCCCACGGTAGATATAATAACCTATTTGGTTCACTTCATACCCATCAGTGTACATACAGAGGCACACCTATACCCGCTGGGATGCAGATTTTGCAGGTCCCCATCAGAAAGTGGGGAAATCATTTGACTGAATGCATGTAGTTATACTAATTTTGATGCTAAAAGGGCACAAAATTTAGGTGTGTGATAAGACAGTGAGTGAATAGCCAGTCAATATGTCCAGTCGCCACTTCCCAGGAGTTTAGCTACACAGACTTTCAGCCCATGGGTTCAAACTAGTCATAACAATCATGTTCCCTCAACTTTTAAATTTCATATATTCTTACTTTTTCTACACACCCAGTTTCCCCCATATTCAATAAAATAATAGAAGCTTAGCTAAAAGGATAACCCTGTCCCCATGCCTCATCTCACACTCTTTTTAAAAGACACTTAAGATAACTAAACCCAGAAATCAGAACGACAAATATTGCAACGACAGAAACACAGCCCCAACATAACAAGTGACACAGGATGCGACTAAATGCCACCAGAAGTATGACCACGGCTTTGCTAGTGGATAGAGTAATTTAGCACAGGATGCACCACAGTGCCTGGCGGAAACACAGGTAAGGGAGTACTTGGCTTCTGCAGGGAAAAAGCAACTTCATGGTCACAACAAATTCAGATAATTACCTCCTCAGAGACAGGTACATTGAACATGAGCTGGGGTGCTGGGGTGCTTTGCCTGGACAGCAAGTGTGTCCCAGCTACAACTCTGTCTATCCCCATTTTGAACGACGCAGTTGCTTTGCACAGCAGGTCATCTACCCCATAACAGTTACTTCAGCCTTCATGCTGGATTAACAGGCACTTCACAACAGCTGAGCCTGCAAAAGATGCCCTAGAGGAGATATGTTGCTGTACAATACATCCACATCTTACTTAATCACGGGTTCCCCGTACCCTCAGGTACTCACACAGATGTCAGCATGTTCTGTAAGATGGTGACTCCACCATGAGTAATGGCCTCTACCACAGGCACAGCCTTATGGAAAAGCTCTTCAGTGGTTCATTTAAGCTGTGCCTAGTGGCCTCCATGAGAGACTAACAGTACAAGCTGCCTGAGCGCAATATCTCACTGCTACTGTGGTCATATTCCCTATACTCGTTTTCCTATCCATGTGTTGGGATGTGCCTTCCTTCAAATTCAGCACTGTTCTGGACAAAAATGACGCTATCAGTATTAGTATATTAAATATGTTATTAAAGGATCAAGGCATAAAAGAAGATATTTTATACGGGACCATACACATTTTTAGCAATCCCAGACTGCAAGCATACGCTCACCATCATCCTTTGCCTTCTTACAGTCACCAATGAGATGTCTGGGAAGCAACTCCTCCTCCAAAAAGGATAAATTATTTGCAAGCAAGGACCGCACACAAGGAGGGATAACTCCTGTGCTCGGATATCCTAGATCAGTGTTATACCTGCCCCTTCTCTCCTGCAGGCCAGTATGTGTGAAGGTAGCAGTAGACAATACAGAGTCTTTGATTAGGTTACCCATTTCACTTGTGATTTACCCCAGCTCCTGCATCAGGTATAGGTAATCTGGTCTCCAGGTCACTCAACTGCTATGTGACATTTTACTTTCAAATATCTAGAGAATTATTAAATAAACTCAGTCACAAATGATAATCTAGCATTAATTTTTTTTAAAGAAAAAATCCTCAGATTTGTTCCTAAATGTATTTAAATCTTACCAGTGAACATGATGCTGGTTATTAAAAAGTAATTCTGGAGAAATTAGCTTGCAGCTACAAAATTAATATAATTCATTTATTACTTGCAGCCACAAATCAAAATGCTGTTAACACTGCTGCATGCAATTTAATATGCACAGTAAGTTTCCATATGGCTTCAATTTTAGGTTCCCTGGTCACTACAGAGGCTCATTTGCAGAATGGTCTGTAGGCACGTGAAGTCAGCTTGTGCTTACTGGCAGAAAAGCTGTTCTAGATGGTTCCTACATAGGCACAACAGTCCAAACAGGTCCATAACCACTAACACCATTTGGGATTATCATATCCTACATAAGACTGCGGAATATCTACATGCATTCATAGAACTACAGATACAACCAGTGTTTATAAAAAAGTCATCCATAGTCAGACTGCTATTACCAGTTCAGCCTCCTTGGCCACGAAGGCACATTTTTTAAAAGCACTGAGCATCCAATACCTCTTTTGGACCAAACAGGACCAAAACATAACAACAAGATGATACAACATCAACATTGACTACAAAGCTTAAAAACAACCAAAGAGCCTAAATTTTGACAGTGACATATAGGTTGGCTGTTAGTGAAGTACTGCTGAGTTTTTGCGTAAGTACCCGGAGTTGTGCATACACTGTGATTACTTCGAACACATCAACTAGATAAAGGCAGTATGTTGCACATACATTTAATTTTCAATAGGCTTGTTGCAGAACCTTATCATGTCTGAATGAGCGACAGTGCTTGTTCAAAGTTGTCTTTCTCTTATCTTCTTCAAGCACTAAGACCACAAACTCCAGCAACACCAGGCTCATCGTTGCCTAAAAAAGCCCACTGAAGAGTGATTACAGTGGATTTATGCCCCTAGATTCAAGTCCAATTGATTGATTGCCTGACTGAGAGCAAGAGTGATAAACTGAGCCCTTTCCAAATAAGAGCAGGCCACGAACGCCGGCATCCCACGCCACAGCTCTAGTCACTAGGCTGCAAGCCCACACAGGTCACAGCAATATTCATTCTGTCCCTCTTCCCCCTCCTCCAAAAAACCCACCCAATGAAGACTGTCTCATAACCAAAGCAAGATATTTCAAAGCACTTTTGCTTTGTTGGAAGTTTTCTGACCAGCTTTGCTAATAAAATGGTTGGAGATTCCCAGCGTGCTTTCTTTGTTGCTTCAGACAGGCAACTGGCATCAGCTGTGGCATAGCGGTCGGCACCAGGTCAACAGCAAATAAGGCCAAAATCATAGGCACAGAATTATCTTTTTTTCATTAACAGCACTTGCGATTGAACCCTTGCCACTTGTTCGATAAGTCAGCAGCTGGTTTGGTTCAGCACTGTTCAGCTGTGCCTGCGTTCCACTTATAGCTGGGAAACCACATCAAGCACAGCCCCAGTCATACCCAAACTCAGAATAAGAGGGCACGGGGCTGGGGCAAAAAAGAGCCTTTCACATCCTGAGACCACAGTGCATCAAGTAACAGCCTGAAAGCACCTAACAAAGGCATGAACACCTCTCAGAACTAGGAGGTTAGGCTTACCAAGTAGCCACTGGACTAGTCAAAAAGAATGAGAAGGGGGGGGTCTTGATGACTGTTATTTATCAGAGGCACTTCTGAGGCATCATTAGCTGTTGGTTGTTCAGAGTGGTTGATGTCAACACAGCCCTTCACCTGGAAAACATCTTTGCCAGAGCTCTCCTGGGCAGCAAAGGCATCAGCATGCCATTGCAGCCCAGCTAACCACAGATGGGAAAAACCAACAGAGATCAAAGCACTAACGATGCTGAAGCCCTGATTCTGAAGAGGTTCAGTGAAACACGTCTCTGATCTAACCTCTTCTAGGATTTCAGGTTTTTTTGACTAATTTCTAACTCACGCTTTTGGGACAACCCCAGGCTAAATTACTGTGAAAGAAGGGAGACAGATGGAGGTAAGAACAATAGAAGCAGGCAGCCTATTATAACTTAAGTCCTACTCTTTCTAGCACTCCCGACATCAATAAGTCCTGTCCACCAGAAGGGCATCGCGATGGAAAGTGGGCTCACAGAAATATTTCACTGCATTTACACAATGATTTCCTGAGATGGGAGGGAGCGGGGGAGCTGCCTTCTTTATTTTAGTACTGTCAACTGTTAGTACAGAGAGTCTCTCTCTGGTGTGTTATGTTCTCGTGAGCTGGCAGACCTGTTGGGAATATAATGAGGTCTGTGCATGCACCTCCTGGTGTGATGTTTAAAAACTCCATTTCTAACAACTTATTCCTCAGATGCTCTCCTGATTTTCTTGAGGCGTAAGGACCAGTTGACTATGCAAATGAAAGAAGAGAATGTAGGAAATGAGTTAGACACAAAGGGAGTTGCTGGCAAATGCCATTGCTTCCTCGGGGCATAATGGTAAGAGACAGCTGCTACTGCCAGCCCAGAAGCGGTAGCTGAGGGGGTTAGCACAGCTCTGTTGAAAATCTTTAGTCTGATGAATAACTAGGCAGAGGCTGCCTATGCTTACGAGGCAGGACCCCCAAACCAAGATCTTTGATTCTTGCTCTGCTATTCCCCATTATCATCCACTGTAAATGCGCACAGGAGTGATATCAGATGATTTTTCTAGCAGTTTGCAAGTTTATTGTCTGAAAGTCCTTTGTAACAGGAGGGGGAAGACAGGAAATCGACTGCAAGTATGTGAGAAGCATTGTCCTTTGCAGCTTCTAAAGGTGTTATTGTAAGAATGTGGTGACCATTTTTGCAGCAAGATGTTAATTTTCTGGATCAAATATTTTGAAATATGAACCACCTCCATGACTGTAGAATAAATCATTCCCCAAATATTTAATCACTGTACACGATCCTATGGTTTTATTTTTTAATTGTCATTATGGAGTGATTCCCTCAAGTAATTATCACGGCAATCGTAACTCTGATACATGTATTTTGTCATTCTGCCCAATAAATGGTAGCAGAATACTGTAACTGATGTGCATACATAAATATTTTAGGACTTCATGCTTCTTAAATTGTTTGGAAATACTTATGGTAACCAGTAAATACTGATACTTTCGCCTCCAAAAGAATCTGTCACTTGGAGAACTGGCATGATGCTTAGAGTACCACTTTATGGAAAAAAATAACACAAATGTTTATTGGTAGTATTAAAGGAAATGCTTGGTGTTTTTCAGCTCTGAGCAGAATAGCTGTCTGGAGTGCCACATGTTATGATCACCACACAAAGACAGAATAAAAATCCTTCCACAGGGGAACACCTTCATTTCAAACAAGGGAGAAACCAAACCTCTCAATATTAAATGATTTAAAAGCATATAATATTTTTAAGAAATAGACACTTGTGCAATTTTCCTGGGAGGATAGGGCCACCTGATACTTTCCAAAACACCTGAAGAGAGTAAGTGGTAAGCAAAAAAGCACATTTCCTGATTCTTCTGCTCTTCCCTCAGCACTTCCCAGGAATTGTGATAAGTCTCAGATGAGGTTATGCATGCTCACTAAGAGAAGGCTAGGTCCCTATGGCAAGATTCTGCCCTTATTCATACCAGCAAAACCCCTTTATACACATTGGATTTACTCAGGTATTAATGAGGACAAGCATGAAAACTTTACATTAAACTCAACCACAGTTCAACATACTCGGCACTTCTACCCAGCAACAAATAGAAACATCCTGCTCTTATAGCATTCCCTTTTTTCCCCTCTCTCCTCTCCCCCAAAGCACTTCACAGTTGTGAGTTAGCACCATTACTACTGCTACATGCATGAGAAAAACCAAGATGAAATGGTTGCCCAAAGAAGTCACAAAGTGAGCAGAAGCCTGGTGACCTACCTCCTGAACTGAGCTGTACCCGGATTCCTTAAATCAGATTTCAGACATATGATTGAGCTACCTTGGCTTAATGGCTGCCATGCATCAGCTGAGCCCCAGTGAAAAGAGTTTAAATTAGTGTGTGCTACCCTACATTTGCAACAGCTCAGCTGCTACACAGGAACTCATTAAGCTATGGTAACTTGCTCAAGTGTCTGAGACCTCAATCTGATGCTTTACCCAGTGGCCCACATAACTGCCCAAATCATGCTCTCTGCCTCCATGCCAATAAACATCCTGAGCCCATCTTTCACAAAGTAAGGACATGCCCAAGAAAATAAGCTCAGTACAATTTTCCAGTGAGATGCTTCAGAAGAAGATTTGTTCAGCTAAGGAGAGAGCCCTCAAGGACGCTTTTATTCCTTCTCTCCCTGACCTAGATCCTGGCAGAACTCTCTGCAATTCAAATAAACTCCATGGACGGTACTAGGATTCTCCTTATATTCTCCTCAAGACCTACTTCTCCAGAACACTTCAAGCAACTGCTTTTTCCTCGGGGAGAAAAAAAAATTAAAAAAAAAAAATAGCCATATAACCCTATTTTCATTAAACTCTACTGACTCCTCCATAATTTAAAAAAATCAGTTCCAAACTGTCTTTATCCTTCTCTCTTCCTCTCTAAACCATCTGTTCATCTATTGTCTACCAGAAATGTAGTGCAGGAAACTTCAGTTCAGCTGGTGCTGTGTGAAATGCACATCCTGATCCTTGATCCATATCCCTCTTTTTGTAAAGAGGGCTCCTATTCATTCTTGTTTGCTTCCTTAATCCCTCTTTTAGGGTATTATAAATATACCATTTAAATCTATTAAACATTCTAGGATTCAGATCACATTAAAATGTTATGCAAAATTAAGTTATATTTTATTGTCTTGCATGGGTTTTTTGTTATTTTGCAACCTGTAATATCTACCAAGAGAAATATCTGTGAAGATAATTAAATTATATTAAATGCAGAGCAAAAGTGAATATCCCTATATTCCTGACCCAGTGTAGCTCAGGATCTCAAGTTTTCTAAGTCAGTTTAAACCTTGTTCTAACTAGTTTAAACCTCGGGGCAAGTGTTATCTCACTATTACGTTTACAGGTAAAGAAAATTGGATTGAGCCAAGCAATTTTGGGCATCTATAAGATCGCCATGGTAAGATTTACAATTTTGCATGAAAGAGGAATTCAACTTATACAATTACAAAGTCATACTTGGGAGGGAGTAAACGCAGGGAGAGCAGTTATTCTCTGATGCCACAAACTTACCAAAGCAGCTCAAGAAAACGCAGGCTAGTCTTTTCCCATCTGATGATACCATCATAGCAATTTCAACAAGTAAATATGATTTCAGCTTTGTACTGTAGGACAAAAGCATCGATTATCTGTGAGTTACCCCTGAACATACTACAATGCTTTCCCTAGACGTGACTCCTGAGCTCACAAGGAGCCAAAGTCAGGCTTAGCTTTAGGAGTACCTCCCAGGGCCGCTGGCTGGGCTGTGCTAGCACAAGGTCTGCTAAGAAATGCAATTTCCTGGCTGAGGGAAGAAGTAAGAAAGGGAGGATTGCTGTAGTTGTTTTCACCTGATTGGGCTGAGACCTTGCTGCTTGCTCGGCCCAGCCCCACCAGCTGTGAAACAACAGGACCCGAAAGGAGCCATTGCCGTTACCATTCTTCACTTGTTCTCTCAGCTCTCTGAGGGGATGTCTCTTATTACTTCTATCTATGAGGCGATGTCACAGATTTAAGGGTCAGCCTGTCCATTAGGGCATCGTGCAATCTTTCCGCTATCCTACAAGAGAGCCAGGAGGCAGCTGTCAACGGTCTTAAACTGGGCAGCAATGGTCAGGGAAGGGCTGGCCTCAGGCTTGCTTGATATAGACACCAAATGGCCTTCCCTGGTGGCAATTTGTTCAGATCATTGGCAGGTTTTAAAGCTGTGTATTCACAGCAAAACCTCTGGGAAAAGGCAATGAAAATTTTGTTCTTTGGCACCTCCATGAGGGAATCCGTACTTTAGCTCAATCAGTAGCTACTAGAGTGATGGAGGAAATGAGATGCGAATCCCTTTCAGCGAGGGGGAAAGGGTATCTGTCCCTGAGTGCTTATGTCTAGATTCCATGCCAGGAGCAGAAAAGCAAACAAATGAAAATGAACATGTTTTATAATAAAAAAAATGGCAAATAAGGAATGTTTCTCAAAACTAAGAAGAATAGAATAGCTCAGCACACAAAAAAATTGCTGGAGACAAAACCAAATGCATCCTATTGCATTTTCCCAGAGCTAGGAAGAAAGTAACTAGTTCATAAATTCCATCAGGAGCTTGGGGATTTTTGATGTAATGAGTTTTACAGTTTCAGAGGAGACTGCTTTGCTAATAATTATGTAACAGTAATTAAATCTGAAAAAGGCTGTACTCTAACTATGTTGATTTATTGCAGCTCCAACAAAGTACTCCTAGAGTGTGCTTTGGAGCGTGCACCTCCTCCCTCCAGTTTTCTTTAAATTCTCACAGAGCACTGGGTCACAGATGGTCTGAGATGCGATATTTTCCCTATTAAATTCCTAATAATCTTTTTCTGAGGCTGAGTCATGGAAGCCTGGGGATTTCTCATTTTAATTAGAAGGTTTAAGGAGCTAACTCTGTTTGAAATTTCCTCCTAGGAGATATGGGTGCAGGTGATCCCATTCAGAAGAATGACACAATATCAAGGCCAACATCTCATTTCCATATTAGATTACAGCTAGTTTGGCATAACTCCTGATCTGGATGCTGATGATGTGCTGCCTGAGCAGGAGGCACGAACTTTTACCATTTGAAAACAGGATTATTTTAGGATTATGTCTGAAGACATTTTAGGCTCTAGCTGGATGTTTCCTACCCTACCACAACACTCCATCACCCTGTGCAGAAACCATTTAGAAATGGGAATTATTTATTAGTCTGATTGAAGAAATAAGTCTATATCATTTGGAAAGCAGTGCTGTTAAGGATGCTTATACAAAGAGATTTACCATATTGTCCAAAGGGCTCATCCTCACGGTATTTAAGATATTAGTGTTTCAGGTGGATTTTGTCTGCAAATATTATAAGCTATATAAACAGAACATTCACCCAGCAGAATGTTTTACGTACAGCTTTAGGATTTGCAGTACATGAAGAGCAACATCCCACCCCTGCCATCCAAAGGAGGTTATTCTTAGGTGCTCATAGCTGAGTTTGATCATTTGTAAGAATGCCTGTTGTTTAAGAGTTAGTCTGGTGTACTATTCACATGTCCCTTGATAGTCTATTGTGAAAAAAAACCTGCTTCTTAGAAGACAGCTGTTGAAGTTTCGTCAGCCTACACTGTACAGCCAATTCCTGTGCTTTAGGAAAATAATGAGCATCTCTTATTCTTCCAGCGTGGCAGGCAGTTGTCAAGAAGTCAGATAAGACTTTATTTGCCTTTTATAACACTAGGTAGCTTCTCAGTTTTCGAAAGACAGAAGTGACTGTATTTTGGGAAAATAAAAAATTTCACCCACTCTAAGCTGCGCCACTTAAACATGCTAAAAATAAGATTTTATTGGAAGTAGTACTGCAGCACATAGACTTGGCTGTGAATAGAAGAAATAACCTTTTCCACATTAAATCCTGCCAGTTGTGCCATCTCCATGCTTGGGTTTTGATAAGCCTGAAATTTTAACTTTGTTATACATTTTAAAAATACTCTGCATGTAATTGTTCAAAAGCTTAAGTTGTCATAAATTGCTTAAAACGTTTCATTTCTATATACAATCCATCCATTTTTACATGCAATTTTTATGCCCTTTGTGCTGAAATGCTCTAAAGATTTGGGATTTAATTTAATGGCAGGTATTTCTCTTATGCATCACAGAAACAAAAAACCAAAGACACAGAATAGTGCTTTAGACTGTTTTCCAAAGATCAAATCCATCCTTACTGTCATATCACAGTCTGCAAACGCCCCACAAATAGGGTTACTCCCAGTAAAGTCCTACGCTGCTTGACAAAGAGGAAGAAGCCGTACTAGTAATGAGTAAGAAAAGCCACCCCTTGCCTGGGATATAGTGAGAAAGAAGAATTTGACCCAGCCTTAGATTGCACGTAATATTTTGGTATATGAAACATCAATGCATGAACTGCAAAACCAGCCATTCTTCTGAATGCCCATGAGCCTGGCCGATGCTGCATCAACTGGCTGGATTTGGCCACTTGCTTCACAACACCTTTTGTGAAGCCCAGGAAGGAGGTGGCTAGCAAGAGCTGCCTTGCCAAGGCACTCGCGTGGAAGCAGGCTGGCCTCTGTGGTGTATGTTTATAATACCATTTTTTGTAATAAGAAGGAAAGTACACCCAGCACTATAATTGTGTGGAAAATCCAATGGCGTTAATTTCCCCAAAACTGATGTAGGGCAAAGCAAGTACTGCTTTTCAGGCCCCATTCACATAATGGTTGAGATGCAAAGTGAACTCCTCAGTGGAGGGTCAGCAGAAAGCGCGGGCAACGACAGCTTTTTCCAAAGTGATCAGACTTCCAGCTCTGTTCTCTCCCTTGAAGGCCCAAAATATGAAAACATGAGGAAAGGTAGATTCAAAATACTCCATAAAGCAAAGAGTTAAAGTGGCAGATGAAGTCAGGTTCTGTAATGAGTTAAAGGGAAAATGTCTCCAAGTTCTGATTAATGACCAGGGACACCTAGAGCTGCTTTGCCTGTCTCAGCAGTACATGACTGGTGCAGCAGGGTAATGTCTAATAACTAATCTTTGACACTAAAATTAAGTCATTTTGCAAGAAAGCAGGTCATTAGAAGCTAAATTGAATTATAAGTAATACTATCTCTATGGAGGATTGTAAATTAATTGGTTTTTAACAATAACATTTCTGTATTTTATTAAAGCAGTGTAAGAATTCAGCGAAGAAAAGAATGTAGCAGATAAACAGGGCAGGTGTTGATGATGCAAATGAAATAGATGACAGATGGTTAGTAGCACGATCACTCACTGTGTGTGTATAATGGATAGAGGTAATCAAATTCCTTTGTGAATTGGTGACTTTCTTTACATCAAGAACTTTAACTGTGCCATGCTTATACAGCTTCTCCTTAAAAATTAACTCCACTCCTTGTCATTATCTAGAGGTGCAGGACACTCGTATTTGCATACTGTCGCAAACAAAAGCCAGGCATGCAAGTAAAACCCCACCTGGGCAACTGGCTACATTTACAAAGTGGTCATGGGACTCTGAAGAAGCCTCTGCCATCAAAGAGCAGCCCACCCTCCCCAAGCAGCCCAGGTGACCCCTGGTGTAAAGGCTTTTCTCCAGCCCTGTGGATGAACTGCTGGGCTGAATATGACCCCACGACATGGGTGCTGCCCCCCAAGCCCCAGTTCATGGTTTTGTCTCAGAGGGAAGAGACAAGTTAACGGCGCAGCAGGGTAACACGACTGTTGCTTGCTAGCGGGTGCTAAGCTCGTCTCAGTCCATGATCGGTATACTGATTTTTGAGGGAGATTTATTTCATGGCACCATACAGCTACGCCTGATGATCTGACACAGACTGCAAGAGAAAAATCACCAGGCTCTAGATGCAGAGATACCACATCATTATATATCCACCACACACGTGCAAACACACCCAGTGAAAAACCAGGGAATGCGTGAGCCAGCACTTACTTTACAGAAAGCTGTCCTTGTTCTGAGCCAAAAAAATGAGCAAAATAATTGATCAAGGACTAAAAGACCATATCAGGAGCCAATCTATTAGCAGAGCAGTTTCCAGGATGAGTACAGAATGGGCTGCCGACAGGGTAGATGGGAAATATTATCTATGCGTGGCACTTCCTTAGCACTCTGCATTTCATCAAAACAAAGCCATGCATTTTCCATGGAAGTAGTCTGCACACAGCAATGTTGGGAGAACCCCTGCAAGATATTTGTAGGATCACTGGTGAGGCCAGGTTGACATTGCCTCAGTCCTTGCTTTTACAATTACAAGCATAGCATCGCTGCACCAAGGCAGCCTCTAGCTCTTTAGCAGAGTGCTGTTGTCAGGGTGTCGTAAGGGTGGCATAAAAGGGCAACGGTCTTGTTTTTGTGGTCTAGCAAAGTATTCCTGTGAGGATCTGTTGTGCTGAAGCACCTGCATTGCACACCCCTTCGTCACCCTCAAGGAACAGAGGGCATGCCTGCAGGGGGAGAGAAGGGTGGTGGGATCCTCTGCAGCATCCCTGCGCCACAGCTAATTCTACTAAACAGCCAAAACCTCTCCTAAACTCTAAAACCGCTCAGCAGAAGGCTTCATTTTCTCTAAGGCTAGAGTAGTTTCAGGGCCACAATGTCAGCTGCTTATACCCTCCTCTGTCATCAGAAGCCTGAGCCTGGATAAATGCAGATCACTCAGAATGCTTATGGAGTGCTTTGCAATATGATGATTTTTGTCCAAGTGCTAAAATATTTTGTTGATGGGTGTCCTGCTGCACACATACAGCTGTGTACAGCATTGGAAATCTGGACAGTATATTTGATGATTTGCTTGAAGTATGCAATATCTGTTACATTTTACTGAGGCATGTAACTTTTTCATATTTTGAATATTTGTTCTTGAAACCCTGAGCGCAAAAAATGAAAAATTAAATTAGCTGACAAAGTACCACAGAAAGGATTTTTTTCTATTTTACCTCTTTTAGCAGGAACTTATTCAGTTTCTCTTACCAGCAGTACCCTACATGAAGTCAAGGAAAATAACCCATGCAACTGCATTTGTTTATGAGTCAACATGGAAAAGTGAGATAGCTGCCTTTCAATAGAAATAAATACACTTTCTTTGCAGCATCGAGAAAAAAAATTAAACATGCTGTACAGTAAATACTGCAAATTCTAGCAAGCTTCTGTGGTGAGAGTACAGATATACACGGATGCTAAAGAAAGTTTACTACAATTTACATTAGGGAATCAAAATACTTATCTCTTAAATAACAGAGCACATTATTAAATATCTTTTGTAATATATCAAGAACACAGTTCTTGACACTGTTTTGGAGCAGAATTTTTTTCCCCAAAAAAACCTACATCTAATCCCTATTAAAATGAAATTGTAGCAGGTTGCTGTATCATTAGAACAAGGGAGATGCATGCACAGTCCAGAGATTACCATATGTAACAAAAGACTGGAACTACAATCAAGACCCCTTGATGTTTCAGTTTATTCATGCTGTATTTCTGTTTTATGATTCTTTAATATTATACAACCATTATTTTGGTTTATTCATGTCTATACTTATGACTGACACCTGCAAACAATTTAACAAAGTTATTAGGGAATTTTATTATTTTTCCTATGGGAAAACTGCATATTTCACAAAGGAAAGAATATGTGAAGATATTATTTATTTTGGGGAAGGCAAAATACAGAACCTTCATGTTGTTAAAGAAACTATGCATAAATCCTCCAATATCATAAGTATGTGGAATAAAGAGAATAATTGTTACTGAATAAAAAAAGTAATTTAGAAAACATTTTATCACTGCCTTTAAATTATATCTGCTGAGGCGTCAAATCTTTGTTGTTGCTGTTGTTGCTCCTGCTCCTTGCCTGCCCGCAAAACAGCAAAGAATGAGCTTGGTTATTTCTTTTTGGGAAACAGCATGGACAATAAATTTCAAAATACACGGGCAGTGCGTTAACCCTAACTTTACGTTAAGTCTAACCTTGAATGAAAAGCTGTGGCAGGGGAAAATATAGCCTGTTGCATTTTCATTGATGGTTAACAACTAGAGGAGAAGGTATTTGGACTCTTGGATGGCAGCCTGATCTTACAAGAGTATTTCTTCTCAAAAAAACCATTTTAGTATAATGTACACAATACAGAAGCTAGCAAGGAACAAAACTGCATGCAGGAAATATGCACACACTATTTTTATGATCAAGTTTCTGAGCTGAAGAATACTTTAAGATGAACGAGGTTGGATGCCATATAGAGATATTTAACTGTCTTGTGCTTGATCTGTCACTCACAGGCAAATATGAAGAAAGGTACCAAAATAGATGAATACTCTGTCTGACCAGGGGTTTCTACGTGGCTGTTAAAAAACAAACAAAAATTGTAAAATAAGATCCCTATGACAAAACCGGATCCAGGTGTACACTCCAAGCTAAGGTCCTAGCTCATCAGAAGCCAAGCCAATAAAGCGTTTGACTATCGCATATGTTAAAATAGCATTTTACCATCACTATTTTGACAAACTGCTGTGTGGTCATTTTATATCAATGAGAGACCTTAGAATTACTTCCCACCAGGGTAAGAGTCCTCTCCTGTGGGGACTGGAACTGTGTCCATGCTGGTCAGAAGCTCCTTTAGGAGGCCACACAGGCAGGTCTGCATCATCCAGGGTTCATGTTTCTGCCTTAGCACCTAAACTCACTGAAATTTGTGAAGAATTACATGCTTGACAGGAATAAGAATTTGAATATTCAGTGATTTTAGCTGCTTCACCCCCAGGTCATTTTGACAAAGAGTTACAGAGTCCCAAAAGCTGACACTATACTGCAGGAGACCTCAGTCATGCATTTCATACCTATTTTAGCAACTATAGTAGAGTCACTCAACTCTATTCCCATTCTTCTTTGAAACCACCACAGAAAGTTTGTATTGATTAATATGTTACATCTCGCTCACCACCCTAGGGCAGGTGTTGGGGAACAGAGGAAATATATCCTATACAGTTAAACTAAATTAAGATAGACTTCAGGTGAGAAATCCCTATCTATCCCTGCCTATGTTCTGATAAGCGATCTTTGGAAGAATAGCAGAAATGCCAGATTAAATTTACCTTTTTTGGAATGCAAATCTCCTCTGGAATTACTGGTGGTGGAAAGCTGAAATACAGAGGAAAGTTAATGAGGAGGAGAAACATCCTTACAGCATTTTTGTTTCTTAACTTTTCAATATTCCTGCTACCAAAGAGGATCTAGAGAAATAGTGTGATCATCAGTTGCTTATTCATCAAAAGCCTTACTCTGTGGGGAGGTAAGAAAAGGAGAAAACACAGAAGAAATAATAGCAAAGATACCTTTAATTTTGCTGATTCGAGGAATCCAAAATATCAAAAGAATCCCTGTTTCTTTTATAAATTACATAGGTCTTTTCTTTGAGCTATTTTGGAAGACCCAAGAGCTCTCTGGGGTTAAAATAATGGTATGCATTCAGAGGGTTGAATGCCTCCCTATTCCAGTAACCATCCACAGAGTAGCTTGCATTTACACTATGCAGCAGTTGCAAGGATGAGTAATTCTGCATCACTTCTCTAGTGTGCTCTCTTCCCTGACAACTAAGCCCCCGTGAGATGAAAAAGCACTAAATTATCACTTTTTCACCTTGACCCCATGCCCATGGGACTGGCCCTTGCACTGAAGTGTTATCATCATATTGGTCTTAATCTTCTCATTAGCTTTAGGCAGAAGCTAGTTGTGTTTTGAGATGGGAACAGTAAAACCACACTTGAGTCAAAGGCTTGTTCAGAGAGTTTTTGGCTGCCCATGAGCTTCAGATGGAGGAGACTGAAGGCGTTTGCCTGTGGGCTGGGAGGGTGCCAGCCACAGAGCAGGGGCTGGACACTGGGAGACAAAATGAGATGCAGCTCTGTAACCTGCTACAGGCCGATCGAGGAAACAGGACAGAAAGAGCCTTTAAAGCAGGCTTTTGGGATCTCCTAAAACAGATATCAGATTTTTAGAAACAATTTTAAAATTTCTAAGTAGGATCTACTTTTTAAAGCTGTTACTGAGAAGTAAGTAGCTTTTCATTTTAGATTTTTTTTTCTACTCAGAAAGTACATAATTTCTGTTACATTAACCTAATTTTGTGGCCGTTACATTATGTATGTTAGATAATGAACTTCCCATGTTTGTCTTTAACTGGAATTTTGGAATAGGAATCCAATATTGAACAGCTATCTTGTAAGGATCAAACATCACCTCTTCTGCTAGGGTCAAAAGACTCGACAGCTGCCTTAAAACTGCTGAGTGATTTCAGACAGAAAGTGGCATTCTCTGCAGTCCACGGAGCTTCTCAGGATTTCACGGGGCAGGGACAGAAAGAAATGGCTGCCACGGCTTTAGGGGAAAGCAAATCACCAAGAAAAGGGAAGTGTTACAGTAAAGGAGTCCTTCCTTCCCACAGAGAAAAAAAAAAGTCTCTAGACATGTGAGAAGCTTTAATCTTCTGGAAAATGGACACAAAAATGGACGCAAAAGGTTTGTGGTGAGCTAGACCTTAAACCATTTCCAGAAAAAAAAATGGCAGTCAAAGTAGCCAGATGAAAAGATTGTGTCTGCCTCTCAGTAACTGCGGGGCACCAAAGGTGAAGTTAGAGCTGCACAAGCCATAGAAAATTTCATTTGTTCCCGAGAAACTCTGTAACCTAAAGTTAGCAGTAGACAGCACAATCCAGTGTATGGCACACATGTGTGATCCATGACGTCCATAATGCAGTCACTCAAATATCCGATGGAAGGATTTTGAGTTGCTTTCGCAAGAGTTTGACTGTTGCAGAGGACGCAGCTGGAAGGAGAGCCGGCATAGCTATTGCCATAGGGAACTGCACAGGAGATGGGATGGAGAAGGTGCTGTGGGAAAGACCCAAACAGCAGCTGGGCAAGAGACATGATAAGCCCAAGCAGAAGAAAAAGCATCTGCACTGAAGCACAATCGTAAGCATTTCAGCCTCTGCACTTGTTGATAATGAATAAGGGGAAGTTGCACGGTACTTGCGCTGTTCAGAAATGACTCAAAGCTAAGCAGCTCCTTACAGGCTGTATCTGAGTGGCAGCCAGTCAGCACAGGGAAACACGAGCCTCTGTGTAACACAGCCACTGGGTCCAATGCTCTCATGGCAGAGTCTCACAAGGGAAAGTTCCCCACAACTTTCTCCTTGTCAAACTGAAAAATAGCACTGATTGATCAATATGAACACAATGGACATCTGCAGTTCCTTATAAGCAACCTGCTGACTCAAGCGGAAACATTCAGTTGCAGTGGCATACGGACCTCCACATCCACACGTGACTTTTGGGAGGCAGCAACAAGAACTGCTCAATCTACCTCCCTGGGGCTCAGCTCTCACAGGCATCTCTGCTTTGGCTTAGTCTCAGGGTCTCTTGATAGAAACAACTGATATGGTGCCTTCACTGCTCTGGCGTTTTGAGAAGCTGCCATGTGTTTTTCCACAGGAGACCCACAGTTGGTGGGAATGGAAGCTCCGTGCAGCTGAAGGGCTACCTCGTATGCTATCCCCATCATCTGCAGCTACAGCATCCTGGTGTAGGCACACACAACATCGCTCCTTGGAGAAATGACAATACCCAGGTGGTCAAATCATACCAAGCATCTGTTTTTCTGATCTTTATTCTTTCCGTATCTCTACATCTCCACTGAGCCTGACATCAGTGTCTAACCGTGCAAACATTGTGCTCTGCAGCCGTCAGCTGAACAAAATGTCAGCAGGTGATGATTCATGCTTCATTGGTGCTGCTCTATAATTTAACAGCAGTATATACAAATTAGGTCTGCCTCCACTGTCTTTTTTTAAGAGAGGCGAAATTATTTTAATGCTGTTTTCCAGCAACCTCCTTGCTAGTGGTTAAGGGAGAGTAGCAGTTACTGGTAAAAATCTTTACTTGAAATGAAGAAATGGCTCACACTTGTGGTAATTCATTTGTGGAAGTTACCATGCCAGATTAAAAAAAAACGTATAAGGAATAGGTTCAATATGAACAAATATCTAGCTATGAGTTCTTCTAGTAAGAACATCTTGGGAAAGAGCGAACATCAGATTAGGAGAAATACGCAGTTTCCCCCTTCTAACTCAGATAAATGTATGACTATTTTGTTCCGTGCAGATGTACATCTACTTTGCCTTTTTTTCCCCCCCATCACTAGGTTCAGCAATTTTTCTTAAATTAGGCTATACTTCTGGCCTCAGCAACAACTTCCAACATTTATTTTTTGCAAGGTCAGTACAAGAGAACTCTATTATATCATTTATATTTTTCAATTTCTAAGTGACCTTCATTATACCACTTAAGAAAGATAAGATTCACCTTCCCAGTACCTTTAAGCAAAACTCCATTTTGTATTGAGACACTTTTTGAAACTAGTAAAAGGAGCAGGGAACATGCTGTTATGCCCAGTATGTTTTAATACTGTTACTTGGTTTTGCTGGGTCTCCTCCCAGTGCTGGCCAACTGCAACCCATGTGGCAACAAAGACCAGAGTTTTGCAGAAAAGTATTTAAATAGTTTCTCTTGGGACTTTGCTTCATTGTATTCTTTCCAAATGCTGAATATGGCATATCCACAGCCACTATATGTCTCCCAGATTTGTATCGTATTTAAAATTATAGCTGGGGAAAAAAAAAAAAAAAAAAAAAAGTCTTGTACCATTGCAAGGAGATAGGGGGAAAAGAGGAGAAAGAGAAAATGCCAAGCCAGGGATGGGTCAGATTTTTCAGAGTCAGTTTCAGTAAGAGCTGATCCCTCATAAACAACGACATGAAATTTTTTTTCACCTCGTTACCTCTGGAAGATCAGCATTTACTGACACAGACACCAGTTTTCACATCCACCTACTAAGACATAAACCTCTTCTTCTGCTTCAGCATGCTGGTAATCCGCCTTGCCAGCCCCGACAACAAGGGACAAGTCTCCCGTTCAGATCACAGTATTGCAAGAGAGCAGTAACAATAGCCTGAGAAGCAACAGTGAGCAATTCAGCCTCGGAAATACTTTGACAATAAGCACAAACTTCTTTTGTTAACTGCTTTAGCCACTCAAGCACTTGATTTACAATTCCTCACCATACCTGGTTTTAAACACCTCTGTCAAGGTTGTTGGATCAGGTGGCTAAGGAAGACGCTTAATTCCTCCACCACATGTGGTGTATATTTTAAGTCTCCATATTTGTCATTATTTACAGAACAGTTCATGGAAATCTGGAAAAATATTAATAAATCTAGCCTTTTAGGACTACTCTCCAGATACAGAAGACAGCATTTTTTAAATCTGAAAAAACCATAAAGCTAAAATAAACTTGTTCCTAAGGACTAAGAAAACTCCCAACGTCTTTGGAAATGCCGCTCTGTCTTTCTTTCAGCTTGTTACCAAAGAAGAGCAGATTTTGAATGATTAGCCCCAATGAGTGAGTTGCCTGCTGGGGTTTATAACACTAAAACACGTTTCATTTATAAATGAAATGTTTTTTCAGCTTGCTGTCTCAAAGCAATCCCCATGCTCTGCTGTCTTATGAAATATCAAGCTTTAACGTGTTGCTGATGTTTTATACATACTGACAGTCTTGTTTACTAAATACATGTATTGTCAATTGTGTTATCCCTAACCACATTATAATCTCTATTTACACCAATCTAATTGGTACTGCCGCTGAACATTATCAGTATTAATAACAGCAACTAAAGCATGGAAAATACAGCTAATGTTTCCTCAGCTGAAGGTCACGCTGTCTGTTGACCTGCTCCCCCCTTTATGTCACTGAATTTAGGGCAGCATGAACGGAAAAGTGCAAGGCAAGACTGAATTTGCAGCTGATTTTGTACTGTGCCACTTCTCAAAGTCCTACCCTGCTTCACTCACAGAGAGCTTCATGCACGGAGGATTTACGTGCAACTCCTTTGCAAGCAAAGATCTACTCCGGTTTGACCCAAAGCCCATTGCAGTCAGACAAGGTCCACCCCGACAATCTGTACAAAGCCCTTATTGTCCATAGCACATTTGTAATTATTAACCAGCAGCAGTATCAGCTAAAGCTGTGTGAGTAGAAAACCCCTAGAATTTAATAGGTAATAAGATCCCTTTTTATATTAAAAAAAAAATAATCTGATAAATAAGGTTCCCCACTACACTTTGTAGGATGTTTAAGAGAAACTACAGAAATGGTACCATTCTTTATTAAATGTTAAGTGGTTCTGAAAGAGTAGTTTCGGGGGGGGGGGGGGGGGGGGGGGGCATTTAATTTCTAAACAGTCCCACTGGGTTTCATCTCTTCTGAATTCCACAGGGAAAGAAGAGATAGAAGTTGCATTTGAAAAAAAAAAAATTAAAAGATCTGACAACAAGAGGGGAAAACATCTTGCAAGCACTGTATCCTCCCCAGAAAAAAAAAAAGTAAAAAGGATGATTTAAACAAAAATTAAGGACAACTCACATTTGAATATTATATCTTTGGGCACAGCGCCAAATGCAGATGCATCTAGCCATGTTTTGGACCGAGGCCAAATTCTCTCAGTCCCAGTTGTTCAATTTTATAGCGAGTGAACAAAAGGGGGGGGTTGATGTAATATGGTCGTTTGGTAACCAATGTTTGGGGGCTTGTTAAGGTGCAAGTGAGGGTGTTTATGTGAAAGGAGAGCATAAAATTAACACTGTGTTCTTCAAACCAAAGGATGATCTGTGTCACGTAGCACTGTATTTTGTGATTATTTCCGATAGCAGCAGGGCAGCTCAGCGCAATGATTCACAAGCAAAGACATTGTGTCAATCCACTGGGTTTCACTTCATGACCGTCTTGAGAAAAATCAAATCTGGACACGATATGCAGTGACAAACCCAAATATACCACAGCAATTGTGTTTCTATCTACAGGCAAACAAACATCTACAACAATGTTTTTATTCTTCTCTCATACCACTGCTAAAGCAAGTCAAACCTTTAGCAAATCCCAATGTCTGGCAATATTAACACGCTAATATTGGGGGTTTGCTCCAAATTGCAATGCATTCACCACCCGTCCTGACCTGACAGACGGGAAGGGAACCCAACGGCTCTGAATTGGGATAGAGCAGAAGAGGCGATTACCGGCAACGTGAGGGCCACGCACCCTCCCTTTCCCCTCCAGCCACGCTAATGTGTTTCACGGCGTGGAGGATCACTGAGTGGGGAAGTGACAGCTGCAGAGGCAGCAGCAGCCACCACAGACCCACGGGATATTAGCAGGTACGTTAAGGCTGATCCTGTCGGCATTAATTTCCTGGCTGTCCTCTCTGCAATGTGAAACTCTCCCTGGAACGGCTTTGGGGCAGCAGAGGGGAAGCTGTATGTTCTGGCGGGTACCCAAAGTGACTAGGACCAGTTGAGGCAACAAAGGGCCTCTGTACCACCAGCCTGGACCTCTGTCACTGAGACAGTTTGGGGTGGCTGCTCCTCCAAGGGTGGAAAAGAAACCCTCCCTCTCAATGCCTACTGGGAAACTAGTGAGAAGCTCAGTTAAGTGAGTAATAGTAATGATTAATAATCCTGGGGATTTGTAAATACAGGAAGTTATAATAGCTGGCCAGAGGGAGAACAAAGTCTTTTTGATGTTTGGGATATTTACAGTGGCCAAAAAAACCCTCTACAAGGGGAAACGCAAAGTCCCAACTTCCACAGTTGCTCTTGGGCCAACTGGAGAAGCAACGTGGCAGCCAGAGGGTAAGGATGGGCGTTGGAGCATGAGTGGAGCAAGATCATCCCATCACCCAGGGCTGGCTCCAACTCCAGACTACCCTCCTGCAGAGGAGGGAAAGGGCAAGGCCAGCCCATCCATCACTGCTGTGGCTGGCCCCAGTGGCTCAGTAACACCTGCGACACATCCCAGCTCACAGGCAGAGACAGCAACAGGTCTCGGAGGACCATTTTGAGTGCTCTCCAGGCTGTTCTCGGGCACACTTCTCTAAGCCTAAATTCAGCTCAAGTGCAGGCGGCTGCCTCGCAGTTGAAGTCAATGAAGTTGCACCCACCTACACCGGATCTGAATTGACTCTATGAATAGATATGTACAGGGTAGGATATTCAAATTCTGTGGTTGCCAAAACTAGACATCTGTGTCAAAGCATTTGACAAGTGCACTGATATATGTCAGCAAATTGCCTGAGGTACTTGCTAAAAAACTACAGTAACTTTCTCATCCTGAAATACTTCATCTGCACAATGACTAGAAAATGGCTACAAAGGCAAAATGCTAATAACTCCTGCCTGAGAATTTAACTGTATGCTCGTATTCAAGAAGTGAGACTGCAACTTAAATTTTGTCTTATGTTCAAAAGAAGGAAAAAAAAAAAAAAAAGACTAAAACAAGGTTCAAATACAGGACCTTCAAAAGCTGCTCTACATGCCAAGGATCTCACTGGGATGTGATCGTAAAGAAATACTTCTGTGACTTACCAACTCAGCCTGTAGCCACTGCAGGAAACTCAAGACTATCATGATCATCAATTCTAGGGAGCAACCTCTGTGCAAAGTAACATTGATGGGTCAAGTGCCCTGTCCTGTTCTCTGACTTAATAACAGAGTTGTGCACCAGATTGGTGCTTGAGGAATCCATATGCTGACATTCTGCCTCACTCGCCTCAGCCCGGGGTGCACTGCTCATCGCTGGCATATCTGGACGCCACATTTGAGTGAGGAAAAAAAGCCAAATTGAAAAAGAAAAAGCCCTATTCTGTCTCCTTTTATTATAAGGGGAGCTCAGAGCTTCTGTGAGGAAAAGGCCATGAGGAAATTCTGTGGAAAGGAATACCTGAGACAGAAGGATATCACCTCTGTTTTTCAGTGGAGGAGGGGTGTAGTTTGGATTCCAGCAAGATACGGTATATGTGTTCTGTTTTTAAATGAAGATGGCTTTACTCATAAGTATACATCAATAAATGTGATCAGTTAGAGAATACCAAAACGTCCCATCCATGTCTTTGATCTATAGGATTTGTATTATAAATACATAGATTTTTATTTTTCCTCTGGCAAAAAAACCTTAACTTGGAATTGCTGCAAAATCACAATTCTGGGCTTTTCTTATGCATTCACTGATTAAACATTCAAGGAAAAAAACCACAAAAACCAGCAGATATTTTGAACCCAGCCTGAATAATTAAATAAATTATGTAAAAAGAAAAATAAAAAGATAGTCACAGGGAATAATTAAGAGCAGGAGCATATTTTATAAAACAACTGAGATAAGGTAGTTCTCCAAAACCAAGCACAAACAAAAGACAGTTTTCCTAAGAATATGAACCCAGCTGGAAAAATTTAGTTAGAAAGTCTTTAACAACCCTGAGGAGCAGAGCAAATTACCCCAGTGCACTGCAGTTGTGACACGACTGTATCCATTCTGAATAACAGGTAGTATCTCTTCACAGCACTGACAATATTTGACATCAGTTTATTTAGAGCTGCATTGCACAGGTTAACTGTATTTCAGAATTTACTGTAGCTTAAGCTATGTTACTGTGATAGCTGCAAGATTTAGTTCAGTAATTTTATGCAACTGGCAAACAGGCAGAAACAGTATAATTTAACATTTATGAATTGCCAATCTCATCATATAAATACTGTAAGGAATGCTGCAATTATCAAATTATCTAAGGAAAGTAAATTGCAATTTGGGATGCTGCTTATTTGTTAAAGTGATTTATAAACAAACATAAGCACATAGACCTAAAGAGTCTAATCCAGTGACTCAACAAAAAAGTTACTCTGCCTAGCACAGGTGTTTTCATAATGGTGATACATTAGGAAATTTCACTGTGTTTAATGGACCTCAAACTCACCCTTCCTCTTGAAAACGAACTATTGAGATCTTTGATGGAGAAGTGCCTAGGAGCCCTCTCTGGAGTCAGAGGTATGATGCAATCATCAGCCACCTACATATATATGTCAGCTATAACCTGTTTCGCTGGCTCACTTCTGGAGTTTCACTGAAGTTTAGCACAACCTGAATTCAACACCCTAGTATTTGTGATTTGGCCCATTAAAACCACTCTTATCAAACAGGTTACACTCACTACAAGGTAAAGAAAACCTTTAATTACCTTCCTTTCTCTCACCTACAGGCAAGAGCACCTCCTCTTCCCCCCATCCCGTTGCCAGGGCTGCTCAGAAGCACTTGAGCAGGCAGCAAATCTAGGACACCAGAGCAGAGGTGCAGGCAAAGTTAGCCCTAGTTACCTCACAGGAAGGGAAGTTTCTGCATATGAAAGGAATTGTGTGAGGAGAAACCAGTTATTGCCCCAAATTTGACATTCAGTGCTTAAATATTGGATCAAGCCCACAATTTGGAATGAATCAACAAGCAGAAAAATCTCAAAACTTCTTTGAGTACAGACACACAGAAACATATGTACTAAAGAAATGTATATAAATGCCAAATGTATACTATAAGGTGGAATGTATTTAATGTAATAAAGAATGTATATAAACTTACATAAATAATTGCATTTCCTATGCTAGCAGAAATATTTTATCTACAAGGACAAGCTAAGAATTTCAGTGGAATGCACTTACACTTGTCATCTATTGTTTAGTTACATAAAAGTTTTTCTTGGAGAACTATATGCAGGGATCCATATATCTCATTTTGACACTATCCCAGAAGAAGAGCAGTAAGAATTTGACAATTTAACAAAAAGTACTTCTATTCAATCTCTTGCATTGTGTTCATCACTACAGTATCAGAGCACCTTCCAGTAGAGCAGTAAGCAACATGGCTAACATGCCACACGTTTGTTCTTTCTTCCTCTCCCCAAGGAGACAATGGCGTGTGGTGTTTTCCTTTCGCTTTTCTTGCACACACAGACTGCTAGGGAAAATTTGTGCTGGGGAAGCTAGGGTGAAAGACTTCTGTTAACGTCAAAGATGATAAACTCTGCGATGGTACTTCATCTTTGTGCAAAAGCATTACAAACCCATGCAGAGATTAACTTCGTCCTTTGAGTAAAATCAGCTCTTAGCCTTATATACAAAGTTGCTCTCTCTTGTTGACCTACCCTAAGTACTTACTGCATAGAGCACCTGATGAGGGCTGAGTCATCAGCATTGTGAAAAATAGAGTATTGGTGAAAACATGGTCACAGCCATCCACTAGAATTCTTAAAAGTCTAAGCTGGACTCCTTTCCATTAGCAGACACACGAATTTACGTAATGAAATGTTGAAACCACTTACTCACCAAGAAGAGCCTGTCAACATTTTCCCAACAAAACTCTTCCAACAGAAAAACTGGCGTTCTGACTAAATTTTTACAAAAAGTATCTACTTTCTAAGGAAATTTTGCCTGCTTGTTGAAAAAATAAAAACATGAAAACTTTTTGAAGCCCATTCTCTGAAAAGTTCTAGTCACAGGCATAAACTTAGCTTCTTTTCACACATCTTGACAATGTTTAGATCTGTTGACAGTGTTGTTATCAAGAAATGCCGAGGGGACACGGACAGAAATCTGTTTCATGTAGCTCATTTAAGTTAATACCTTCTCCTACCGTTTGCTATCCCAGCACAGCCAGTATGTCCAGAAATAGATGGAAACAACCGTGTGCAAAGGGTGGCTGGTGATAAATCCATCAAAATTAAAATTCAAGGTTCGAAAACCTTGACAACAGGAGGGATCCAGATTTGAATCTGACAACAAAATGAAAAGAGCAAAATTCTCATTATAAGCAGTTTCATGGCGATCTGGGGGATTTAATCCTAGAAAGCTGCATCACAACTGGGTGCAGGTTGTCACTGCTCTCCTGGAGGACCGAAACGCTCGCTGTCACCTTTGGGGATTCGTTCCCATGAGGCTCGTAACACCCTGCTCCTGCAGCTTGAGGTCAGAAAGAGTATTAGGAGAATACCTGTGTACAGAGGACCGGACCTAGCAGCAGTACTGAAGCCTGGAAATGATTTTGGCCTTTTCTATTCAGGATCTAAACAATCTCTAAATTTTTTGTTAAGATCTCAGATTCAGAGTTAAGTCCATCTCTAATTTAATCAGCAAATACCTGCCAAATTTATTCTAACATAGTAGTGCCCCAAATAGCTCATTTAAAAAAAAAAATTGCCTGTTAATTAGTATCATAATAGTCTATTTTCAATTGCTTATAAAAATATAAAAACAACAATAACAAAAAAACATGAAAAACTCACCACTAATTAAAAAAGCTTTACCTTGTTCTGTCTAAGCCCTCCATGCTAGATGACTCTTCTGAGACTCACTCTTCTGGAAATTTTAGGCAAATGCCCCCTGTAACTCCAAAGCCCAGGTGCCTGGAGGGGAGGCAGGACTCCTTTGCCCATGGAGATGGGCTCACCACAGGATCAAGGGTGCTGGCTACAAAACAAAACCAGCCAAGGTCAGGGCCTGGAGTGTTATCCCCTTCTTTTCAACCTCTTACCAGCTCTCCTCCCAGCTCTTGCTCTATCAGGTGTGTCAATAATTCAATTAGGTTGCACAGCTTTGGGGCTAATTGAGTTCTCAGGCTCTCACTTGACTTTTTCACCACCACCACCATGTTGTTAGCTCTGCACAAATGAGGTTTAGTCTTACAAGAGCTCCCAAGGGCTCTAAACACGGAGCTGTTACTACAACCTCCTTTCTGGAGATGTAAATGATCTCTTTAGAAATAAAAGGGTAACAACTGAGCACCTTGAATACAAGGGGTCAAGAATTGAGAATAGATTTGCTCTTCACCAAGTCGCCCGGTGTGGAGAGTGCCTAGCATCCACACAGTGCCTCTGTTGTTCAAATACGTGCCAGTGTTGTGTCTTGCTGGTGGTTTCCTGAATACGAGACCACATTGTATATGTACACTGTGCTCAGTCAAAGGCGACAGAAACATGTTTAAGTAAGGACTGGCCAACACATACAGATACCAAGCAGAAATGTTAAAAGTCAATACTGAAAAATGAAGTTATGTGAAACCTTTCCAAGAAAACTCTACAAACATTCATAAGTCATGCAGCTTCTCAAACATTGCTTCAGCCAACACTGTCATAAAGCAGTGGGTCACGACACAAGAAAATGCAAGGCCACGCGTAGTGAAACGCAATTGAGGGCTTTACTGGTCACCTATACGTCTGTTTGTTGAGTTTATTTTGCCTTACATTTTGCTAATACTTGCATACGGAGATTCTGCAGGGAGAAACTCATGTCCTCATGGGACAAAGGTGCACCATCCACTGTTTTTGGAAGGCACCCTGCAGGGAGAAGCTGGAGCTGGGATTGACGTACCCAAAATGAGTTTCTTCAGTGTGGGTTGCATTATTGCACGTTTCGAAGGAGGATGGGATGCACCCTTTCCTGACAAAGGCATTGTGTGTTTGGTCGTGAGCAGCACCAATTCTTCAAAACCTTCCTTCTCATCAGCCAGAGAGGAGCAAACTCATATATTTGATATTTTCAGTACAATCCCTTTAAGCAAGACCTGAAACTGCACGTGAGTAAATGCATTAAGCCCCAGGAACGCAGATAGGGAAGTGAAGACATCAGTTCTGTGATTTTTTATATCTGCACTCCTGTCAGCATGAATGCTGAAATCTCTGGAGGTAAAAGTCTGGAGTATTTCACCATCATTGCCAACAAGGTATCAGTAAACTCCATTATGAACCCTCTGGGGGCACAGTAAATGAACAAAAATGTATGTTAGCCTTGGCTCTGTTTTCTATTGTTAGATGAATGAATTAAATCAAACGTGTCTGATCTGAGGGACCGCTTGGGTTTTAAAGTTTGAAGGGATGATAAATGAAGTGTAGCCTTCGTTTCTCTCTTCTCTGAGTTTGTGATGAGCCCAGTGGCCTGCTGAGAGAAGGGAGGCAAAGGGAGAGATAAGGAACAGACTAACACTGGGTTTACCGTGTCTTCTGTCTGGGTGTCTGTGATAAAAGCTGTATCATATGCATCGTCTCTGAGAAGTCTGCATATTGTTTGGTGGCAGGTGATCTTGCATTTATACTAAAGTCTTTAGTGGGGATAAGTAATATAATGTTCTTCAATCAACTATGTCAAGTAATTTCCAAGCCTCAATGTCCACACTTGTAAATACGTATACACATAAGACTGGTCTGACTCAGGAACCTTAGCTATGTTCTTTCACTGAATATCCCTATGAAAGAGCCTCTCCCTCTGCTCAATCGCGGACGGAGCCTAGAGAGACCATATTCCTAACTGTGTCAGTAGGTTAAGGTCCCTAACTGCAATTTCTCATGCATTTTCTTCTATCACCTACTTTTCTTGAATGCAGTTGGGTTTATCAATGGCATGTTTGGAAAACAAACTCCTGCAACAACTTCTGAAGAGGAGCCTGCCCCATATGCCAGTACCCGAGGACAGCTGCTAGGCTCCCCAGTTTTCCAGGGAGATGAGTAACAGTGGTAGCTGAAGACAGCAAGGTCTAGTGAGTCTGATACTGGTCGGGAATGCAGGAAGCCTGGATTTTATTACAAATCTGTCACTGAGTGTTGTGTGGCTGACCTTAGGCAAAACTTTTTTACCTCTCGTTAGCTCCTTTTCTCTCCCACTCATTTTCTATCTTATCTCTTCATGCTATAAACTCTTTGAGATAGGAGCTGCCACTCTTTACATACAGAAAACCAGGAGATCTAAGCTGGCCATTACACAATTAAAACATAAATATAGCACTTCAGTTCTTTGTTATATGCATGTAATTTTTAAACACTTTTCAAACAATTAGTTAAATCTGCTTTTACAGAGTAGTAAACTGACACAGGACACTCAAGTGGCTAGCCTTAACTTCCGAGAATTGGTGCCAAACTATGGACTACAGCCTTGAAATCCTGGCTGCTAACCACTTGATACAGTCCTTGTTCTCTTCATAAGGAGTCTGCTAAATTGGAATTACTCTGTCCTTTCCAGTGATATACATCCAAAGAGCTCAATAAAAAAAAAAAAAATCCTCTAAACTTATATAACAAATGCACAAATGTATTTTAGCTCAGAAGTATTACGGATCCAGAGTTGTCTTTACATGTCACAATCACATTTTCTTACCCATGCTTTTACCATGTGTTGTAAGCATATGGCATGTTGGCAATGCATGACAAGAATGCACAAAGTATGGTGTCAAAAAAAAATCCTACCAAGAAGTTTGAGAAGCTGCCTACTACTCTATTTGCTTTTGAGTAAGGCAGGCATCTTCTAAAGTACCCATTTTCTTGTAACCTGACGACTCTGTCTACTGTTGCCAGAGGCTTTTATTTTCATACTAAATAGAAACATGCAGCTCTGGAAGGGGCTTGGTATTCTGGTCTCTTGCTGACAATAGATAAAGGTTAAATTGTCAGTTGTTTTACACTAGTGGAGAGTGTAGGCCACCTAATCTACGAGGCTCCCACATGTTTTCCTCATGGGCACAGGAATCCTGATTTTGACTGCCTGTGTGCAACACCAAAGCTCTGCTTCTACTATTCGTTCACTGGCTAACACCTTCTATTTTCATTATTCAGTGGATGAAACAGATAATTAAGCTGCTACTTAGCCTATACTATTAAATTAAATAGTGCAAAGGGCACTTCCCTGCCACTGAAACCTGAATGTGTAATTCCCAGAACAGTCTGCAGCCCAGTTTTGGCCCAGGCCAACCAGCACCCCCTTAAACTATTCCTCAGCCTGGTTCAGGTATTAACAGTGCAAATGTAGGCTTCACTGTAGGCCAGATGGCCTTGGGGCCAAGGAGTAGTCATGTCACTACTAGAGACATAGCCAATATGAAAGAGCTGGTGGCATCTGATCTGAAATCTTAAGATTTAATCAAAGGCTCTCAACAGAGAATGAGGCTCCATACCTCTTGGTTAGTCAGTGAAAGCAACAGGTATGCAAAAAATCTAGTCACTGCTTTAAAGAAAGCTAGGGCTATTCCCTCTATGAAAGGCTACAATAAAGTCTAAGGCTGATGCCCTCCTCTTCTCAAGCTTCCCACCCCACTCTCCCAAATTATACCCTCAACCCCTACTCCAAATCTTGCTCCTTCCTGTAGCGAAAAGCCCAGCTCCTCAGGCTGACCCTTAAATGTTCCCCTGCTAGGTGAGCTGATCCTTCCTCCAAATTTTTGACAGCAGTAGGAAGGCAATTGCAGTAAGAAGCAGCAGTAACAAGCAGCCAACAGTCGAGATGGTGCCACCTCGCATTCACACTTCCCAGCCAAATCCTGGGTAAATACTATTTAAAGCAATTGAAAAATGGGCCCTGAGCTGCAGAACCTGAAGGAAGGCTGAAGCCATCAGATTTTAAAATTGCTTTCTAATGACATCAAAGTGGCTATTCCTTATGTATTAAAACTTCCTGATAATCACACAGGACACTAGAAACAATATTTAAGCAGGCCGAGGGATGTTTAGCTCATTTACTAGATCAAGCGAGTGATTTTGGTACTGAATACCCAAATTCACTCTCCAGTAAGGGGATGGTAAAAAGAGTAAACTTCTTCCTTCAGCTATCAAAATACTCGACACCATGCCAGCAGGTATTAAGTAGACAGAACATGTCCAGCTAAAACCACTGAAAGACAGTGTGAAAAGAAGCAAGTTAAACTATGAATTACAGTGTGCTTTCAAAGACTACGCTATAGCTAGTGGTAAGCAGTGTATCCTAGCAGCTCAGAAAGAGACAAGGAATCACAATTCATGGCACAAACCATTCACAGCTGCACACCAGAGAAGTTGTTGTCAGGATTATTTTAGTAGAAGTCAGATAAATAACAAGACCTATAGCAAGGCTGCCTAGCTTTGTCAAATCTACATCCTCATTGTAAAATGGGCAATACTAAAAATACCCATAACAATAGTTGAATGCCCATAGCCCTGCTCATCTTCAAGGTGTGTTATAGTAACTCTACCGCATCCCACAAATATAAGGACAAGTGATATGGTTGTGATCAGTACAACATCTGATCCATTTATGAAAACAGACCTGTATTGTCTATTTGACAGTAACTTGGGCTAGATCCAAACGGCCAGTCACACATTTGTGGTACCCAAATTTTCCTCACTACTATAAACTACACTGTAGTTGTTAAGTAACTCCTCTTTAATAGAAAAGCAAATTCGGATAATCATGTGCATACAAAATAAAGCATCAACTGACACCATGTAGAGGATGCAAAGTCACCCCCTTTTCTTCTCTCACACAAAATTAGCAGTCATGATCTCTACAAATCTCTCTTGCTTCCTCATAAACTTAAGCTACATACTTTAGAAAACCCAATCATTATTCTACAAAACATGATGTACTGGACAAATGAAACTCTTAAAAAGTTAATTTCATTAAGTGAATAGGAAGATGAAGTCATTAGTAGTGATGAAATGAAATTTTTAATTAGCTAGAAAATAAAAGGAAAATCCTTTGGTAGGCATAGGGCAGCAAAGGAATTAACATTGAAAGAGATGATGGGCAAAAGTCTTCTTTCAGATCCATGGGAATCTGTACTCCAATACTATTTTCTCCCTCGTTGCCCCAAACTCTCCTGTTAACATCAACGCGTGGAGAGGGAGCAGAGCATTAAAGACATGCAAGTCCTCTGCTCTACTTGGGGTGTGTCTCAGCAGCTCTTCTTCTTGTTCTCTCTCCTTACTCTCACTGTCCTGGTTTCAGCTGAGATAGAGTTAATTTTCGACGACACTCACCTATCTCTTACGCCTGCCCTGCTTAAGGGAAGCCAGGTAGTAATGCTGCATAACTTGGGCTCATAGTCGATTGTACTTTGCGGCCTCAGCCATGGTAGATGTTGGTCGGTTTTACCCCATAGGGTGTAAAATGAGCAGCTCTTTTTGTTATTGGGCGAGTAAAGGAGAAGGAAAGCTGGAGTCTTGGGCTTGTAGTGTGCTGCTGGCACAAGGAGTGGAGAAATCCTGAGCTCCAAGCCCAGCCCCCCGGGCTTGCTCCCCATCTCGCGTTGGGCAGGTCTGCCAGCCTCGGCTTGGGAGCTGGGAATTTTGTTTCTCTGAATAGAAAACACATCAAAACCACAGCTTGGGAACCATGAAAAAAACCCACAGAACCCTGTTCACAGTCGTGTCGAAGCCCATGAACAGTCTCAGCTGGCAAAAGTGTGTTTTTTTTTCCTGAGAAGCTGAAATGCTTGCTTTAGAATTTCAATACAAACCCTTTGATTGTTCTTTTACCTGAGATTTTAATTTCAAAGTAACCTAACTTCTTTTATGTATATTTTTTGAGAAGTGTTACAGAGTCCCAAAATAAAAATGGTAAATTTTGTATCAAAATAAACATTTGGCCAGTGTTTTTATTTCAGCCTAGTCATTGAAACTTCCAATTAGTGTAAGAAGGTAAAATTGCTAATAAATAAAATATTTAAAAGTGTTCCACTTATTCTTAAACTATATGCTACAAATCCACATGATTAATTTAGCAAAATAAGAATTCAATTTAAAGCCCTCAGAAAACAACTCCACCTTGCCCCAAAATGACACTTTTTGTATCTTCTTGTTGTAACTCAGATTAGATTATTTCTTCAAGGAAAAAAAATTGAATTTTTTCCCTTCATGATCACAGGACTGAGGCAGGGTTGTTTCAATGCATTAACAATCCAGAGCAATACGTATATCTCAGTGCCTCTGCCCTTTAAGGTTTCCCACTCTGATCCTTCCTCAGTTGTCTCTAGTGCTACTGCCTCAATTTGCAGGAATGCAAAAGCAGTAGTGTTGTGAGAGCCTTCAAATCGCCCATCTCCATGCAGCAAAGTAATCTTAAAAGGCAGTGACAAATGGACCAAGCAATTCTCTCTTGACGTGCAGTTTCCTTGAAGCCACCAAAATCAGTAGAGCTGTTGCAAGCAAATTAACATCAGCGGAAATATGGTTCTTGGCAGAATTAGTCGTATTATGCAGGCTCTATTTAAGAGTTATAAAAAGTGTTGACCAAGGCACATCTATAGCCTATAATAATCATCACAATTAGAAACAATAAATGTTAATAACTTTGCATAATTACAGCCTAATTTCTTCAAATACAGCCTAATGCAAGATCTGAATTAGCTTTATATGAAAAGTTTTAAATGACTGTTATTATTCTGTTAGGACCATTTGGGACAAAGGAAAGACTGACATAGGTGGTAAATTTTGTAAATAACACAGTTTTTAACGAATTTTAACTGGCAAGCTAATTAATGGCTTTATATGAAAGTCTTTGGAAATTCATCCAATACTTGTAAAGGAAGAACTTAAAGTTTGGTGAGGATACGCTGCACTGTTCAGAGGTAAAAAAAGAGATTAATCTTTTTTCTATAAGCCAAACAATACCAAGCTGTAACTTTTGGCAGGTGTCTCCCTGGTGTTAAGTCTTATCTATTTTATGGACCTGAATGGACCACAAATATCCTAGCAAATTAAGACATCTTAATTTTAAATGTTTTCTGACTCATTCTTGTTATACTTTGATGGAAGAATTCACCTGCATCCACTGAGCCAGTGCAGCTTACATTCTTGAAAGAGGTCTTACCTTGACAACGTTATTGCTTTTATATAGACATACTTTGGGTATTTAAGTATAACTCCAGAATAACTCCAACAGGAGAGTTGCAGAGATGTCCTCGTCTCCTGCCAAAACACTCTACAACCAGTTGGTTAGAGCACTTGCTTGGGTAATGATGGGTTTGAATCCCATCAGACTGAGAAGGGAATTATATTTGGTTGCCCCAGGTTGAGGACACTGGTTTCCTGAATAAAACCCAGCAGCAGCATTATTTTAGAAGGAAATGGCCACAACAGTATTTCCTGAAAGGTCCAATCCTGTTGATATTCATGAGGCACACTCATAACTTACCTTCTGGCTGAAGCCACTGAAGAAACGGAATAGGGAGGCTTCTGGGTCCTTGTTAACTTAAATAAGCTGGAAACCGGCATTGCCTTGCTTGGAGGTGTGGTGCAGGGTGTGAGCACACTTCTAGGCATGTGAGCATCTCAGAAGCGACGGGGAGGCACACAGAGGCTAACAGGTTTGGGAGTTCGCAACTCTGGACTGATGTCTCTACCTTCCATATCCATCCTGCTTTAGGCCCCCCATTTTTTTTGCCAGTGAACCTTTTAACTAGCAGTCAGGGAACATACTTTTACTGTGACTGTAGGTTCTGAGGAAAATAGCTGGTACAATGTTGTTATGCAGCCTGAAACACACGTACCACAGTGAGACTTTCATTGTCATTTGGTACAGAACATTCAGACACCAGTACTTACAAGTCAACTCAGTTATAACACGGTTTGCATTTGCACCTAATACTAGTTGTAAGCATTGTAAGGACTCTATACTGCGTGGTTGAAGTGTTTGGTTTAAAACAAGGCAACAAAAAGGCTGGTAAATGGCCTAGTTGCATTTAAAAATGCCCATCCACATCTAAAAAGAAAATCAAGCTAAAATAATCACACTAGTCTAAAACGGAGTGATCAGATCCTATTTGCCAATGATTGTAAAATTGGGGTAAAAAGTGTAAATGGAGCTGAAATGCAACACTACTAACTACCTATGTTCTAGAGGCCTCCCTTCATTTACTTTTTTTCAATCTGAGGGGAAAAAAATAAGGTACTGCTGTTGGTACATTATTTCTGCTTAACGCACAAGATCAGTAATTAAATATATTTCTGCTGGTCTTGTGGCCATATGCCTGCAATATGTAAAAATATATTTACTTCTTTTTTTTTTTTAATTCCTTTTGTTCCCAGTACTGACTGCCTGTCAGAGTGAACCCTCCAGATTCCTGTGTGCTGGTATCCATGGGCTCTTTCTTGCCAAGCTGCCAGTCTGGAGCGTCACACCTTACTGCCTTTAAAGATTGCCCTGCAGAGATAGAGGAAAATGGCAATTTTTACATGATGCAGTCTGGCGGCCCAGGAGATTTGAAGTCAGAACTGGTGCCAAGATTTACCCAGGAGAGCAAGCAGAGGCAAAACAGAGAACCTGGGCCAAAGGAAAAAAAAAAAAAAAAAGAAAAAAAAGAAAGCAAAGGAAGAGGGGAGTGAAAGGGAGGAAAGCGTGGCAGAGTGGGAGCAGGTTTTCTGATAAAGGGCGGAACGCGGGGCTAAGCAATGGACACTACATGTTGTTTGCATGTGTTTATTAAGAGGGTCAGGGTCCTAAAGAAAGTCAAAGGGAAGAGGTCGGCTTTTTTTGCATGCCCCAAATTGTAGTAGATTGCAGAATGTAAATGAGACAATTATTACACCAATGCTCATCAAGCTGTGCTGGAAAGACTTCAATAGCCTGATGAATATGCATGCAAATTTGTTAATTAAGTTAATTATTCTGCTGAAAATTCATTTGTCTTCCAAGGACATTTTCCCAATGATTTTAACATGCTTGTGCCATTAGTCATGCTCCATGCTATTTAACATTACTTTTTGTCCACTTTTTCTTTTTTCCTTCCTTCCTTCTTGCTTTTCTGTTCTATTCGGGGTTTTTTTATTAAAGCTTTAAAACCAGATGATTGGTTCTCTTAATTGACCCCTGCAATGCTCGAAGATGCTAGCAGCCAGCTCTGTAGGAATCCCCTAAAACCAGATTTCATTCAAATACTTGCTTCATATATAAAAAGTCCCTAAAATGTCACCTAGGAAAGAGGGGGTGCCAGGGGGAGCGGAGGCGAAGGGAGCGAACCTATCTGGCATCATTAGAGCTGGAGTCTGAATGGGTCCACGCGGTGATGGGGAGGGATAAATCTGTCCCTGCTGCAGGCTATTTCCTCAGTCGCAGCCTCGGTTTGGCACCGGGAGTTACCTTGCTCTGAAAGGTGCGATCTCCTCACACCTCCCTTCCCTCTGCCTGTACAGCTATACACAGAAACATATGCGCGCAAAGAGGAACAAGAACTGAGATACTTTTCTGTCACCATGAGGGCCAAAACCCGTTACCATGGCAACAAAAGGGAATAGTGAGTTTAAAAATCATGTCTAAATGGCAAAATGAGATACTTTAAAGAAACAGAAGGATTTTTTTTTTTTTTTTCTTCTGTGAAAGAGAAGCATGGTATTGTTACAACTTTGCATGATTACACTCTCAAAAAACCAGGACCTTTCCCTATCCATTCTCAAATCCCCATCATTTGAAAATGTGTCAGAGTGCACAATGACTATTCTACATTTCTAATATGCATTGGGCTTTTTCTATAACTCCACAGCATCTAGCTGCCGGTTCCTCTTAAGTTCCCTTATTCTTATTCTATTATTCACTTATTCTATTCTTCACTTATTCTATTCTGTTGCACATGAAAAATAAATTATTTTTTTTTTCAGCAAACAGGAACAGTCCCAATATGACCGTGGGACGCTTTCTGCCTTCCTACAGCAAGGATACCAGGAAAAGCTTGTCAGAAAAGGAATTATAGGGAAAGGAAAATTGCAGATAATGGAGTTTAAGAAAATTAATTGGCAAGATTTCTCTTTTGTGCAGTCCTTATACATTACACAGTCTGAATGGCACTGTAGTGTCACATAGATCGTAAACCAATTAGGATGATATTTTAAACCCTGTAATTTCTGTAATTCCATCTGCTTTAGATGGTTTAATTAGTGAAAGTTACAAAAGCCAAATATATTTGAATATTTTGAAATCAAGCCCAAAGGCAAGAAATAAGAGTTACCGAAAACACTTGATGTGCAAGTGGGCATATTGCATGAGTATATGAAAAAGGGGAGGGGAAGGTTTTTTCTTTTAATTTTTTTTCTTTTAATGGAAGATGGGTTAAACAATATTTATTAGTGGTGAAATCCTAATCATACAGAAGACAGTGGCAAAATCGCCGTGGACTCCAAAAGGGTAAGAGTTCACCCCAAATGAAGACAATCTTTAGTCCTGAGCTACTTCTCTAGCAGGGATATAGCTGCTTTCTTAACTACCTAAACCCCATCCTGTTCCTTCTGAAATCAAATACAAACTCCTCACTGGGGACTCTGACCAAGCCCTTCATTTGCAGTATGTCGTTGGGGGACTCTACTATATTTCTGACCTGAAGATGGCGGAGGGAAAGACTGGTCAATGGGTATAGCCCTTTTATTTCCAGAAGCTCTGTCCTGAAGCAATTTTCCCTACTGTTTTATATCCGTAGCCTTTGCCCAGTGAACTGGTGAATACTTTGATTAAAAACTACTTCTCACTTAGCTGGGTTATTATACACAACTTATCCCTGCTCTCATCTTTTTAAAGTTTACAGTGGCCTGATGGTGAGAAATTAAAACCCATCATTTTCTGGTGTGTTTCCAAATTGCTAACAGTAAACATCATAGCACGGAAAGCCACTGTGCTGGTATCTTCACTCTTGCAAATAGTCTGGGAGAAATCCATGAAAAGGACGATTTGCATGGAAGAGGGTTACACAAACAACCCATGAAATCACTTTAACATATTGGAAAGAAGAGCAATCTCTCTTTTTAAAAAAGAATTTATCAGAACTTTAAGAATGTCTAAACCCAATTAAACGATTAGCACCACACCGTGTTTGCTTAGCGATGGTATTTCTCCTGCACAGCAGCTGTGCATTATTATGGACCACGAATAGCTTCAGTCACCGGTGACTGACAGCAGCATACTGAAGACAGGGTGTATGCTATTGCAATGTCTGTCACCCTCTGATTGAGACACCATAGGTGTCCAGGGCTGTCCTTGCTCACTCTGAAATATTCCAAGGTAAAACTGTTACTCATAAAAAAGATGACTTGTCTTTCCACTTAACGGGAACACAGTAATAGAAGTGAGCTATTAATTCATGGTACCTCCTACAGTTTAAACAAATCACTTTTGTTCTAGCTGTTGTTAGAAATGTCAAGTCAATGAAAATACCTAACATAACAGCAATTGTCAAACAGTGACGATGAAATGGAAAAATTAAGGGGAAGCAACAATTATATAGCTGTGTTCAAAAAAAATGGGACTTATAAAATACCTGTATCATTATAGGGCAACAGCTGTTTTCTGTAGCTGCCAAGAAAGGTTTTACTAATAAAATCAGGCACATACTACCCTCTTGCATATTTGGTTCTGTAGCCATTTGCAGTGTGGTACTACCAGTTAAGAGGAGAGGAGAAGTGAAAAAACTTTCCCCTATCCAAAACCTACACTCTTGGCTTCAATCAAAGACATATCAGAAGCAGCTGTAAAGATGAAGGACACATCCTGCTCCTGGGATTACCTAGCTGTTTGACTCTTGCTCTGTATAACGCAGGCAACCAGCTTGCTTTCCTTTCCACAGCCTAAAAATTGCATCTAAATGTCCTTATGACAGCTGGTAATTGTCGCTGTAGGTACACCGTGAACATACACCTTTCCTCCCGGTTCAAAACCCACTGGTAAGGGGTGGCCTCAGCTTGCTCTCAAAGTTGCTGCGAGCAACTGAATCTTCCGCTAGCGGCTCCATTATACATAAAGTGTAAAGCTGGCAGACCATGGACAATAATTTGGGCAAACACCACCAAAGTCCAGAAGCATCAGTAGTTCAGGTAATCTCTTCAGGGAAACCTATTTGTGGTTGTACACTCTATTAAATGAGCAAATTTGGGTGAACCATGGATACATCACTGATATGAATTTTTTTAAAAAAAGAAAGCACTATTGCTTAACACCTGAGAGCCTCCTTCCATTGCGCAGCTCTGGTTCCCATGCCTTCACTTCATATTTCTTTCTCCTCTGGACCTCATCAGCACATTTCAGGATTAGCTGCCTGCCTGCTCTTTTGTAATCCATGACTCCACTGCAAGAGCATCAAGGATTTAGCCATACAGACAATGTTAAGCAAGCCAGGAGCAACAGAAGATCAAGATAAACATTTATTCCAGGACAAAGCAGAGGTAAAATAAAGAAGATTAAAAAATCCAGAACTAGGGACAAAAAGGAAAGAACTAAAGATAGATACTTATTCAGAGTTATTACAGCAGAACAATACTCTCCCATAAGGGTTAAAATTCCCTCCACAAGTATGTTATATAGAAAAATCCAACGCATATCTCCCCACAGGCATAGCCAGTGGAATTAGAGGTCAATAAGATGCCTGATGCTCAGTGCTGGGAAGCCAATCTGTCATCTTCTGCAAAGGGATCGCGGACTGCTCTGCACCAGCAGCCTCCCTGCTGTCCGGCAGCCCCGAGGCTCAGCTGCCCATCAGCTCCCACCGGCAAAGGGGAAGAGCGCAGCTCAATTTCCCCAACGTGAAGAGAGGCAAAAAGGCATGTCCCTACCCACTACAAGGAGCAGTTCCTGTGCTGCTGCCCTTCCTGTTGCTGGAAACCAAATCGTACCAGCTAGCTCCCCACGAACCCTCGCTTCCCCTTCTGACAGCAGCGGCACCCATGGGTGAGTTATTAGGGCCCACAAACTCATCACAAGCGGGCTGTTAGCAACTCCTCTTTCTCCTGTAAGCTATGGCCTCTTGCCAGGCGTGCAAGGTCTGGCCCACCCTGCAGGACACGCATGTTCTGCAGAGCTGCAGCGGCTCTTTGGGCTCTGGACCGGCTCCTGAAGGAGGTCTGTGCCTCCTGGGCACGGACAGCAGAAGCAGTTTCACCATGTGATGGTGATGACATTGAGCCCTGGCATTTTTCACAAGCCACCAGAGCAGGCAGAATGTTTCCATTTGTTTCTTACACTATCTAAAATCATGAATGGAGAGTGGTTTACTGCCCTGGCTCAATGTACTATTGACCTCCAACAGTAACTTTAGGCAGAAGTTGACCCATTACATCTCATTACTGCCTTGTCCTGTTCCTTTCTCCTGCCAAAAGCCCCATTCAAGTTGCACTCAACTTTTACAGACTTAGAGCTGCACTGCCATGTTTCTCGCTCCATCGACCCTCAGAGAAGTGCTTAATGTACCCTGAGGAACCATTTTCCTCAGGGTATTTCCCCTCAAGGACACACACAGCCCTTGTGCTCCTGCCTCCTCTGCTGCCTTTTCTATTGTCTCTACTGCTAATTGTGGCTATGACATGGAGGTAGCAACAGTCGTGCTAAAACCTTAAGAAGTAAAACATTGCTAAGTCTGAGCCTTCAATTGCAAAAGAAACTTATAAGGAGAGTTGACTCAGCACACTACTGCAGCAATTAATTTTCTTTTTTTTAAATCCAACTCAGCCTATTTAAAAAAAAAAAAAAAGAGGGGGGGGGAGAAATGGCAATAGACTTATCAGTGAATTAGTCATGGCAGATTTTGGCTCTTCTAACGCTGGCAAAGCTACAGAACTATACCTAATCCTGTTGCAGTCTTAAAATTAATATCGTAGCCCACTCTCATTCTGTGCACTAGAGGATTCATTGTGGTTTTCCCTTTGCAGGAAATACTGTATTAAACTCACAAACTGCACAAGTCAAGGCGCACACGTCCGGTGCGAGCAGTCCTTGGGATTACGGTCAGAAATGCCCAGGCAGCCCCAAGGCTGAGAGGTTCTTGTGACAGACCTCCAAAAGAGGGGCAGAACTTTGCTAGGGGGACATGGGTTGTCAACGCCACAGTTGCGATCGGGCAAGAGCTCAGCATTTCTGGCGCTGTTTGCTGATGGTTGCTACCTTCTTTTCTCATTAGCTTTCCCTACGAAGGCCAACTCCATCCCATTCTGACAGCACAGCTGTGTTGGTCAGAGGTGCGATGAGATGTGTTCTCTGACAGCGTAAGCTGCCACCACGCTCTGGCACGTTATTTTTCTCCAGTTATCATTAACACTTACAGTGAATAAACCTCTTAATGCAGATTGCCGCAAATCCCCATTTGTCTTCTGTTCTTCTAGGCGAAGAAACACAATATGTGTCTGTGCTGCAGTCACAACAAAGACGGCGAGTTCTGCCCACGGTCCAAGCTAGTTTTAAACCAGCAGCCATGTGGAGGCAGAGCCACCCTACAGACAGCAAGAGACAGATCAGCTCCTGCTGAGCATCTCTAGATAGTATGAGTAAAGCCAGCCCAGGTACACTGCAATCACAGCGGCCACTCTTGGGTAGATACACACTTGAGTGTGTCACAAGTCTCATGATAAAAATCACAAATGTCTTCAGCTGAAGACGCTCCTGTGAGTTTCTTGCCAATGATGAGATATTTGGGATTTCTCTCGAAATCCCAGCACTTTCGAATCATGCAATTGTGTCAGCAATTTCAGCCTCCAGTTTATAAAAAGGAAAGCAAAAAGTAAATCTTTAGCCAGGAAAAAAGTCAGCAAGTGAGACCTCCCTTCTCAAAAAACAAAAATGCGGATGAAAAGACAAGTGTCTCTAGAGATTTTTTGAAGGCTGGACGCACGAGGTGTTGCTCATCGTGTTTTGATTTTTTCTGTACTTCTTACAAGACTTCATCTGCTGGTCTCTGCAGTGAATGCCAGTGGAAGTTTTGTCATGCTTTGTGCTTGCAGTAATGTATGCTTTTCCATCTACTCGAAATTTTAGGAAATACATGTCTCTGAGAGTCCAAAAACCAGCTACATCAACAATTTAGACTGCAGGGTTTTTTATGTTTACTTCAGCAACAGAGCATTTTAAGCTAACACATGCCAAGCGAACATCAGGTTCTTATCCCACGACTCCTCATCGTGATATTATTCCATTACCCAGTCCAAAGGAACAGGCACACAATATATTTAAGCTTATGTGATAAAGAAGTAACAGATATACTTGGATGGAGGGCTTCCTTCCCAGCTCAGGGAAGAACTGTGCGTACACCCAAAGTGCCAGCGGGAGGCACCACGTGGAGGTGGAGAAGGAAAAAAAGGGAAAAAAGCTGAAAAAAACAGACAACCAACAAACTGATACGTACTTTCACTCCATGGGTCACTACAAAACATAACAGGAAGGGGCGCAGCAGCATTTGCAAATGAGCACATCACTAGAATAACTTAGGGGCAATAATTAACCACATGGGGATTACTGTAAACTGAATTCAAACCTTTCCGTACAGATATTGATCTAAATCTTCTTGACCAGAACAGACCAGAGTTAACTTTCAGTGGATTTTATGACTTTGTTTTCAAAGGGGAAAAGGGAAAAAGACAGATGCTGAAGATATACTACAGTTAACATGCACAAATAAGATAATGCCAGTTAAAAAACAACCATTCACCGGCAGGGATTTATTCTCATTGTTATATTTTCTGTTGTGTCACGTGAATTATCCTTTTAAGCTTTTTTGAAATGACGCAGAGAAATACAGACCTCTTTGCAAAAGTAAATAGGGCACCATGATTTCAGCTTTTCCTTTCCTCCTTTCCTCTCTTGTTTCCCTTCTGCTCCCTCACTGCCACCCCCCATCCCCCTTTTACGATTTCAACTGTATTTACTGATCATCAGCAAATGTGTAAACGATGTAGTTGGGATGGTTAACATTCTGTTTAGCCAAGATCTTCAACCTTGAGCTTGCAAATGTTGCTATGAGCACTGGTGGCTAAAGACAGAGGTTTTCAATTAGAGCAGCGCAAGTGCTTAATGCGTGCATCTGTTCTGCAGAAAAGCTAAACATCTTTAAAATTTTAACACAAGTGCACTGACATTGCAAAAGGAAAATCAAATGTCATTGAGAAGCGAATGGTTAAAAAGGTTGCTGAGGATCTTATTTGCATTTTTTGGATGGCTAATTAGGTCACAAGGGTTAATATGTTAAAGAATGGTCTGTCTATTGTTATGTTGGCTGTCAGAGCCTATCTCAATCAAGCATAACTACAGATTACGGGGCAGCTGTCTTTGATCAAAATCTGAGTCCTTGTTTAGTCTTGGTTCAAAATGAAAAGCCTAATAGTTAATAGTTTAAAATACTTTGTAGCCTAAGTGCCATTGTGAGTAAAAGTCCAGTGAGGAAAACGAAAGCTTTCTTATTAAAAAAACCAGGGAACTTCTCACAAATATAAACTGTCAGTCTGACGCTTTGTATCAGAATAAGGTATGGTGATGTTGGCATCATTTTTTTCCTCCAAAACAAACAAAACCTCGTCCAGTACCACCTTGTTTCAGGAACTTTCTCAATCTGAGCAACATTTGGTGAGGACTTGTGTCCCTTCAATATATTGAACTGGAACAAAACGACTACTACAATGGGCATATTCCCCCGTTATAGTGAACAATTACTCGGCAGTCTAGGTTATTTTAATGGACATATCACTTTAAACTAAGCTCTCGCATCTGTTCTGCCCTCTAATTACAAATGCAAAAAGAACATAATTCACAATTGCATCATAAAAAAGGAAGCTGTAAGTGATTTAAATGCATGTGTATGTTCTTTAGTAAATACAACATGCAATCTGCTATGTTTTTCCCATGTACTGGGAACAAATCAGATGGAAAACCTGATGTACCGATCAGAGATTTCTCTTCCTCTCTCCCTTTATTCCCCCAGTAGAAGAAAGATTTCACTGTATGAATGAATCTGTTCAAGAAGTAAACTGATAGAAGAATCAAGTACATTCTCCTGCTTCCTTCTTATACAGTAAAGGAGCGAATAAAGCTGAGAAAGGTCTTCACAGTTCTTAATTTATTTAACAAATTTTGATGTCTTCTGTCTGCAGTCTGTCCCTAAGTGACTTCTTTTTGGTAGTTCTTCTTAAAGAATTAGGAAAAAACGACACACAGGTTTTTTCCCCTCTTTTTGGTCAATGCTACGTTTTTTTGGAATCATTTTCTACCCACTTTTGATATTTTTCTCTTTTGCAGTTACTGCAAATACTGGAGGAATTTTGCTACCATTTTTGTTCCCAACTGAACATGGTTCATAAACAATTTTCAACAGCCATCTGATATGTCAGTTTGGGCAGATTCAACTAGTTATTACTGGAACACAAGTTACTTCGTTCATGTCTCCCTATCACAGTGGTTCTCAGAATTAGGATGCCAGTAAATTATTGCATTTAAAGGTTTTATTTTTCCTCTTAATATTCACTTCAAATTCATAGTTCCTATAAATATGCCTGATAGGAAACTCTTGTATGAAATCTATGTATGAATATGTAAATAACCAGTAAGGTAACTTTGACGTCTACTCATTTCTCCCTATATCACCATATACGGAGCAACAAAGGTACAACCAATAAATTATTTTCTCTGGCCTATCAGCTATAGTGCTTGCTTTTCCTGTTGTTACCACCAAGCTAGGTGGATGACAGGCTTGCTGTGATTTCCTCACACACTTCTACAGACCCATGTATGCTTCTGAAGAGTGGGCTACAGGACCTCTCCCCACAAAGTCAATGCTCTCGTCTAGCAATGAGCCTTACAGAACAGCTACTGTAGGAGCTGGTATTGTGGTTTTTGTGGGTTTGGTTTTGTTTTTTCCCCCAACTATATACTCTGTCTATCACAGCACAGGAGAAGACATCAGGAGAAATGCTGATGTGTCTGGAAGTTTTTGCCATTTTTTTTCCCCCAGCTACATCTGATATAAGCCATCCTCTCACCTACGTTCCTCTTCTCTCATTTAGTTTGCCCCCCTTAAGTTTGGAGGCCTCCAAAGTTATTTGGAAGGAGACCATCACCTACCAGTGATCTGCAACAGTTATAGGGTATTATCCCCATACCTCAGAGCTTTTGCTGGTCACCTAACAGGCCAGAAGAAACTCTGTTTTCTCAATTACCCCCATCTTTTGACACACAGCATGGTTTCTGGGACTTTTTTTTCACCTTCTTCCATTGAAACAATGGAGACTGGCCATAGCTATGAGCAGAATGGACCGTTGCCCAGTTTTTATAGTCCTCTGAGAATCTTATGTAGTAATACCTGTTGAAAGGACCAAACCCCCAAATCTTTAATCTTTCCTTATTTTCATGGTTGTCAGTCTTCTAGTACTCGCTCTAAGTTTGCAACACTATCTCAGGAGCGTTTGGTGGTGTCTGACGATGCATGGAGCTCCCTATTGATCTTCCATCCCTTACAACACCTAATTATTGTGGTTAAACAGCTGAGGAGCAGCAGTGCCCACACGCTCCTGTCGCTGCTCTGCATCAGGAACAGTTCTAGTTAGCAAATCTCGAGCAAGGCTTGAAGCTTAATGAAGTAAAGCTTTTGGGAGAAGCCTGGATCTGCAGATTTCACTGAGGTCTGCCTAAGCAGAATTTGCATGGCAGCTTGGCAAGCCCTGGCCATAAAGTGCGCTCTGCCGTACACACGCCCCCGGACTTGACATCGTTCTCCAACAGAGGTGCAATCCCACACAACCTGCGGCGCTAACGTCCCAAACGAAATGAATGAGATTTCTTTGGTAGGTCTGAGAGCTCCACTTAGCGAGAGAGAGAGTGAGGATTCGGCATCATATGCAAAGCCCGCGCTGCAGATGCAAGGGCAGGCAGCCCACGGCCCAGCCAGCCGCTCACACAGACCCTCTCAGTCACCGAGCCATAATCCACAGCCAGAGCTACAGCCTAGAAAGTGACTGCCTTACTTTTGGTCTGATAGGCCCACACCAACTCCCTTGAAGAACAGAAAGTCCACAGCAGTGTAGAATTTAGAGAGAAAATCAGCTTTCCAGAAAGAAAGTGCATTGAGTGACAGCACAGGAAGCTAAAATGGACATGCAGGACAGCACACATTGGGCACCAGCTTCCAGATGCCTCCCCAGGACGTTTCGTCTAGAGCAAGCAAAACTGATACCAGCACAGCTTCCAAAGAGTACACACACAAAGGCAGGCAGCATCATTGTTTTCCTTTCCTCGCTTCTCTCCCCAGCTAGTAACCACTGAACGGCAGCAAAACAGGGGCATCACACCAGGACGCGGCGGGGCTGGAGGCTGGGCAGTAATGCTGCAGCATCCCAACCCAGGCGTGCTCTCCCGTCCCTTCCCTCCGCCATCCCTGGCTGCAGCTGGCACGGCAAATGGCTGCTTTCTCACCGCAGCAGTTGGTTTCTATTGTTTCTGTCGGGCATCAATAGGCCTCCGCGGCTCCGTTTTATCCCCGTAACAGCGAGCGCCCCAGCAAGCTGCTGCACTGCTTGTCTCCACCGATCCCTGGGGACCGTGGCAGAGAGAGCGTTTTTTTTTTTCTCAAGAAATGGCAGGTGCCTGCTCTTTGACTAGGTGAATTTAAGTCTAGCACGGCAGACGTACTGGGAAGAAAACAATCCTCGCCTGGATTGTGCCTCCGGCATGAAAGGCGGTAGTTGGTAGTTCCCGTCTGTTCTGGGCAGTTTGGGGCCCTCACGTCGGGCGGGAAGGGGACGTAACCACATCAGAGGGAAGCGATGCCGAGCCCATAAGCAACCCAGGCAGGACCAGCCCCCCAGACCCCAGCTCTCCCTTCTCCCCATTTTCTGGCTCTCCACTGCTGTTTGCCCTCTGCGAGGAGTCGAGCTGGGTCATGTGTCTTGATTTCCCCTGATTGTTTTTTTTTCCTATTTGCTCTCCACCCTTCCTGATGATTCCTCCTCCCTGCCCCACAGCAGTAAAATCCCCATTTTAAACAGACCCACGGTTGATGCCATGGTGGTGTATTAGAAGCAGGGTCTCGCTGGCAGCCAGGTCACTGCCTTCCTCTCTGCTACGCACTGCAGCAGCTGCCAAAAACACCCATATCACCATCTCAGATTTCGGCCTCTGAGAGCATCCCCTGCTCCTGGTCCTGCTGGACCACAACCCCCAGAGCAGCAGTCCATTGTCTCCTACGGCTCCTGGGGACTGCCCTGGTGCTTTCTGCAGGAGCATCCTTTTTATGCCCATAATTGCAGCAGAAACCCCGGAGGTCCCAAATGATACATGAGGAAGCACGGTTTGGAGCAGAGCAGCCAGTGCTGCTGGCCTTTCTGGTGGGAGATAGTTGAGGACTGATGAAACCACCCTGTTTCATGTTTTTTTCTCCCCTTCAATGTCCTACTTCTTCTGGAGCACTGCGAGCCTGCCAGGCAGTAGGCTGACCTAGAGAGAGGAACAGATACATTTTTGGTGATGAGAAAGGAGGAAGAAATGGGAGGGTTTCTCACTGGTAAGAAATATCCTTCACAGAACTGCATCAAATTTGGCAGCTCTGATAAATCTCTCTGGATCTCCTCGCCCCATCATATGTCATGGCTAAATGATAAAACATGCTGTTCTCTCACTAAACAAGAGTGGAAAAATCCAGAAAGTAGGACATCGCTTTCTCCCGAGTGGTACCACCTCTCAGCCAAAGGCCAAGTGGACTGCGGGAGAACTTTTGCCACTGTATCTTAAAATATGAGACGGTCTCACCCTCCATCATGACAGTTGTGAGTAAAAACAGTTGCAAAGTCGCACAGACAGATGATAAATCAACACTACGGGAAAGAGCAGGGGTCTGTCACATGGTGAAAACCCATCTCACAAAAAAGTAAAGCTTTCCATGCTGAAGGAAAGACTGAATGGTTGAGGCTGAGTTGCCTTTCAGATATTTTCCAGAAATTCCATATTCAACAGGATTATAATGATCTTTTGTAGGGCCACAATTGCCAAACATTTAAGCAGCAACAACTAAAGAAGATTTTTTAAAATTGAAATTAAAAAAGAAAATGCAAAAAATAAGGATTAAAAGAAAGTTTTACTTAGAACTCTGATTCTTGGGATAACTTCACCTATTAGCAAACTACATGTGTAGGTTCCCACATACTATGTGTGAATACACACATTTTTAACTTTTCCAGTTGCCCCACCTCTGTGGCCTCATGTGGCAGAGGGGTCTCGCGGCTTTGCTTTGGAAGGACCCTGAAGTGCTTGCAGCCCTTACAGCCTGAGTACTTCCACTGCAGCCAACTGAGATCATGACGTTCCCTGTGCTAGAGCTGCCTGTAAAGCCTTTACCAGAGGAGGCCCTATTCTATTCGACTCAACCGACCTCTGAAATTCGCATTTTTTCCCATCATCCCCTTTTTTTGCAAGAAAGAGAAAGTAATCAGAGCTGTACATTATCACCTCTCCCCCCCCGCCCCCCAACTAAGTTCTTCCACCCCATTAAGTGCTACACATACTCCCTACCCACCCCCAATATACACAACTCATTTTGGGAATCCAGAAAAGGTCAATTTCTGTATTTGTATCCTTATTTAGTGAATTATGGCAGTGGCATTTCTTCCGTTTTTCCATGTAACTATGTAATACTTCACAATATGTCTTCTTTACACCACTGTGATATTTTATCACAGCTATTTGGTCAGATAGTGGATATTTCAGTAACTGAATGCCTGCAATTTCTATACTGTCCAAATAGGATTACCCAACTTCTGTTAATAGTTGGCCATTCCCACACAATGCTTACTAGTGTGGCTATGCTGAATCTTCTGCAAATTAGGAAATTAAAATGTAGAGTTTAAATGCCTTGCTAGAGGAATTACCAAGAGTCAGTAGCGAAGCCAGGCACAAAAAATGCCCCGCATCCTTTCTGGATTTGTGATTTCTCCTCCAAGCGCTAGGCCAGTCCAAAACAAATGAGCATATGATTATCACCAGAATGTATAATATTAGATAGCTGATGCTATTTTAAAAGTCATTGCAGATAAGGAAAAATATAACAGCCAGGTTTTGCAAAGATGGCAGGTTCCCAAGAGAGGCTGTGGCTGCTGGTGCCACAACAGTTCATCAACTGGATAAGCATATACTTCTGTCTCTACTAACAAGTCATAGAGCAGAATCAAGGCTGACATGTTTAACTACTTTTAATCTCTTTTCTAATAGGATTAAATCCATTATTCATAGAAATTTGCATATTTTGCAATATGATGCAAAGGTGGGATTCTGCTCTTTTCAATTATAATGGATGTCATATAGAAGGGACCGGAGCCTACCCAGCTCCACCAATACACTTATTTCTAGCCATGGTTATTTTTCCATGTTTAAAGCTGTCTATGGAGGAAGTTTTAGCCAACTGTTCTTTCACTTATTCTGGCTACATATCCTTGCTTTAGTGTAGAACTTAGGCAAATTTCTGTGGGCAGAATATGATCACAATATTGTGAAAAGTCAGAAAAGATTTTTTTTCTAGACTTTTCTTTTCACATTTTGAAATATATCTATTTTCCTAGATTTGAGACATAGAAGCTCACATTTCACAGGTGTTTCAAAATTCTTAGCAGACCTGGAAAAACTTGGAAAAGACTGATTGCAAGTGGGACATTTTGGTATGTCTCCCCCCACCAAATAGAAATGCTAGCGTAAGTTCATTAGAAAGCTACCAACAGTGTAGCTACAGCTAATCTTGAGCTGTTCTAAAAGGCAAAGTAAAATTAAAGTGTGAAGAAGCCTTTGTACTAAATCCTTGCAAAAGTAGCACGATGCTTTTGAACCAGTCTGCATGATATTGAGCCTCAGAGCTACCAGCAATCTGCATTGAAACCGGAGAGTTAAATAAAAAAAAAAAATCTCAAATCATATGCTTAGAAAATAGGAGATACTGGTAAATCATGCCAGAAAGCTAAATCAGATGCAGCCTAAATTGTGCAGCACAGTAAAATTCACTCCTACGAAGAATTTGCACTGAAGAACCCAGAAGTCATCTTCTTCACCTGCTGAAGGTGAATTCTCTCCTGCATTTAAAATAATTAACAACAAATTGGCCATACTTATCCTTCATTTTTCCAAGTGCAAAGGAAGAAACCAAAAGAAAAAAGGAAAGGAAATAAAAAAAGAAATAACGAGGATCAGTTCATTTGAAAAACGCCGACTCTACTGGCTGGTTCCTAGTGGTAAGCCTCAAAACTCAAAGAGAAAGAGAAATGGCAAGAGGAAAAAGGGGTGGGGGGAGCTCTTCATGAGCGTTATGAGCGGCCTGCAGCCCTCCCAGCCAGCCCGGGCCAGCAGGACCCCCCATTGCTCTTCTGCACCACCCAGGCACCAACTTCGCTGGGTGCCAGGGCGGACTCGCTGAAATCCCTGGATCGCAGTGACCTCTAGGGGTGAGCTGTACATCTGCAGGACTCCCCCGGTGCCGGATGAAAAGTGTTTTTTCTTCTACACAAAAGGAGTCTCCTGAGGACTTTTTTTTTTTTTTTTTTTTTCCTGAGGATCATCCAGAAATCCTCCATGAGGAGCTCGCCAGTGCACCCAGATATATGAAATTGTGAATAAGTCTTTCCAAACACGAACTTGACACAAAAAGGTTGCTTCTCAATAAACAGATTAATGTAATGAACTGAGTGAGAACATGGTCTCAGAGTGAAAAAGAAAAAAATTAGTCAGACCTTCTATCTGTTGAATGCAGTGGTAAAACTCACACTCACCTTAGTGAGCGAAGGATGCGATGGGTGACTGCCTTCCATTCATTTACCACTACCCAAAGGAACGTCAGCCACAGTCCTGCAAGAAAAATAACGCTTTTAAAAATAAAACAGCAATCCTTGGCACCTAAAAGCAGATAATTTGTGAATACTATTCTGTGAGAGCCCATTTCTGCTTTAAAACATTGAGAATCCAATTCCCATTTATTCAGACACTCCTTTCTCTTGCCAGACCAGAGTAAAAAGTCTGAAAGGCAGAGTAACGCGTGTGCCGGCAGGTTATGTTTTAGCACACTCCCTGCTGCATGAGGAATTAAAAGCTCAGTCCCTGTTATTTGTAAAAGTTGTGTAATTAATTTGTAGCATGCATTAAAAAGCTCTGGGGAACTAGAATGGATTAAAATTACTGATTTTACTATTGTTCAGCCAAGCTATACTCCAATTCTCAGGGAAAAGACAGGGGACTATAAACTGGAGGTTGTAACTTCTAAATCTCACTTCCAGTCTTACGCCAGCTGCCACTAAGGTCCAAACTCTGACTTTCTGGCTATTCACAGGCTTCTCCTCAGAGGTGGCCTGGCCCATACTGGTATTTCAGAGGTGAACATTCATAAGGAGAGGGCTTACACACAGAGAAACAATCTTCTGGCCTTCTCACTGGATGCGGAGGACTTTCTAATGCTAGCACAGGTGGAACGTGGCTGCACGTCTTCACACCCTGGCAGAACTTGAGGTGTCTCACCACAGGGTTGTCCATGGTGCCTGAAGACACAACTTACAAAGCCTTACAAAGTGTGGACGTTGGATATTTGGATCCGATGCATGCGAGAGGAGGAGGAGGTGCATAGTGGGCCCAAGGAGAAGACAGGAAGTGTGGCGCTCTGTCCACATGGCTGCTGAGGAGCAGGCTTCCACCATGGACAATCCTTGTACATTCAAAGGTATTTAGGTGACTGATCTGGTTATTTCCCTAATGTAATTTTACTGCTCTTAAAGATTCAAATAATATGAACCCCTCTGGAGGGGAAAAAAAAAAAAATCACAAACAAAAGAGCAGCTAGTTAGAAGAGTAATATGATTGGATTTATTGGACACAAGACCGCAGACGGGAAATACTGCTTGGTATAAAAAAAAAAATATATGGCCCAATGCTTCTTTAAGCAAGGGAGAATCAGAGCAAAACAGCCTTGCAAATCAATCACCCATTACAAACCAGAACATATTGACATCTCAGTCTGCAGTCACTCAGGATGGGGGCGAAGTCTCCTGATGCCAGCATTGCTCCAGGCTTTCTGAGACATCTGGTCATTTCACTGAAAGGTGAAGACTCCGAACAGAAGTGAATATACATGAAAATTAATTTAAAAGGGGGGGAAATCCTCTCGCTAGCGCTGTTGGGATGATTTCAGGAAAAAAGGCAGTCAGAGCAATGCAGCACATTGACTAAGCAACAAGCATGAGGCGGGGAAGTGTAGCTGAGCTTGCTGCACAGAGCAAAACCAGCATCCAAAGCGATTTGATGATATTTTCATAGCCTTACTGGAAACTGGATAAAAGAAACAAATACTACAAACAGAAGTTAACCGACATAACACGAGAGGTCGCTCTAGAATAGGATTACCCGCATTGACAGCTCCCGTTAATCCTGTGCGGTGACAAAATCCCAGCAAACACAGCAACCCTGTAGCGCAAGAAAGTTACACCAGATTGCAAACTGGGTTGGGGTTTTTGCCTGCATGTAGCTTTTTCAAACACATACAATGTTTATACATCCATGGACAAAACTGCTATTATATTTTTTCTCTTCTCCCACTGATACTCAAAAAAATCAGATGGAACCAGACTTGAGCTACTAGCAACGTGTCAGGGTGGGGCTAACTCCCACAGGAGAAAAGGGAGGCATCTTCATCAGTTATGTTCATTCACTGGGAGAAATATTATTGCTCACAATAAGTGGTGCAGCTTTGCTTCACATACAGGGGTTATCAAATATCGGGGGGTGGGGTGTCACCAAATAACAAAAAAATGAAGAGCAATCAATGGAAAATAACCAAATCTAGGTACAGCGTCTGACAACAAGGTCCACTGATGTCCCCCTGAGTGTCTTTAGCCTGTCTTCAGTAGCTTTAAATATGCCTTTGCAAACGAAATCTCTTCAGCCATGGTTACTTTTCTTCTACTGAATTCCCATGTACATGAGGAATTGAGTTATTGCCTGTTTTCTAGTCTGTGGAGCGATGCTGCCTTCGTTAAACATTGGCTCTCAGCTCTTTCCCCAAATTTATGTCTCTTTCTGCAGCATATGACTTGCTTTCATTGAAAGAAAGCTTGTCATTTTGTTAATAAAATTCACATTTTCAAAGAAAGAAACTGAAACCTCTCTTCTAATTGCCTACACTCATACAAACTAATGATGCTAGGTTGGTAATGAATATGACAAATTCCTGTGGTAATTTGCGCTTCACGCTGGCTCTGTGTGGGCTTGCAATAACATTTGCTACACTAAAAACATGAGGTGAAATCTTGGCCTCATTTGAATCAATGATTTTTTTTTTTTCTCTTTCAGCCTCCGCAGGGCTGTGCCGCGATGGTGCCTACTGAATTCAGTGGCATTATCTGTTTGATTGCTGTGAACATGGCCATATGGACATATCCTTTGCCACATGGCATCACAAATGAATATCTAATTTTTTTCCCCCAAGAATTGTAAGATGTTATGCTATGTGATGGTACCATAAAATATTTAGGTTAAGTCCCTGCTCCCGCCAAAATCAACAATAAAGAACTGCGGTGATCTCAAAGGGACAGGATTTCACCCTAAAACACGCAGAAGGGCAGCTCTCTTAATGGGGGAGCACAGGGGACTTATTTAAGCTCCAGTCCTGGAGGCAGCTTGGGTACCGTAGTACTGAGTTTTCATTCATGCAGCTATGTAAGGATAGTGCAGTGCCCTTTTGCTGCTCTTTCCCAGCTTTTGCTTTTCAACACAAGCGTTTTCTGCTTTATGCTACACAAACGTAAGATTTGCTTTTTTTCTCCCCCCTTCCCCTAAAGTAATGGGCATCCATCAATTCAGTGATAACTAGGTAAAGCTGAGCAGTTTATGATAGACACGGGATCAGGCAAGACTCTGTCTCACCTCTGTTATGTGAATCATTTCTGGCTTCTAGCAAAATGTCTTGAGGAAAGGGGTGAGCTCTCCTCTTATTTTCTCAGTTTCCTGTTATTTTATTCAGAATTTTGTTGTTAGAGCAATTATGATAATATTTGAGAAAAAGAGAAGTAGAATAACAAATATGGAGAAAATAGGAGCATGGGAAGGAGGAGGAAATGTCTCGGTGTGAAAATACAACATACAGCTGGGAGTGTCTCGGATATCTTCCGCTTCAGTCAGCGCCAGGGCAGTATTCATTTAGCATTAAGAAGTATGTCTCAGTTGCATCCCCTCCAAGATGTGGGCCATATAGCTATCACAGAAAATTTTCATGCCTAGCACTTCTTTTAAAAATAAACTGCATTGGGGCCAGTTTAGTCAATGGCCTAAATAATGCTGAGCTTTTCCCTGACTTCTTTCTCTCTCCCCCAGCCCTTAGGCACACCTCTCTCGCTGCCCTCCTTCGACTGCCTCTGTTGCCTTCAGCTCCCCAGCGAATTAAAGCAGCTCTCTTAAGGCTGGGTACTCCATAGGAATCAGCATCTCCTGGGTCCCTGCCTGAGCCTCATAGCCCCAAAACTTTCAGCTTATTTTCCAGGCATATCTTTGGGAAGAGCATACTGCGAAGCCAGTGAGGGCGATTCAGATCTCACCCTGTAACCCTGGGCTTTGCACGCCAGCACAGCCAGTGCTTGCTGGGCTGCGACCACGGGGAGTTGCCTTGGGCAGCATCCCTGGGCAAGCTACGGAGCAGAGAGCAGTGGGTCCCTCTTAGCTGCATAGAGCACTTGCGCAGAACTGATACGGGGAAGATGCACAATATTCTGTGGTAGTATGTGACTGCACAGACGTCTGGCACGAATAACAGAAGTTTCTGTTTAAAGGCTTCAGAAAATTTCAGTAAAGAACAGCTTTTCAAACAACCCTGGGTTTCGCTTAATGCGCTTTTTGAAGTCCACACAAAGACAATAAATGCCTGAAATGTGTAACCAACCCCAAATCCCAGTGGCTGCCAGTGAAGAAGCCCTGCCCAGGCTTTTGCACGTAACTTCCAGTGCTGTGGCCGTGCTACTGTATATAATGGAGCCTGTGACAAGTTAACATGATAAAGCGGTGTATAAAAGAACTAAAAAGGACAGAACTAATCCTGGGGGTAGCTGTGGACAGCTAATAGCATAAAAGCAGTTTAGTCAGAAAAATGAACGCAGCATAGCTGAAAAAAAGCAGTGCAACAAGTTTTTGTTTCAGTGTAATTTCTGCAACAAAAAATTAATTGAAGAGGAGTAAGTTTCTTGATGTGATGTTAAATCTAATAGGGAAATTGGACCGCTGCTTACATGTCAAGGTATCTTTCAGGTCACTTATTCTTATAACTGTTGTGCAGAGGTTACTTGCCTCCTAAAGACTGTAAAAATCATAATTTCCGTTCAGAGGTTATCACAGCTCTTTAACAGTAAAGCAGTCAGACAGCAGAAATTTTTTTTTCTACCTATTGGTCAGGATCTGCTCACTAACAGTGAGTAGCTCTCTGTACACATAAACTTGGCTTTTTTTGAGTTTATATGGTGTCAGTTTTACCTCCAATGTTTCATTTGGCATGTAGTGCTTGACAGTGCTAGCACTGGACTGTAAAGTAAACAAATAAAGTTTTGTGGGGAGAAAATGTTCACTCAGAGATTCCATTGCTGAATATTGCAAAAACCTAGGAAAGAAATATTTAAGACAAGCCAGTGGGCAATCTTCATTCCTTTCCACTTCCAGTATCCTTTCCAACTTCTTTCTTTCCTCAGCCACTTTAACTCCCAATAAAAAATAAATCAATATGTTAAATTAAAAAAAGAAAATCTTCAATCCCTAATGTACTTTATCCAAAAATGTCACCAGGGTCTCTTTCAGCACGGTTGGCTAAAGCTGCAAGGCTAATGTTCACGTCCATTAGTGAACATTAGAGTTGGTCTGATCTCTAATTTTACAGTCATCTTGCCTTCAATAGCCTGTAGGTTTTCTTTGGCAGACTTCTTGTAATGATAATGAATTGATCACTGCTGGATTGCTTGAGAGCTGCATGAGCTTTATAGACAGTGGGCTTAATCCTCCTCAGATTTACATTCACTCGGCTGCTCCAATTACCTCCGCTGTGGCTGTGCTGGAAGTGCTTGCCATAAAGAAATGAAAGCACCTAAACTAAACAAGATGTTTTTTTAACAACTGAAAGTTTTAACATCTTTTTTTTTTTTTTTTTCTGTCTAGGATTCAAGGTCTATCCAGGTTTCAAGTAGTCTGAGGTTTGTTGTATCCGTAATATAGTGTTTGAAGGCACAGACTGACCTGAGGACATGCCAAATAGTGAAAAAAGGATCCCTGCCCCATCACTTCTGCAGTTTCTATAGTCCCAGGCACCAGGTTGATAAAACACACGGATACAGGAAAGCAGAGTGGGATGAAACAGTAAGATACGGTGCATTACAGTAAGTGACACAGCAGGATGCTGTTGTGGTATTATTGTAGGCATGATGAGAGACAAGCAATTTAAGGAGATTATCCTAATTATCCAAGGTGGGTTTGAATACACTAGTGATTCAAATTAGGAGGAGAGTATTACATGAGAGGTTATGACCCATATTTTCTTAACCCAACCTACAGTTTTAAGAATATTGTAGCACACCATTGCTTGAGCAGGGCACAGACTCATTGTTTGGCAAAGTTAGGTGGCTGATTTTTTAGTAATTTAGGTCAGACTAGTAAACATGAATTACAATGGAAACTTGTCCGATATAAACATTTATACTACTCTAAAAGTGCAGCTATCATTCAAAGTGTGTTCAGAAGTGAATGGCAAAGAGAATGCTACATCATACTAGAATAACTTGCTTTTAAATCGTAAGGCCAGTGTCACTTTTGCTAAAACAAAAATGTTATATTTCAGTCTTCTTTCACACTCTTTGTGTTGACCATGGAGTTTTCAATGGCTGGCAGATTTTTACATCTTTGAGATCAATCAGTAAGATAAAGATCAAAATCCTGTAGGATCTTCTAACACTACAGAAGCTTTGGAGCATTTATTCTATTTCACCCAACAAGGTCTAGACCTTGGAACATCTGGGTACTAGTGTAACATCAATATACAAACAGCAGCAGCTCAGGAGACAGGTAGCTGAGTCCGCTGTTATTCAGCTTTAAAAATACATATTTAAAATTACCTAGTAGTTAATTTAATGTGACACGTGTTGGTGGTCTACATGAAATGAGTTGTTGATGCCTGCCTAGTCCCTGGTAAAAAATTGCTAGCACTAAACTGATTATGACTTTAGTCATGACTTCTCTTCTTAGACACGTCTGCTGTAACAGGCTCAAGGGGAAACAAAGCATAAACATTTATTAGCACTTCACATTATGTGATTGTTGCAACACAAAGCCATGGAAGAAGCAGTCATCACCTGCTATTTTGAGATTCAAATTACAATTTCAAATTACAGTTCTTCAATGTTCTTTAGCTGGACATCTTTAACTTTTAATCATGTTCCCAACTAGCCTTTAGCAGAACTTTAGCTTTTAGGATGAGCTAAGCAAAGTAGAATTCATTTTGCTGTTGTTATTAATATTGTTGATTGGCATGTGAAGGAGAATTTTCCTCTGGGAACAACCTGAAATGTTTTGCTGCAGTAACATATGTTCGGGGCGGCAAGGGGAAGGTATTTCCTATCGACTATATGATGGGAGAATGCTAGACAGTAAAACAAATTATAAAAAGCTATGCCAGAAGGAGTGAAAACTTTAAATGATGGAAACAAACAGAATATTTAGGTATCACTTTGGTGAGGTTTGAGGTGACTCAAAATGATATTGGGAAATTGGATCTTTGGTGTCTTTGATATTCGATACTTGGGATATTTGGTATTGGGAGCCTCTTATAGGTTTAGTCTGAAATACTAGTTTTCTTCAGAAGTAGTTTTTTGGGGAGACAAAAGAGCTATTGGAATAATCCACTCTCCAACTGCAAAAGGTAAGACACAAAGGTGTCTTAAAAAAGAAAAGGTGTTTAAAAAACCCAAACAAACTAGTCTCCTCATTCCTCCTTATTCTCTGTTATTATGTTCTATTATTCTCTCTAGGACAGATGACAGCTGACTTACATGGAAATGCGGATGTTTTTTCTACTTATATGGAGGTAGGATTTTTTGGTTTTTTATTATTATTGCAACCACTGAAACAAAACAAGAGCTCCCTCAGGAAGCCAGAAGAGTAGTCTAGTGCCATATTTCATCGGAAGAATTTCCTGCCCCTGCCTTGCTGATGGAGGCCAGTTGAAAGCCATGAGGATGCACAAATGCCTGCCTTGCACCAGACCTATGGTCCATCTTGCCCAGCATTCTGTCTGTCTCCAACACTGTCTGGGGGCACACATGAAGAAAAAAGAGCAGGGCAAATGGGGACTGACATTTCCCCAGTACAGTCGTCTTGCCTCCGGTGCAGAAATCACCAGGATTTCCTGAGCCAGAGGTGATCCATTTTCTTCTAATAACCATTAGTGGATTTTTCTTTTACATGTCAGTTGGTTTCACATTGAAAGCAAAATCAATGAAGTAAAGACTGAGTATTTTCCTGTGTATTCTCCATACCCCAGAACTGTCCCAATTTACATAGACACAGCCTAACCACTGAGGGCAGAAGCATTTTGCCAGTATAAAGGTGCATGCATTACTTCTTCATAAGAATGGTAGGATTGCGTACCATTATAAAAGCAGTTTAATCCATCTAGAATTCTCCACACCAGGCGTTAAGGAAATATCTCTAAAAAAGTTACAGCTATAAATATAATAAATATATAAATGCAAAGCTGCATGTAAATCAGAGTCATATAGGTCTTTGTTAATTGAAAAGTCATTGAACTAGAAAAGAATAGAATAGTTCAGTTGGAAGAAACCTACAATGATCATCTAGTCCAACTGAGTTAGCAAATAGTACTTAAGCAATTTCCAAGAGCCTTAGCCTAAACCCAATGCCACTCTCCCAAGGAATAACAACATCAAGAGTTAATGAGTGAAAGAAATTAAGACAGAAAGAAATAACTCCAGATTCTTTCACGGCGCTTAGCCTACACAATTGTTTCCTTAGAAAAACGTGAGCTTTACATTTTGGCCATTTTATTTTTCATTTTATTGAAGAAAAGATTATTCCAAACAGAAATGTTTGCTAACTAACAGTGTCCCTTTCATAGTATATGTCAGCTTTTGTTACCTGTCACCAAAAATAAGTTATTATTTCTAAAAACACTGCTAAGATTTTATCACCCTGTTGTAAGCCTGTGTTCTCTGTATGGTATGCCAGCGCTCAGAAGTACGTGACAGATATTCTAGTCAGAAAATTAACCAAATAAATCAATTAAAATAACATTTCCAGTGCACACTAAAGTAAATTAGCCTGGCATTCAGAGAGAGAAAGAGGAGCAGATCATTCAACGGGCAATGTGCTCATATGCCAATCCAAACCCTACTGCACAAAAAAAAAAGGGCCATCTTAAATGAATACCTGCTGAAGGTGACTTTGGCACATCAAGTACCAAACACCTGTGTGGTTATGAACTTTCAGATACTCAGCATCTGGGGAGTTATTTATCTTGTTAAATAAAACATGCACCCAGCCCCTTAATTATCAGCTATAATTGACAACTTCCCCATCTCAGAGCACATTTTTTCTGCCCATACGGCATTGCTGAAAGTAATTAGACAATAATGAATGGTGCTTTAAGTGTATGATATCTTAGGGAAGACTCCAAGCATAAATGACCAATAGGTGTTTTGGTTGCCTAGCACGTGATCAGCACTAGTTGGGAATTTTCTGATGAAAATACTCACTGAAGTCAAACTGCTTTATGCATTTATATATCAGTTTCAGTTAACTTCTGGCAAAATACAGCCAAAGCCTCCCATGGAGAACCTCTCTGATTCCCTTCCAGCTCACCTATCATGAAGGCATCATGCTCCAAAGATCTACAGCTCCAGACACAGCCATGGGATGGTTCCCTTCAGCTCCTAACAACCTTCTCCATGGGGCACATATGATACTTGGGTTCCATACTCCACAAAATAGTAGATGAAAAGCTCTTGAGAAAGGTCTTTTGTGCTAGAGTTTTCAATGTCCCTCGTTATTCAGGACATCTCATAGAGAGCTGGTAACTTTCATGGAGGCAGGAGAGCCAGTCTCAGGTACAGGTGATGTACAACACACTGGACAAGGAATTTGATACCTCACTAGGAAACCAGTGTCTTCTTCTGGTCACCCATATTCAAGAAAGATCAACTCAGCACAGGAAGGAAGGAAGGGAGCTATTTAAATTAAAAGACCTTGTTGGCAAGAGAACAAATTGGGATAAAAATGACCATTAACAGCACCATCGAAACGAGGTGCTAGAATAGTCTTTTAGCAAGAATAATAAGGAAAAGAAATTTAACTGGTTCTACTGGACCTTGTTCAGTTAGTTCATGAAAGGAAATATATGGAGTAGTTGCCAGTGAAAATAGGAGACTGGACTTGAGGACCTTCCAATCCCATGCTCCTAATTGCATTTCAGAATTTCCAAACAAAATGTTTACATTATTCTGAAGGGCTGAGGCTTTGGCAGGCTTGGTCTTTTTATATGATTTGTCCACTTCCAAAATCATTTTCAGTCATATACACATGTATCTAGCTATTGATCACACATATATCTATCTACCTACCTACCTATGACCTCACATTCATTAGAGTTTTCACAAGGTATGCTTCAACCTGGCTAAGAAGTTAGACGAAAAGGCAGCTGAGGAAAGGACCACAGTGCCTGACAACCTCCTGAAGGCCTCAGAATTACTGATGTAGTTGGGAAAACTGCCAAGTTTTCAGAGGAACAAATCTTTCTTTGGGTCTAAAACAAAAGTGACGTATTTCAAACTAAGTGCACGTTGGGAAAAATCACTTAAATTTAAGTTTGTGCTCCTCCTCAGATAAATTGAGAGAAAAGGGTAATAACGCTTATGAAGGAGAGGAGGAAATTAAGAGGAGGTCAGGTGAAAAAGTTGGTAGTTGCTGTAGGACAGGAGTGAGAGCGGAACAAGCAGAGCTGAGCAGTGGAGCATGAGACAAGGTTATTGTAGGGTGACATGTGCCACCTGGTCAAGGTGAAGCATGAGTCTCACCTTCATGAAGCCATGTCATGGACACAGTCTCGAGCTAAACATTGGCATTTGGCGATCTCACAAACTTTATTTTCTTACGCTGTGAGATGCAGTCTCTCTCCCCCTACCCTGAAAATTAAAATGGGGAAAACTATTTTACCCCATTTCTATCATCTTCTATCCAACCCGACATATAGACTTCATGAATTTAATACTGAGCTGATATTCTGATCTCTTACTAGGTAATCACTTCATTGCCAGCTTCCTATTCTGTGCTATTCTCCTAAAATCAGCACAGCAAAATACATAATAGGAATTTTAGCCATCAGCCTGATTATTCAAGTTAGATAAAGGTAAGGGGGCAGATTGTGTCCAGTTCTCAAGTGCCCCATCTCCATTGAGAGACTGATGTAGGACAGACTACATCCTCTCTATGAAGTGGTCTCTTTGCTGGCTAAAGTGATCACTTTTTTACTATTCCTTTTCTCTTTCTGAATATAGCATGGAGCAGCATCATTAGGATTGAATTACACAGCTCTCAGATAGCAAACCCAGAGGAATACTGTTTAAATGACAGAAATTACTGTATATTACCACTTATGCAGATTAGTGCAAAGCTTGTCTCATGATGTGTGTCCTTCAGCTTCAAGGGAGCCTGTTTGAGTCCCTTCTCACTTGTGTTAGTATAAATCTAGAATAATTTCATGGAAGTCAATATATCATATCTGAATACATGTCTGCAGCAGGGAAATCTCTGCTCAGGGTTACTACTTCATTAATTTCTGATTCTTTACAGCTGTTGAACTGCTGGTTAACTTACCAAAACATTGCACATCTAGAAGTTCAGGCATTAAAACGACACTAACTACATCAAAAGCAAAGAAGAAATGAACTGGAAATCCATGAATTACTCCTTTCAGACAGTCACAGGAAATTATAGCATGGCTAAGACATGAAAAACTAATTTCCATTGTTATTTTGTTAAGATGATTCATTTCCCCACTATCATGCTTTACTTCTGTCAAATAAAATCTCAATTTGCAGCCATTTAAAATGTTTAAATCCTGGATGTGCAGGAGTGAGCAGTCATATGACCTTAAATGCATTCGTGCATCTGAATCTTCAAAAAAATAGCTGCTTTTGTTGTATTTTAATTCTGGTAGCAAGCCAAGTGGGGCCAGAGGACCATAAGCTCTACTTTGCATCTTTAATGACTCCCACAACACTCTCCTTAGTCGTTCTGTCACTCAATATCTCCTGTGTTATGGGCACTCAAAATTTCAATCACTACTCAGGTCAGTATCCACCCCACTAGACCCAAAAGGTATGGGGAAAAAGTAACTTCTCTCTCATGGGGTATTTCACTACTAAATGGAAAAGACCTAGCAGAGGAGCTCCCGTTATGTCCACTCCTAAGAGCAGGCCAATGGCCAGCATAGGAAGCCGAAATGTCAGACCAACTCCAGTCCTACACGAGCCAGGCTGAGCAGCATGCTAACAAATGAGCTGTTTTTTCCGTGGTAAAAGAACATCATCTTTTTCTTGAATTTTGATCTAGTGCTTCCCTTCTTGGTGAAACTGGAAGAAACAAATCTGCAAAAGGTTTCGGGTTTGTTTTCCAAAACAAAACCACTTTGTCACAGGAGTCCTAAAAGCCACTGAGGGGGAAGGCAAAACACAAAATCCTGCGATGTACACTCTGCTGTTCTCTGCTCATTAAAAAGGAACAAGGCGAGTGAGCTCCACAGAGGGCAGTGTTAGCTCATCAATCCTCTGTCCCCAGGAGGGGACAGCCACCGCCTGCTTCCACACACACACACACATGCTTGCACGATAACAAAAAGGTATTAGTACATCTACAAGTTTCTGGTTATTATTTTAGCTGCTGCTGCACTAAAGCTTCCACTAATCTCCAAAAGCAAACTGTGCATTGCATTCCTCTTGGCAGCATCCTCCTCCTACCACTTTTGCGCAACGTTTTCTTTCCCCTGAAGAAAGCTTTCCTGACTGAGAACATTTGTTTTTACTTTGAAAGGTGCTACCTACATGCCAGGACCCATATCTACTTGGAGCTCTCCTAATGCCTTTGGCTTTGTGGTACATAAAGCCATGGTCTTCCACCAGTACAAATGCGCTCCGAGTCACAGGTTAGGTCCTAACTCTGACCAGCCTGTTCTTAGATATTAGGCCCACAGCCTAATGCAGAGGAAACAGACTGTTTCTCTATGGCTGGAGAACATGTAAACACTTACACAGAGGGTCTCCACAAAAGCAGAGAACAGAGCTGAAGATGAGGAAAGGGAGAGCCTGAAATTTCAGGTTCAGTTTTTTGGTTTTGTTTTAGAATGAAGGTTCAGGTCAGTTCATATTTTACCACAGAGGTTTCACTCATCCTCAAAATGATGAGAAAACTTTGGTGGGTCCTCTAACAGGTATTAGAAATACGAAGAGGTACACCACAGCCACAGAAATGAATCAGCTTTTTTTACTGTTTCTATCCAGCTTCTATTCCCATTGACAAAGTAAGCATGGGGATGTATGGAGTTGAAGAAAATCTTTCAAAGGTATTATTTCGCTACTCACAGAACACAAATCCTTGCAGAAAAAATACGTGATGCTGAATAATTTTACTTTCATCCAAATTCATAGATTGAAACAGAACTCAAGTTATACAGGTTGACACTCTTATCATAGGGCAGTATCACCACCACGTGAGGTTTTATTTGATGTTGATAGAGCAATACTGTTGAAACATAAATAATTCCCACTGCTATTATTTTATTTCCACAGTTTTACAATATTGTATTCAAGCTAGTTATACTCTTAGTCTCCAAATAGCTTGATTTTATACAAGCCACAGAATTATGACAAAAGGTGTCCCTTATCCACACGCAGATAAACACATGCACATACCATTTAATTCAAACATACACAAGAAAATGTCTCACCCAATTAATGGAAAAATACTTGAGCTGGACAAGGACAATAAGTGACAAAATGATATTATTAGGATAATTTTGCAGCCACTTTTTATTCCAAAAAGTTGTATTTTTGTAAACCTGACATTTCCAAAACAGTGCAAGTGAATTAGAATACAGGTGAACACGAGCTTCTAAATACAGGTGACATCAATAAGAGTGAACACATTCTTCCAACCACAAGTTCACAAAAAGAAACATACAATTTTACAATACATAAGGAGTGACATTCTAAGAAAAAGGAGTGACAACGGTGTGGGTACCCTACTGCATATGCAAACCATGCTCCAAAAGCAATTATAGTCTTCATGCCAGTTTAATCAATGTACACTAAATGAACCAAATCCTACTTCCATTTATATCCAAGAAACCCTAGCAAGTGGATGAACTTGGACAAAGGTAGAAATTAGTTCCATGACTCCCTTAATCCTTTAGTGAAAGCAATATTATATATTCCCACGCCACATGGATACTATGCTTGAAACTTGTGCAAGACTCCAAAATGTGCCCATAAACAGAAGACATTCAAGAAAGTCGATACTAAATATTGCCAAACACAATCTTTGCGCAACTGTTGCTTTCAGCAAGCCGAGTTACCTGCACATCACTGACTTGTATGTAGGGTCCTTCCCATTCATGTATTAAGGCATGAGAGTGTTGCCCTCACTGGTATGCTCAGCACTGCAAAAGCCTTTGCCACTTTGAGATGAAAGGATTGCTTAAGTGGTTTACAGGCTTAGGGTTCACATCAAGCACAACTTCTCTCTCAGAGAATCCAAGTGATTTGTGAGGTGACCTCAATTCAGAGGCTGCTCCAGTATTTTCTACAGTTTGCTGACTTCCTCATTGTAATTGAGCAAATTAAAAACTAGGTTTATTCAGAAAAACATAGCTAGTATTTTTGTTAGCTACAATGGCCAAGTACCAGAGCACCCTAGTGACAGCCTCAGAGTACACTAGCCCTGCTGTTGCTTGGGGTGAACTGATGGAAATTCACCTCCAAAAGCAGACCCATGGTTTTCAAATGAAATGGTCATGAAACATGCTGTGAAAGGTGGCAAATACTTTCAGCTCTTGGGAAGTGAAATTCATCCCTGTGCTGTGGGTCACCAAAACTGTGAAATGGCTGTGATCATCTTTATGTCAAGATGGAAATTAAAAGGGGGTTCCAACAGCATGGGCTCTGCATTATGTGGATTTTTCCTTAATTTTTCCCCCTTTCTTCCTGATCGTATTTTTCTGAGATTGTTTTCTTCCTACCCTACAAGCAACTTCAAGGATACTATCTGTAAGAAGACACCCTGCGCACTGCAAGCTTCAGGGCTTAAACAAAAGATCTTTCAGGTGCTAGATGATGCATTTGAAAATGTTACTGCCCCACTTCCAAGCTTCCACCTGCATAGCTTAGAGCCAGTGCAAAGTGAGCCTGCTGCAAAAAAAATGCAATGCCAATTCAGCAAACCTTTCAATGAAGTTGTCCAAGACAACTGATGACTTTGTCCCGAAATGGATTAACTGGAGATAACTGGTACAATGACTTCCCCCAGCTTTGCTGCGCAAGCGGTACAGCATAAAGGAACTAACAAGCAGCTGACAGATGGGAACTTCCAGAGCCCTAGAAGCAATTTCCAAAGTAACCATGTCTTTAGATTTTGATACAATTACATTTATTATGATTTCTTAATTTAAAAAAAAAAAACAGCAGATCTATAGCACAACTATTTTCTACGCATTCTTGAAGTATATTATGTTTTTGTAAGATTTTGGGGTTAGAAACTGATATTAGTGGGTTTTTTTTGTTAGGCTTGTTTGGTTGCTTTTTAAGGAGTGGAAAGGTGTATCTACAGGATTTTAGTATTAAGTACTGGTATGTTTCATTGTCAAATCTGACCATCCCAACTGGACCAAGCATGAGTCACAATGGAATCTGACCAAAAAAAAAGAAAAAAATTATGAAGAGTATAAATATAAAAACAAAAGCATCTGTGACAACAGAGCTACTGAGTACCTAACAGTGACGATACTAAGAATTGATGGATTATTTCAAGAATATGTCACTAATCTGGCCAACAACTAGATTTTCACTGAGTGACAACTTGTGCTGGATCAACAGCAGACAATTCAAGTCAGAGGTCAAAAAAGTCCAGTGTGGGATTTACAGTCAAATGGGATTTACTTCTATTTGTTTTTTACTTTAACCAAATAAGAAAAACATTTTTGCCTTGAGCCAAAAAAAAAAAAATTGTCCAACACAATTCAAAATCCTAAATGGGTATTTTACCTTTTTTAACTCTTTTCTTCATATACTTTAAAAAGATGTTTCAAAGGAATAATTAATCTTGATTTTTAAAATATTGTAATGAAGCATTTTTGGCAGATCTGAAAGTAAATTTTTGTTTAAAAAATGGAAATGAGGCATTTCAACTTTTCAAAGGGGATTTCCTCCTTTTCTTGGATGGAAACTTTTAAATTCAGTTAAATTCACAAATAGTTTCACTTGTCCCCTGAATTATTTTTTCAGCAAATTTACTTTTTAATAATTTTTTCAGGGCTCAGTTTTAGAGAGGGCAGATACTGAAAATTCTTACAGCTAAATAAATGGACTTTTTTTTTTTCATCAAGTATTTTAAGCAATTTCTTATTCAATTCATAGCTGTGAATCAATCTCATGTCCAACTTCTATCTATCAGTCTTAGGTATTTTTCAACAACAGAAAAAATAGATACATTAGGTTTAAATACTAGCAAAACTAATTGATGCCAGAAATATCATACTATAAGGAACTCAATAGCCTCTAATACAACAGTGCAGTCAAAGGCCATCAGCCTTTTATTTTTGCACTCTGATGAAAAATCTGCAGCCCACTACACGTGGTTATAACAGGATTTCGCCTCAGCAGTTTTTTTCCCACATTCTGGCTTAAATGATCATTTGTTAAACGAAATCTGTCAAATCACCAATGATTGTTTTAAGAAAGATAACTGAATAGACTAATAGCTTTTCTTGTCAGAGGTTGAATCAATATACTTCATTCACTTAAAAACCATCTTCTGCCTAATGGGTGCAGATAGCTAAGTTAATAAATATTGATCAATACTGTAGTAATATCAGGCACTTAATGCTGGGGGTGGGAAGGGGGGGAGCAAACAGGAATATGGACGTGGTTAATTTTTTAAAATTGAAGCTATAATGAATTTGGCAAGGAAGAGCAAGAATAAGACCTGTTCCCAAGAAGATTTCTTGCATGTTCTCTGCATTCAAGTTTCCAAACTTCTAGCATCTTACCCTTACGGAAGGAGACATCCTGCAACCATTCATTCCTGTTTCTCCTTCATATTCTATCACAGAGCTTGACCCTTCTTTCCCTTACATGGATTTTATACCAACATGACATTTACTTCTTATTTACACAAGGTGCAAAGTACAAGTAGAATCTAAAACCAAGTCTTACAGAGTTCCACTATTTCTATGCAGAAATCCAAGGGGTTTTTGAAGAAACGTGGTTGAATTAATTACAACTAAGTTTCTTCTAATGCAACAAATGATTTGCTAAGGAATTACCAGTGAGCAAAGTGGCAATCTGAGATCCAGTAACATCTGCACCTTGACTAAACTTCCTTCTTAATACTTGAGGAAGGATGACATTCAGTACTTGGAACACCCAGACAGGGAATCTCAAGATCCAAAGATCCAAACATTTTAACCCTTGCATCTACTTATCTCTCTTAAAATTATCATTTAAACACAAACTCATGACTCATGTATAAAACTCACAAGGCAGGCATAATGTTCATAGCTTGTAGCAATTTATCACTTGCTTTGATAGCAACAGATCACAATTATTGACAGTAGCTTAAAAACCATCCTTCTTAACTTTAATATTAATATGGCTCCATTTCTTTTTTTTTAAAATTCCACGGAATTTGTCAATGCCATAGTGGTTGGCCCAATTAGATCCTTCTGGTATCTCAATTGTACAGTCGTAGACCATTACCAAAGTACTACAGACTGCAACAGAAAAGTTCCCAAAGGAAAACATTGTGATGCTTTCTTCAGTGAGCCAAAGCAAGCTACAAGTCTTGCTACGTGTCACCGAGGAAGCTTTTTCATCCTCTCTCATTCAGGCCAGTAAAGGATAGACTCAGATACAGAACATCACATCTGTGTAATACTTTAGGTTCTTTAGTTTATAAATCAAACACCAAATTCAACTCAAAAAAAGAGATAGTGAAAAGACTTTGGCTTATTGCCATTAAATGGTCTATATACAACATTACCAAGCCTTGTGAATTAAGCATATGAGGATTTCAGCTACTTTTCTCTGCAAATCTCTCTTTTCTCTCTTGCATTGAAGTTTAAAAGTACAATAGGATTTATATATACATATATGTATTTCCAAGGATTTAGCCAGATATCAGTGCTTGAGTGAACTATATAGCTATTCAATAGAAACTATAAAACATTGATACAAATATAAAGACATAATCAATATAAAAAGCTTATATTTATAAAAAATATTTTTAGGTAACAGTCTTCCCCTGAGGGTATACCACATAGTTGGATTCATAAATATTGCTCTGCACTGCAGCTTGGTTACCAAAGTTCAAAGTTCAGCTCTTAAATGAAGTGTAAATCGCTCCAGTCACCTGACATGGCTGCAGTGGTTGCCTCAGGATATGTTCCCTAGCTTGTTGGAGTGATAAAGACACAGCATCAATGGGGTCTCCGAAAAATCTGGAGAAGATTCCTTCTTCCACATATGGAAGATACGAGAGCAGGACCTATAGGCTAGCAAGCGCGTGTCACATGACTGGGCTTTAGTTTTTGCGGGCAGTTCACTGATTTTTCTGGACCCAGTCCCAGCTATCTTCATTCTCCTTTCTGCTCTTTTCAGCCTCAATAATTTCTTTGTACCTCCGGCGGAAGAAGCCCATCTGCAAATCAAGAAGAGATGACAGTGGTAAGTAACAGTATCATTAAATTGAAACTTACTTTGTCAGAAAACAGTGTGCAGAAAAAAATAGCACAGGTGTTAATATCTAATTTCTCCTAGTGCCAATCTGGAATCATAGCTTCTTGCTTATATCAATATAAATGAGATCAAGCCAGGTCCCAAATCTTCACAAGTACTCTGCTCCTTAAAGAAGAACTAGTCTTGAGGGAAGAGTCCTCTTATATGAAACATGATTTTTAAAAAAATGCACATAAAGTATTCCTAATAAACACAGACCACAAGAGGCAGATACAGGTTTATTGGTTTCAAATAAAGACTAATGCAAAATTTGGATCCGAACCTAAAGCCAGGCTAGCACTTGGGTCCTGAGTAAATGCTGCCAGAGTTTTATGAAGTGTGCTCTCAAGTGTCCACAACTGCATAAAACAACAGCGATCAGAGGAGTACAGTATGCCCACCTCCCAGTATCCAAATTCCAACCAGCAGCCTTTTTCATAAGAAACTTTCTTCCAGAAAAGCCAGCATGGTCTATTGTCTATCGCAGGTGCTCCACTACCATCCTGAAGAGCTCTGCTGCCATTTCAGCATACCTGTCTCCAGAGGTATCAGCCCACTGCTGTGCAACCACAGGTACTTCTCTTCCTGCCAGTAATCACTCTAAGTTCAGGTCTCAAATTTTCCATTTAAGGATCATTTACGTTAAGATGCTTTGGAGGAAACCAATAGATACAGACTCCTCTTTTTGCTAAATGATTTCCCTTGTCCAATTGCTACCAGTTGTGTAACCTGCAGCTCAGAAGGCAAAACACAAGCCTGATCCTACAAAACACAGAGCATCAACAATAACTCCTCCACAAGCTTTCAAGATGCTGCAGAGCTGATAATCACTTTTGCGTATCTTCTTGTTTCCTAAACCTTTGCACTTAGCTAAAGAAATGCAAGTGGTTTTCATTTCAGTTTGGATAAAAACCTCTCATAGCTCTGGGTTTTTTTAAGTCTTTCAAATAAACAAAAATGATTTTAATAACAGATTTGGTAAGCGTTCAAGAATAACTCCTCAAACTTAGCAGTGCACTATTGAGACCATTGAATCAATATTTTGCTCATCATAATTAAACATTTATGTAACTCCTACCACTCTAAACCTGTTTTCTTACTCCTGCTGGGTAAAACATGATGCTTTAGTCTTCCTTTATCAACCAGTTATTGCCATCCTTTATTCCCAAATTGGCTATATATAGGAATATTTTGTACTGTTTTGTCACTTCTAAGTTTCTGTTAAGTTAGGCTTTTTAGTTTCAGTTCTTTAGCAACTTTAATTCTTTTCAAGTATATTTTAACTCACGGGGGTCTGAAAGGCAGCTTGTTCAAACTGCCGAGGGTGCCTCTCCAGCAGAGCTTCCTAAAGCCCAGGTCCTTGCCAGTGCCCCCAGCTACGTCCTGAATTCACAGCAACATGAGACCAGACATACGCCATCCTCTCACCACCCCTTACCTCCACCACTTGGCTTCTGTACAAAGGACACAGAAGCTGCAGCGTGGTCTAACAAGCCCCTTTTTTGGATAACTGTGGACCACAGCCCTGGGGCATGCTATTAATCTAGAGCAGGTGTACCCTGCTGAGTGCGTAGATGTACATTACACACACACCTACAACCACTTTATAAATACACAGTAAGTAGACATACACATAAATGCCTATGATCTCAATTTTAGAGAGGTCCCATGACTTCTGGAGGCCCACATAAATAACTGGAATTAGACCTTAAAAGTCATTTGTTCATAGTGTTGTGCACAGACTATGGACATAGTCTTTCCCATCTATCATAAGGATTGCTTTATCTGCTGCTCAGTATATGCAAATGATAATATGACAATGGTGGTTCTGTTCTGAAAAACACCTCACAAAAGGGACACTGTTGAATTTTGGAGGGCCATGTCTCCCTTGCCTCCTAGCATCTTTCAGAACAGCGTACGCAAGGATTCAGAAAAAGAGAATTAAAGAAGAGTTTCTCTAGTTCTCTATTCTTCAAACTTGCTCTAGAAGTCAGATCAAGTTCTTTATTTAGCAGCAAAATATCATTGCTAGTAATTTTTGTACTTGTACCTGCAAGCTATACCAATACAAAGGATGTATTTTGAGAAGACATCCTCAAGATAACACCATCATAAGATCCCAGTGAAATTTCACCATTGATACCAACATACTCCAGCTCAATGAAGACTTGAAGCCAATAGCAAAAGTTTCCCTAGATTTTCACAGTCTAAAATAGAGGTGAATTACTTTATTCATAATGGGGAAAAAAAAAAAAAAAAGTGGAAGAACCTACTCCTCCTCCGTTGTTCTGCCCCAGTAGGATTAATCGTAGGTACTTATTTTAGTCACAGGAATCTGCAGATACTCCTTACATATGCTCAGGGAGCAGATGTGTTGAAGAAGTGGGTGCCATTTTTGTATTATCAGTTTTTATAACAGACCTACATGTTCTGCACATTAGAAAAGAAAATTGCCACAGGACTTTGTTTCCCTAAGATTAACAAGAAAAGTTCAATTTGTAGCTTTTAAAAACAGGTTTTAAACCCTTAAGGTTTCCATCCTTCAAACAACCACATCCTTGGTACAATAAAATCCTCTCTTGAAGTTATAATCAAAATTATAGAAAGGCTTTTTAATTTCCTCGAGGGCCAAACAAACAAAAGCAAACTCCTTCCAACTGTTATTTTAATAAAAATTGTCTGTTTGTGAACATCTGCTTCAGGAATTATCTTTAAAAGTTGGTTATGATAGTTTTGGTATTTTACTATTTTGTTACTGGATACAGAATGCTTTTGTATAACTTTCCAGTAGGACAAAAAAGCGAGCTGAAGACGGTAATAAATATTAATGAAGCATAAAATCCTACATCTACAGGTGATTCCACTATGAAGCTATACATTTTTACTTGCTGTAAATGATGTGGATAATGTAAAATTATGTAGAGGAGTTAATTTAAGTGCAAGTAAAAAGAGAAACTTGACCTTAAGGGTTTTTTTTGTTTTGGTTTGTTTTTTTTTTTAAATTTCTAAAAATAGTGGTCAGGGATTAGATATATTTCCCATCCCTGAAAGGCAAGGATGTGCTTTGTCGGGATACTGTTTCTTAGTGTTAACACCGCGTATTTCCACTTAACATGACAGAGTCGCTATCACCAGAAAGGGGTTTTTTGGTTAATGGCCATGAAGCAATCACAACATAGCCTTTGTCTCACAAAAGGCCACACAACCCACATATCCATCTCCTTACAATAAACTGATTTCATTAAAAATGACAGCAATATTAACCCACATGGTGAGGGCTGATAAGTGCCTGTGGCAAGCTGGAGAGAACAAGTGAATATAACATACAGTGCGAAGATATAGGGGTAATAAGGAGGAGGACTCTTCGACCAAAGCAGGAAAATTAATGCAACATGGGGCTGAAAAGATACTGGCTCTTTTTTCACTGGGGCAGAAGTGACACCAGGAGATCTCTTTTCTGTGGCTAACGCAAAGTCCTTAAGGGAACTCGGAAAACCCAGTGAAGACAACACTGCTGGGACTCAGTCCTAGATTTCAAGCAGGGAGAGGTGGAGAGATCTTCAGCTTTAACAGGAGTATTGCTGGGATTTCATTTGTGGAATGGGTGTTTACAGTGGGCCAATGGTCTCCAACCCATGTTTCATGGGCAATGAGTCTCTAATATTGTTCAATTTTCCCAAACTTTGTTTCCCATATATACAAACATAGGGGTGTGTGTGTACACATACAGATGTATGTATATGGCAAAGGAATACCCAAGTCCAGAGTCGTGACCTCATCATGCAATCTGTGAGTTCACACTCCCACATCCAAGGAAAGGACTGATGGCAATATTTTGATCAGTAAACCTCTGCCTGGGGAAGGCACTCATGAAAGGAAGACCAACAGGAGAACATATTTACAGGAGGCAAGGAGAGAGTACTGTGGGAAGCTGAGGGGTTATAATGGAAGAGGAGGCATCAGTCACCAAAGACAATGCAGGAAATGAGAAAAATAAAATACAGTCAGCATTTCAGAGTTGGGTGAAAATTATTTGGGAAGGCTGAGGAGGCCCTCTTGAGTTATGGGCCTTTTGGGTCAGTGTGGCTGAAAGAAAGGTCTCAGGAGCAGGACACTGCTCAGCATGCACCATGCTTTACTCTTACTCTGGCAGACCTCACCAGAAGGGAACTGCTACGCCGAGGGTATCATGTCCTACTTCATTTCTTCTGTGTGCAAATACAGAGGAGAAAAAGGGCCATTGAAGACTTTGGGAATATAGGCATAGTCCCGAAATCCAGCGTCACTCACAATGGATTCACGCCCCATGCCAGGGAAAGGAGAGAGCATCTGAATTGTCTGTGAATCCACAAACTGTCATGTTTCACATCTGCCATGATAAACTGCAAAGATGTCTGCTTGCTTTTAAACAAATCCAAACAAATGCAGGCAGAACCAAACAAAATGGAAAGAAAAAACTGGCCTGGTCTTTACCAGAAGTGACAAACAATAACCAGCCCTTTCTGGAGGTGCTTCAAGTAAGTATTAGACCTGCTATAAATAGGTGGCTTAGATTCAAAACCTGAAACCATCCATAGGTTTTACACACATCCTTTAATTTAGTTATTCCAGCCCATGTACCCTTTTCTAGCATAACCTTACTGCCATCTACAGTATATGCCGAGCAGAAAGCATGTTCCCGGCAAAACTGAACAACAAAGCAACAGAAAATCTGTGTTACTTGTAGGCTGGGGAATTACACCTGTTATTGTGAAGTTATTTCTTGCCATGCAACAGCACTGTCAAGTCCTCTATCCAATCTTGAGTATTTAAAGTTTCTTTCACTAGCACACGCAACTCCCTTTAGCTGTCATGCCAGGCTTAAATCCCTTAAAAATCACAGATAAGTCAATATCTAACAACACTCGCATAAAATTGCATTCTTCAAGCACTCACACAAACTTAAAACTTCAGCCAAAGTGATTTCAAAGTGTTGAATCAACATGACAATTATTGTCTTTTTTTCTGCTGCTATTTTCTGCACATCCAAAGGCTGATCACGGAATTGCTGGACTTTATATTTTTCTAAAGTCCAAAAGTATAAACATTTAGCCAACATCTCCTGCAGTACTATCCTGTGGCTATCTCTCTAGGGTGCCAATTATAAGTCTGTTTGAAGAGTGACGATATTACAAGATAAAACTTAATCCCTAGTTGGGAAAAAACAAAGCTGATCAGAGGGCAAGCGATATCACTGCTTTTGTTATATTCACTGTTGGGTAAATGTCTAAAGCATTTTTATCATGCCCAGTGAAGCTTATTCTTCCAATCAAATAAAAAGAGAAATAGTTTGAAATGTGGAATGTAGAGGAATGTTATGTTTTGTATTTTTTTAAAAGTCTTTTTCCCATTATCATCCATTAAGAAACAAGAAAATATTGATAAGAACAGTTACACACTGCTGTAAAACAACATTATGTCTTGATTTGCAGTAGAGTTTCAAGACTACAACTGAGCTAGGAACAGAGGTTTGTGAACAACAATGTTCAAACAGAATCCAAAACTGTATCAGAGACTTTTGTCACTTTTTGTACAATTTTTTAATTAAGTTTCTCTAGTGTTTACTGAGGCACTAAGCTGCACACAAGAAGTACTCATTTTTATCAGTATGGCTCTGCTGACTAATGTCTTCTAATGGAGGTTACTGACCACAGTACAAATCAAAAAGTAAGGAAAACGAAGTAAGTACTGACATAGGTGTAACTAAGAAATAAAATGAAATTTAAGAACCACTGAAGAAATCCTCCACTGAACTAGGCTTTGACAAAATACTTTGGGTTCAGTGCCTTAATCACAAGCTGTCTTTCCTCTATTATACTGTTCCTTCATCTACTGTAAGCACTATCCAGCCATACCTGATGAACAGTCTGGACTTACATCATGAATCTTTTATTGCCACATCTCTTAAATCTAGGCAGAGGTCCCAAGCCATTCACCTCATGGCCCTTCAGAAAGAATTAACTTACTGTTCTCCTCACCTGTTTTTCAGTGCATGCCCCTTGGGCACTTCTCCCTTCTCATAAACAGTACCACAGCTGGAAAAATATGCAGCTAATCATGGTTCAAAGCGGGGCCAGGGACCTCACCCCAAGCAAGATGCCACCAGTTGGCAGAGCAGCAACACCCCCAATCTCTGCAAAGCAGTGCTGCTGAGACTGGAAGCACGGAGTGTTTCCCCATGAAGAGATTGATCACTGGTTATTAAGTGCGTCTCACGTTACTACTGTCAAGAAAGCAGGAAAAAAAAAAAACAACTTTGCACTTGGGCTTGCGTGGCCCTGGATAATTCTGGCAAGCCACCAGCTCCAAGAGGATGCACCATTTCCTTCCTCCCAATTAAAGGACCCTTGCCACAGTACAGAGGGGTCGTGAACAGATATTGTGTATCAGCTTTTCCATAGAGGGCTGGCAAACTGCCACCACCTGGGCCCCCCTGTGAGGAAAAGGCGTGTTTGGAAAGCACACACGTCCTGCCTGTAGTTAAAGGAGAAACTGTATATTTAGCAGGAAGGATGACAGTGTGGCTAAGGTAAGCTCATGAGGACCTGAGTGGTCTGGCTTTGATTATTCAGTCTTTCATTGACTTTTTGAGAAGCAAATCCCTTAACTTTCCTGTAATGTAGGCCCTCATTTGCTCAGTGAAACATGTACAAGAAAATATATACATATGCTTCAAACATCATCATTCCACAAGTGGCTGGGGTGTGTGTGTGTGTATGTATACACATACAATATATACTTTGTATATATACACAACACTATATATACTTATGCAGCTGGGGAAATGAGGCAAAGAGAAGTTCAGCAGCTTGCTCAAAGATTAAGTTCTCTACAAACACTTTGTTTAGCTACTATGGAAGAATTTGATACCTAGTATCCATACCTGATTCCCCCTCCCCCCCACCCCCAATGTACTGCAACAGATAGACATTGCTATGGCAGAAAAGAATTAGCCATGTACACAAAACTGCACTTAACTTTTAAGTTACTTTCATATGGCCTGGCTAACTGACTTAAGATATTACTGTTGGTACCTAGCGTGAAGATCTGTAGTCCTCCATAGATTTTAGAAGGAAATTTATTTTACATGCTGTAGTAGTAAAACAAGCATAGTTTTTAAAATCACATTTTATTAGGCAGTTATTCTATAATGTTGAAATAAGAAGAAAAACTTTAAGTGCTCTTTTTTTGCTAAGAACACTCAGTCAATTCATAAAGTTAGCTCAAGCGGTCATTAAATAAACTATTCATTTAACCAAATGCTTTATGTCTATCTCAAAGGCCAAATTTTCAAAAAAACAGTCACTCAGGCTAGGTACCGCAAAATAGATACACAATTCAGACTAGCAGCATGCATGGAAAAGATACATTTAGGCGTGTGAAAGAGATAACTGCACACAGAGATGGACACTGGTACAATCTAATTTAGTACTTTGGTTTTTTTAATATAACATGCCTTGCTGTTGTCACAGTTGCTAGAGTGCCACCCCACTCTAAACACGAAGCCCAGTCATCAATAATTTGTTCCTCTAACCAATTCTCATGCAACTTTTCTCCCAGGAGTTGTTCACTTGGCTTCAATGGACCTACTTGCTAATGCAGTGAATAAAGCTGGTGTCTACCCTTGTCTACCTAGATCTTTACCATGTAGGTAAGATCTAGTTTGCCTCAGACAAGACTCATTCACCTAGTGTTTGATTCATTTGTACATACATAATATATTTTGTTAAGGACTTAGCACTTACTGTACTTTACAAATGAAGAGAACCCCAGTGACTAGACTTCTAAAGATCTTTCAGTGCTGAGGTCTGGTAACTTGAGTTTAACGAAAGCATGAACTTCTTGCAGGATGGTAACTGTGTACAGTAACTTGCACAACAGATGTTACCAGTATACTTATAAGTGTAATCAAAAAGTGAATTAGCCAGCATTAAAACTTATAAACACTTCCAAATAGTTTAAAGATGTTTTTCTATTGCAAAATTTTACTAAGTAGTTTATTTTTCAAAAAGTCATAGAATGAACACAGCCATCATTCAAAGTTCATCTCTGATTATCAGTCTCAAAATTAGAAAGAACACAATGTCTACTGCAGATATGTCTAGACAAATTACTATCTACTGATTTCTTAAATCTCAGCAGGGAACAGGACAGTAATTAGATATATCATTCCTGTAAGTGCAATTAATTTAAGACATATCTCAATCCATATTTTCCATTTCCTTTCCAAAGAAAAAAAGAAAAACTACTGAAATACTTCTGGCTTTGTTTGAAAACCAGAGACTAAACATTAAGGACTATTTCTGGAATCAATAAAAAGTAGCTTTACAATTATATTTTGATATATTTGACCTGCCAAAAATATTTGAATGAAAGTTGTACTATGTCCATAATTATCAGAATAAGTTACTTTCATGGGTTTAGCCAAACCAGAAGGAAATGGCTATGGCTGGTATAAGTCATAATACAGCATTTCTCACTGTGACACCAAGCCTAAAGAGAGAATTCAGACTATGCAAGTCACATTTTCTCTGCTATTGGCATTTGGCTCTGAGGGATGCTAACGACTTCCAATACACACACATGTTGTGTTCCGGCAGTGGGGAACCTTGGAACCTTAGGTACTTATTTGCAATTTTTCAGTCTACACACGTATTCTTTTTCTGGTTTGGGCTCCTGAAAATGATGGCTATCTTTCTTCTTTTCAGAAAGACGTTCTGAACCACAACCCGACCTCTCTCTTGCCAGTGGATTCAATTTGTTCACATGGTGCCAGGATGAGAGACATAGCAGCAATGGCTGTGACGTTCCCAAAGTGCCCTGGCATGCACAGCTCCCATTTGGAGGACACCGAGACCAGAGAGAACACTCATCCACAACATTATTGTTGTACATTTACATAGCTCATTTTATCCGGAAAGATAACAAAGGCATTTCACAAGTACTGGACACACACCACCACTGAAACGTTGCCAACCTTGCTCTTGAGAGTGGTGAACAAATATTACATGGCAGCCAGCAAACTCACTGGGGAATGCAGTGTTTTGGCTACAACAGCAGCATTAAATATTTACTTGTGTAAGAACAAATAAAAGATGCCCAAACTCAATCTTCCTGTAACATTCAGTCAGAATTCAAAAAGCACAACAAATCACCCAATCTGCTGTAGAAAACCCAACATTTGAGTCACTGTTGCAGGAATACAAACCCTTTGGGTCTCAGGAAGCCAAGGGTCTACAAACATTTTGTGATGCTAGCTTTGGTCCAGGAAAGGGAAAAATAACAAAACACAGTTTTCACTGTTCTTTAAGAAAATAAGCAGACTTCAAATGATCCACCTAACTTCTGCCTGGCGAAAATGTCATTATTTATACAGACAACCAACCACTTCCACTGCCCCATTTCATCCTCAAGGTTTCCTAGCTGCTATACATAATGAAGATCTATCCATGTTTGGGAGATAATACAGGTTTGGTTTTGAATCATAGAAGTTAATTATCACCTGACTGCATTTTTATTATTTATAACAGGATAATATTGAAATCGCCTAATTCTAGGCCTATTGAACCTAGAATCTGTGTCAAAAAAGTAGTACCCCTGAGAAGCCTACATACGAGATAGCAAGTAACAACTTACTTGAAGCAACTAGATAAATGGGTAACAAAAGAAACAAAATGGAAAGTTTCTCAGAAAAACTCTACAGAATGCAATGATTTGAGGACTATAGAAAGAGGAATTTTAGAGAACACAAATGAAGTCACAGTTTTTGCAGTTTTGATGGACAGAGAGGACACGTATGGGCTACGTAGTTCCTACAAGTAGGGATGATACTTTTATAAGTGAGACAAGCTGAAAAATGAGAGGGCAAAGCTGGGCAGGAACTTGGAAGAAAGTGTGAGAAACTAGTGTTGACATGGTTTAAAACTGAGGAGAGATGGCAGTGAAGAAAAAAAACAGAAAGAAAAAGGAGAAGTAAGACTTCTCTTAACAAGTTCCGAGGCAGCTGGTGCATCCACCTACATCTCTACAGGGAAGACCTTTGTGAGCTGTGAAATCCACCCTTCCCATCACTAGCCCATAGTAAGTGCTCTCACAGCAAGTTGAGCCAGCTGCCTTGTTTATCTGAACATCAATTATGATTCTTAATTATTCTTGGAGTTATACGTACAGAAAGGAAGAAGCATGTGAACTCTGAATAGGCACAACAATTTTCCAAGATATGAAACGCCACTCAGTTTCAACAGGTTTCTCTGTCCCCATGTCTAAAACCAACATTTGAAGCCATACAGCTGTGATAATGGGTGGGTTACATCCACCTGGGAGACTTCTTTAATTGAAAAGTGTTCTTCCTGGAAAGATTATATATATATATAGATTATACATAGATACATAGAGAGGGGGGGGAGAGAGAGAGAGAAGCCAGACTTCTCCCGTATGTTGAAATCCAGAGAGGTTTCGTGCCATAGCTGCATATGCCTATGCTCCTCTGGGGAAAGGAGGGGGGGGAAGGCAGTTTTATCTCATTGCAGCGCTACTACTCCAGAAGCTGGACATCGGGAGAGGGGGTTGGTACAAGGACTGGCCAGGAAATGGTAGTTAGCCTCTGCCACCTGAGCTGCAGATAAAAGGGAGAGAAAATGTTTTTGGGCTTGTAACACAGGATACTGAGCAACCACTGGCAAAGAATAAGTGCAGAGGGTTTGTGGTTTTTTTTTTTTCCTCTGCTGGAAAATGGTTAGCTGTATGTTTTGGCCCATTGTAAAAAGACTTAATGTCAGAGGCCCGAAGTAAGGGAAAGTGTCTCCTTCCAAAAAGGGGAAAACAGTGCTTTCTGCTACATAGGTGAATTTCAAGTTAGCTTTAGCCTTGGTTAGCTTAGGATATTTTCTGAATGCTGAAACAATATATGAGGCAATGGCAACTACTGCATGTAGGGAAATACAAGTGTTCTTTCAAAGACACTTGTGCAGTCACAGAAAAAAAAGTCATAAGGCTTCTCCAAGCAAGAAGCCCAAACGCAACTTTTGAAAAACCTGCTTGGGTTTGTCTGGCTTTTTTTAAAGAACTTCATATTTCATAATGAAAGCTTTATATTTCAAAGTTTATCCCTTAAAGCAGTGCTAGCAAACAGCTGCATCCACACATACATTGTGGGGAAACCTTATAGAAGCCTTCCAGTACTTAAAGGGGGCCTATAGGAAAGACGGGGACAGACTTTTTAGCAAGGCCTGTTGTGACAGGATGAGGAGTAATGGTTTTAAACTAAGGGAGGGCAGATTTAGACTGGATTTAAAAAAAGAAATTCTTTACAATGAGGGTGGTGAGGCACTGGAACAGGTTGCCCGGAGAAGTAGTGGAGGCCCCATCCCTGGAAACGTTCAAGGTCAGGTTGGTTGGGGCTCTGAGCAACCTGATCTAGTTAAAGATGTCCCTGCTCTTGCAGGGGGGTTGGACTAGATGACCTGTAAAGGGCCCTTCCAATCCAAAGAATTCTATGATTCTATGATACAGGCTCTGCTTATATGAGGATTCTGCAAGTCCAGCACTTGGTAGGATTCATGCTCCCCATTGGAAAATGCCAGTTCAAAGCCTGCACTAACTCAGCTCAGTGTCTCCACAATATTTCTCCTAAAAACAAAAAAAAGGTCTTCCAATTCTCATTTTAAGACAAAGGGCAAAAAACATTCTGTCTAGCATGCACTGAAGAGCAGGAATCCTCTGGCTAATCAAAAAACAACATATGTGGGTGCTATTCTGCTTGTCCTTCTCTTCTCTACAATCCTGTCAAAAATCCAGGATTTGGAGCAGAAGAGTGTCTTATTACGTAAGGGACACCCAGAGATCAATTCTTTGCCCCAGGAATCCAAAAAGCTATAAAACAGTGCTAGAAACCTTGTTTTAAACAAGTCAGAGCTTGGATACCACACAGGCAGGCTCAGTTCAGAAAGAAGTTTAATGTCTAGATAAATAAGTTTAGATAAAAGTCCAGCTCCTGTGTTAAACATGCCACAAAGAAACAAAATAATGTTACTGCAATGAATATAAAATCTTTGTTTTGCAAATCACTTCCACAACTGGCTCCACAGATCACTCAGCTGCCCAAACGTCCAGTCTGGCACTTGCTTACATATCCCCTCTTTGACATCCTCTGTGCACAAACCACTTTTTTTCTTTCTGTGCATTTTATCTAAAATGATATGGATTGAATAATCCACTCCACAACTCAAGCCAGTTCAAATGTAGAAACTTCAATCCACAGCACTGTAAAGCACTACTATGATTAACAGAATATTTATGGTGTTATAATATATCACGCTTCAGTTTTTCATTTGCATGGTGTATGCCAATTCTCCCCTGGTTTACGTGTGCATAAATCCACTATGCCCAAAGGGGACCTTGTCCCTGCGCATGGCTGCAGCTCTGACAGCTAAGGGAAGCATGCGTGGGACAGCGCTCCCCACAATAATCCAGCCATGACCGCCTTTCCCTCCTGAACTGTTGCCAGTGCTTGTGAAACCACGGGCTTGCCTAGCATGTGGGTAGTTGGCCTGAAGCAAAGCGACCTCCTCCCCTTCTCCACTCTCCACAAGCATCTGGAGGCCACCAAAGAGGTGCAGGCCAATCTCCGCAGTAAAAAGCAAGATGTATTGCTGTGGGCAACAGCACGAGAGCCCCTCCTGCTCCTCTTGCACATGGGAGACCACAGGCGAGGCGCGAGTGGGGAGAGCGAGCTGCGCTGCAGATGAACCGGCTAGAGTGGGAGCACATCTCCATGGATGCCTGCACAAAGGCATCCAGAGTGGATGAACAAGATACGAATGGCCACAAGAGTCAGGGTAAAACTGGGCTATCCAACAAAATAGGCAAAAGTGGGGCAACTCTTGCCGGTCTGCCTTACGCATAGCATCTCGTGGAAGTCAGCTGCTCACCCCTCTGAATCTGTACACACAAACCAGAGGAAACACGGTGTCTACATGAAATACTAGAATAAACAGAAAAGCAAAGCCAGTCAAAAACTGATCAAGCTCACACTAAAAGCCTTGTTATTTGTGTATAAACATGGCTGTGGTCTTGCATGTGAATAAATAAACTTTTATGTGAAGTGAAACAACCAGGCATTTAACATCACTTCCATTGACATGGACCCCCTAAACTGTGCAATTTTAGATCTACAAATAATGAAATCATTACCACCCTCATTTTATTGTATGCACAGTAACCTTATTCTGATTCAAATAGGATTTTGGGCTGGAATATCCCTGAGATCTCACTCCTGCTAACACCATTAATTCTAGCAGTGTGTAATGTGAAATATTTACGTGTATTCTATTTTCCTGCAACTTTAAGGAGCTGCTTACTGCATCTGCAAAATACCGGCGTGTTTGAGGATTTTTCCGTTGTGTCGCACCACTCACGGCGCAGTTGTGCACACAGTGAGAACGTACTTTCCACATAGGCCTGAGACACAGTTGCAGCCAGCAAGTCTTGCACTGCTGCCAGTGCTCAGTTCCCTTATAATGAGTTTGCTCCAGCTCCTGCTCTGTTTTGTGTGAACAGCTGCCTTCCAGGACCACAGTTTAGCTCTAATTAATTTCTTAATAAAAATATAATTTAGTTCATACTCTAGTTCTAAAAATGTGGGTCATTTCTAGTTCTCACTAGTGGTTCTAAGAGGTCCAAAACTCCATCTAATTCATATCTGTTCTTTCATTCCACAGTTAAAGACTAAAACACTTCTAAATATAAGGTTTGGTTTTTTTTATGTCTTCACACACAAAATTTAGGAATGACTGTAGGATATACTGGGCCAACTTTGTCTAACAAATATTTACAATCAGACAATTAAGATTCCTCTGTAGGACTGCAACTTTCCCACGTCAGTTTTATCTCAGACAACTTTAATATTGCCAGTAACTTTAATAAATATAGCAACTAGTGAGTGCAAAGTATTGCTTATGTATATTTATGTTCCAAACTAAGACTTAAATGAAAATACTGGCTGATACAAGCAGCTACACACTTTTAATCACTTATCTCTAAAACAAAACCTTAAGTTATTGGTTCCTTTAGTAATCATGCAACTCCGTGGATAAAGCACTGGAGTGCTGCTGACAAAGCCTGGCTTTCACTGCCATCTCTGCCGCAGGATTCTGAGCAAGGCATCTCACCTTGCTTTGCATCAGCACTTTAACATCTGCATGCAGAAAGGGCTATATAAGCCTGGTGTTATTTATAATTATTTGTTGCTGTCACTCAGAATTTCCTCAGGGAAACAAAATGGCAGCTGCAAAAATGGCAGCTTCTTCATGTGTACTTGAATGATCCCTGTAAAATTTAAAAGAGCTCAAGTCTCAAGATTAAGCCAGGAAGCAAAGGACTGTATCAATTCTAGTAGAGACCAAGAATTGAACTTGTCAGATTCTCATGAAGACTCACAGTGAAAGGTGCTATTCCTCTTATCTTGCACATTTTCAAACAGTTAATCTAGTGCCTTTTTACCTTCAGGAAACGAGCCATATGAAATCAGTCATATAGGTATCAGCAGCAGTAACTCCTTTTCCAAAACTGTGTGTCATTGGGACATAAACCCTGGGCCTCTTCCAATCTCATATTTTTCCATTCTCATGGTTATTCTGCCATCTTAATTGCACAGACTTTTTTTTTTTTTTTCACTCTTTCTGCCACAGAAAGCAAAAGCATTTCCCACATGCCAGAAAAACAGAAGTTACAAGATATTCTAGACTGCGGTCAAACATTGTTTTCCAAACAGAAAGCACAGTCAATTTTGACCTGGCCAGTACATGCTTACAAATCTTCAAAACTGACTATAAAAATACTTTAAATCTATAACCCATATAAAATTTATATAATCTATGGGGTAGGTGTCTAATCTATAACAGAGCTATACACACATCTGTATAATCTATAAAAGGAATTGCATGGCCAGTTTTTGGCCCAGGTTTGTAAATCCATTTTACAGCCTCACGACCTGCAGCGATATGTCCTTTCGCAGCACATCGGGGCTGCAACCTCCAGTCCCGGCACAGCCGGCGAGCAGAGCCTGCAGCGCACATGCTGCTAAACAGCGCGAATCAGGCTGCTGGACCTGCGCCACGGGAAGCAAAATAAGGTTGGACTTGTTCCCATGTGTGCATTTGAGATTTACTTCTCTCAAAGACAGTCCCTGACCTTGACCATGGCCTTTTAAATTTATGGATTGGTAACAGGGAACTGAGGAATGAAAACACTTGAAGCTCCTTACCCTTCGTATTTACCACACCAGATGGCTGCTGCTATGTGTCAGCATCAGCCCAGTTTTACCATGCAACAGTGCCTGGGTACAAGAATTGTATCTTACCAGAGATGGTGTGAAAGCTGGCTTTTAACATGTCCCAGTGCTTCTTGCTCTGGTAATGCATTTTATTCATCTGGAAGTCTTTCTTTGAGGGATCTGAAGAATTTATTGCTGGATACTCCTCTCCCCCAGGCATTTACCTCTTGAAAACAGTAGCTACTGACTGGTTTTACTAGGCATGCACCCAATCTTTTAGCTGGCCAAGCAAAATTGACCTGATTTTCAGGAAACCCTGCTGAAATCAGTCAGCCTCAGTCATCAGAAAACCACAGAGATGTACCAAGTATCTAAGTGTGAGATAACAGCAGCTTTCTAAGAGGGATCCTCCTTTGTCCTGAAACGGTATCAGAGGTTTCAACTTTTAACAACCAGGCCCTAAAAAAAAAAAAATTAAAAAAAAAATCCACTTTTCCACTTCTGCTCTACATCATGAGTCCCTCCCTGTCCCTCACAAAAGCCTGGATATGAAAATATTTTTCCTGGCCAATGGCTTCTGTAATGGACTAGACAATTATTTAGTTCCTAAAGCAAATGGATGTTAAATGCAAGGATGAATTTAAGCTTTTTTTCCTGGGACTAGTCTTCGTGTTTTTGTTGCATCTGTTACCTTACCTTCCATAAGAGCACAGCCAGCAACAGGAAGATGAGAATTCCCACCAGCAAACTGATGGCAATGATCCATCCAACAACATACCCACGAGGCTCCAGATTGTGCAAAGCCTCAAAGACCACCTACAAAGCAATTAGAAAAAGATCTTTTTATGATTGGAAGTTGTATTGTTTTCTCTTGTACTCATCTTATTAAACACATTGCATGGTGGCCTCACTGATCATATTTCATCTGTCAAACAAGTATGAAATGTGTCCTTAGCTTCATGCTTTCCATCTATTTTTCGCAAGGGATTTAAAGCTTTCAAGTGGAATTTGAGTAGCCATGCGGTGGATCCAAAGGATATCAGCTTCCACTCCAAAATAACTCTCACCCTGCCACCCCCTCCCCCCCCCCCCCCCCAGACACCGAGCTTGTTCTGGTGCTGGGCCACTAAAGGTGCACAAAGGTTTGCATAAAAAACTGCGTCCCTCGGATTGGCAGGGATTGCCATGACATCTTGCATGATTTGTCTTACTCATCGTGTTCCCGTCCCTGCCAAACACCCTGATGCTTCACATGAAACACTCATGTATGCTGAGCTTATTAACTTTTTTTTTTCACAAAAAATGGGACAACTTGCATATATCCCTATTGAATACAAATCGTCCCTGCTGTGCTTCACAAGACTCATTGCGTGAAAGAGGGAAGGGCGCGTGCAGTCATGGGTTCTTCTGGGAACGCAGAGAGCAGTCCCCTGCTGTTCTCTTCTCTCTTTTTGTATAGCATGTATGGCAGGGAAATACATCCTACAAAGAGCTTTCCTTAACCATCTGCCTTAAGAAGAAAATGGGAGCAAATTATACTGCTCGTATACACTATGTGAATTTCCAGTCTCTTATTTCAATCAAAACCAGTTCCTCAGTGGAAAACTCAAAAACATTTCTTCTCAGTGAGGGCTATTTCTATGTTAAATTTTGCAATTTAAGATCCAGCAAATGCAGAGAGGCAGCAGGGATTTTTTTAAAGGTAATATGTTTGCTTTGTCTGGCTTTGTTTGGTTTGTTTTGGAAGGCAAAGTAGCAAGCTTTCCTCCCTCCTTCACAAACCACTTTCATCATCTTTGCTTAAAAATGTCAAAACCCTTTCATAGATATGAATTGTTAAATCAATCTTTTAAACAAAACAAAAAAATTTGGTAGTTAAAAGTGGGTGAAAATCCAGGATTTAGAGTCAGATACAATTATGCAACCCCAAGATACTCACCTTCAAGAGGCCCATGGAAGACCCATGAAATACCTCCACTCACTGGTGACACCATTCAAACAGCATAATTTATGAGATGGCAAAGGGAACGTGATACCATACAACCCATATGAAGGTGGGCATTCAGGAAAAAGCTGCAACAGGGAGGTGATGGTAGCGCTGGGACAGGGGCCAAAGAGGCTCTGGGTTCTCCATCCTTACAGGTTTCCGAGCCTCAGACAAAGCCATGGGGATCCTGAGTCAGTGCAGGCAACAGCCCTGCTTCAAGTGGGAAATGGGACAGGACAGCCTCCCAAGATCCCACTAACGAACATTTCTCTGTTTCCGTAAGCATATGCAGCCTCGGCAAACACCCACAAAAATTACAGGCACAGATGACAGAAAGCAGGTGAGTAGGGCTATATTTTGTCACGGTGTTCCCATAAAAAAGTACTCAAAGATCCTTCATCTCAGTTTCACAGGCTAACGCTGGTTAAGACCACAGCTTTTCTGGAGGAGGAATTTGAACACAGCTGATTTACACACACTGTTTTTTTCTATTGATGAGATATTATCAGGCATTTGATGACAACGAGACATGAAAACATAACAAATGGACAGGAACGAAGCTATACATAGATAGCATTATTCAAACATATTCCCATAACTAGTATCACAATGCTCAAAATAGCTCTCGAAATATGGACCAATTCTTCACCCGAGAAAAAGAAAAATTTAGGCGTTTCAGACATTAGCACAAAGCCTTTGTCAGACTTTTTAAGACATCTTGCTGAACAGAGAAAGTTTCCTAAGCAGCAGAGTTTCCCTCATAGCCAAGCTGAGTGTAAGGGAAATACCAGACAGAGAGATCAAACACAAATCTTGTGCCTTCCTCGTATTTCTGAGCCAGCTTGGAAAGATGATCTGATGTGGCACTCCATTTCTCATGGAGGCTATGGTTAGCATTCATCTTGCAGACCCAAGTCAGATGAGTATTTCTTAGATGATAAGGCACTAATGTTATTTTCCTTTCTGACTCTAAAAGAAAAAAACCTCCTAACATTTTAAGTATTGCCAACTTTAGCAAAGAGACCTTTCAAGCAGTCCCTGGATGCAAAATGAGGTGGTGCCTTCTTTCCACTACTCGGAGAGTAAAAGTTAACATAACGCAACCTCCAGCACAATAGACCTCTATGTCCTTCACGCTGCCAAAAGACAGAGCCAGGAATAGCTGCAGAGATCAAATCATACATCACCTCTAGAGCAAGAGCACCACATTTCAGGTTTGAAGCACACTGGCAAGAATAGCTTGGCTGTAGCTTTTGCAGTCACAGCTCAAGCTATAAGGATAGAGAGCAACAACAGCTTCTAATCTATCCGGTTTCTTCTAGCAGTCTGGAATCAACATATAAGCATAACAAAAACCCTGTTCATGGCTTTGCGGTTTGGAGAGGAGCAGGGATGTTGCACATGTTAATGTCCTTATCCCTCTCAAGCCCTCAAAATCTGCCTGCATTAACATGCACCCACTGCAATGAGTTTTGGTGAAGAAGCAACCAACAACAAAAAATCCAAGCCAAACCCCAATCAAAGTAAACTGAGCAGACAGTCAGTGTACATCACACATTGGGAGTGTCAGCAAGAAGCCAGTACAGTAAGTGGTGGGAGGCCAGGGAAGCAAGCCATTCCAGGGCGGAGGTTAGAGGCAGAGGGTGATGTTACTAAAGATAAGCCGCTGCCTGCTGGTTGACCCGCTGGCCATCACGCAGTGTCTGAAAGCCAGTCTTGAGCAAACCTTGAACTCCTTGTCCCATCCACTCCAGCAGCACAGCCCCTGTAGGGCAGCCAACACGTTGGGGAGCACAAGGCAGTCCCCATCCCAGCGCACCTGCCACAGCCCCACCCGATAGAGAAGACACGAGTGGTAAGAGCGACTGATGCAGAAGATAAGGGTGAGGTGGGATGGGAAAGCATCCCAGAGAGGGCGGTGGGGGGTGGCAGCTGTCTGGTTCAGAGAAAGCACATGCAACGATCATAAAATACGGAGTGGCTTACGGGCTTGTTTTCAGACTCCGACAAAACGCCAGGGAAAGGCCGTGAAAAACACAGTTGCCTTGATGATGTATGAGGAGTTTTAGTATCATATTTATCTTTTGCATTTCACGCTGTGCTTGCGGGATCTGAAAGCGGGGAAGCCCGGGAGGCAGCATAGCTCACCATTTAGCTGTACGCAGCTCACATGTCAATCAGGTTTTACACAATGTAACTGCCCTTCTGTAAAAAAACAGAGATCTTCACGCTACCACTGATTTCTGAAATGTTGAACCTGCATGGACAAGGGCATCTACCAGTTCATCTTCCACCTGTGCCAAACGCTTGTTATATTCTGATAGTCTTAGTGAACAAATTGAAAAGAATCAGAATTTTTTTTTTTCAGTGCTTTTAAAATGCCCTATTTCAGTAAAGTGTGTAGGCAACAAGTTAAGAAGTTAACTGAGTAGGAATTTTGCAAATACTTAAAGTTCATACTGTGCTGAAGCCCTTTGCACAATAGGCACACGCTGCTGCACTGGGACTCAGACAAGAAACATACTTCAGCAAAATCTGGTTAGAAATACATAACTGCAAACTTTTCATTTCTTTTTGCTTATGAGCACTAAATGAATATTATGCACTTGTATCATGAACCACAGAACCATGGAAGGCATGGGCTTATCAAAAAATGCTATTTTATTTCTGTATTATCACCCAGAATATTCCTGGTGTTTCAAACCACACTGCACTGCTGGCTGACTTGTCCATTCAAGTGCCATCATACTTGAGGGGACTTGCAGTAAAGACACCATTCTCCTATACATCTGTACATATATGTATATGCATCCCTTCTTACATATTTATTTATTTACATATACTAAGAAAAACCTTGGAAGTTCTTGAAAAAATAAAAACCTGAGGTATCCTTGCTACCTGCTTGTCTCTATCCCTGGGAAATTAACTGTATTTTATTGCTATTCTGTATTGTTCTGTTCCTTTACCCAAGTGTGTGTTTCTACCTGCCAGACTGCACCGTAAAGACAAGAAAATCTATAAAGGGATTGTTACAGTAACAGATGGAAAGGTAAAACAACGAAACGAAAAATGAAACACAGTGAAAACAACAAGGCAGCAAATAACCCACTGGAACCCTTTCGGCAAAGGCTGCAAATCTGCTGCAGAAAGCGCACATCTGGCTCCAGCCAGGCTAGGATGTTGTGTCCATCTCAAAAGTAAGCTGGAGAGAACACGTGCCTTAAAATGCTGTTTCTAAAAGGCAAGAAGGGGGGGTGGTGGGTTGCTGAGTGGAAGAGGTATTCCCATGTGCATTAAAAAAAAGACTGGGACATCATGAGAACTGTCTAGTACCACAGGCTGCTCTTTCCAAAGCAGACATGGAGCACAGGCCAAAGTCAGGAGTCCTCCGTGCCACAGGCAGACAGCTAAAGCTTAGACACGTGAATACGCATTTAAATCTCTCTGCATATAAATATGCATATAAAGACCTCTCAGAAACACCTTGTAGGTCTTCACAACCATAAACTTCATTTTTTTTAAGTTTTTCTTTTCTGTTGGTTTTTTTCCCTGAAATATGTTTGTTTATCATCGCAAACATAAACGTACCTAAATCCTGGCGGGGGGGGGGGCGGGGAGGGAAGCCACATAGGGCAACCATTTGCCTGTGTTGAATTAAACCTGGGGTGACTGGGCTGAAAATGAGAGAACAGTGAACTCTACCCAGAAGGAAAGGTTCAAAGGCTTGATGAAGCATACCTGTGCTGAGCTGACAGCACCAGACAGCTATACGGTAGCCTTCAGCTTTACAGGGCACTTTGTTGCAGGAGCTTTGTGCATTTTATCTGGGATTCCCCTTTCATCTATTCAGCTTTGCATTCCCTTACTTTCAAGACAGGGAGGCTCAGAGGCATTTGGCTGGTTTTGACATAGTGAAATCCAGCCTATTCTTCCCTCCACACTGGCACTCACAGAGGGAAGTCCTTTTGCTCCATATGAGCACTCCTCCTGCATACGAGCAGCGAGCACAGGATGTGAATCCTTGGATCTGGTATTTGATCACTGCAGTCTCATGGAGCTTACTGTTGGTTTTGCCTCACATGTAGAGAAGAAGGGAGCCAAACCTTCATGGAAACCCATATGCTCAAGAAAAGAAAGTATGCCTCCTGAAAATACCACACCATTGGTTTCAGCCAATATATACTCATGTTAATACAACTGTCATCGCAGAGCCAAATCCAAACTCTGCTCACCTTCTTCGTGTGATTTCTCCAATATAAGAATTCAAACAGCCTATTGTAACCAGAGACAGAAAATAATTGATTCCAAATCACATAAAACCATATCCAAATCCAGAGAAATGATTTCTGAAAATTGCATAAATGCATCTTTTTTAAAAATGGGTTCATTTCAAAGACAGCCTGCTTCCCAACTTACAGATATTTACATAAGCTTTTGCATCTCCCTTACAAATTGTCTACTAGAGTTTCTGACAAAGCTGATATTTATATGGGTGGTCCTGCCACCACTGGTGCTTCTTACACTACCATCACAAATATCAGTCTTCCTTTTCCTTTTGTCTTCTTTACAGATAGTTTGCACTCCGATATTGTAAGCTATATTGTAAAAGTGCCCAGCGAAGTAAGGGCACCCAGTTCTAAAAAGAACTGTTTAAATGGGCTAGTAAGTCTATATTCAGTTGTAGAAAGCAAAAAGGCCTCTTCAAATTTACCATGATAAAGTGTCTAAGAAAATGTTTCTCATTGTTAGGGAACACTTTCATAAACAGACTCAAAGGAAGTTCATGCACAACTGTTCAGGATAGAAAGAGCTGCTATCCAAACAGATACAGTACAGCAGTCCATGGTCAATGAAAAGAATGCAGGATGGGTTTTAAAAAGGGAGGGAGGAGTATGAACAAAGACATTTTCTCTCTCCTGTCTCTACTTCCAGCTGAATAGCTGTGGCTTGCAACAAGTACTATTTCCTTCTGCATTCCAAAAGAAAAGAGAGGGGGAGAAAAATTAATACCTTGAGCCAAACCACATGTCTTAAATTTTTCCCTGAATATGACCCTATGCAAAACATACAGCAACGGTGAAGCCAACAGACATATGGAAATAGCATAAAGGAGAGAGCAAATGGCACTCACATTAGAAAAGACTTGAAATTACAAATTGATGTTACATGGCTACAACACGTCAAGCATGCTTCTTTACAGCTAGGGCTTCCCAGGAACTAGGAGCAAGCTCGTGTTTGAAGATTAATATAGCTTCCCAGCATACACAGTGCACTTTATAATTGTTGCAACTCAAGGCTTGATGAAAGGCATTCCGGGAACAGGAAAAGCACAATGTTGGGGTTTTTTTGTTTTCTTTTTTTCCTCCAAGCATTAGATAACAATGAAATACAGCAGAGCTTGCATTCCTAGATAAAAGCATTTCTAAATTTTGAGTATTAAATAATAGTAATCGCACACATTTTACATTGTGCCTATCATTCTGAGAGATTCTAAAACCCTTTATAGATCAAAATATTTGGCAGAGAGATCCTGGCTTCTTCCATTTCAGTTGGGGCATGGGTATCACAGTCAGGTGTTACTTCAGTCATTAATGAAATTTTGCCATAAAATTGCAAGATTTGCTCTGTGCAAACTGCAGAACTAAAGAGAGATCAAGCAAACAATCAGTGCTGCAGGTCACTTATAAGGCACATTCCCAGGGAAGGCTATCTATGTTTTCATTTCAGCTGCCAAGCCTATTTTTTAATGCTCTTTAGAATGGCCCAGAAACCTGACAAAGACAATAAAACAGAAGGGAAAAAAATGGGGTCCTATCATATAAATGAATTTCTTTTTCTGACAGGTCTAATAAAATAGAAAGTTATGTCTAGGATTGCAGACATGATGGCGGAGAAGATGGTCACTGTAATGATGTCTACTTTCAGACTGAAGGTAGTAAGTAAATGAAGGTTCAATTCTTCCTTTGCCTGTAGGGTTTTAAATCCAGTATCTCAGAGATGAGTGCTTTAATTTGGGACGTCAGTGTCTTCCAAAAGCATGTTGAACTCAATGCTTTCACACTCAAACCTCAACAGTACTCACTGAAATGGAGCCAATCAGAGAATGGTTGCATGGGCTGGTGGCGATGACAATCATCGGGGATAAAAGGATAACTGAGAGATGGGATCTAGATCATGTTCCAAAAATACACAGCAAGAGGAGAAATTGAAAGTAGTCCAGATTACCTCTGATCCTCACGTGAGAGAGAAATAAGAAATGAAACTTTAAAATTTCACCAGGCAAAAAGAAAGCTGAATTTCGGTTCAATTTTCATGTGTAGGTATTAAGCGACTTGGTAGTAGGAAACCAAAGCCATCACCTCCTTCTCCAGTAGAGTGTAAACATGGCCCTGTACAGTTTTACGTACAGCTAAAATTATACAGCGAATTCACCTTGAACTTTAATTCCAGCCTCATGCAGATCAACACAAAATGCAGTATCAGGTCACACACGAATTCTACCAGCTCAGCACAATGGAACAGTTACATGAATCTCTGAAAGTTTAGACCCCCTTGCCCATATTCACAGCTCCCAAAACGTGATTAACACATCTAAATATTTCATACTGGCACATGTGAAAAGACTTTGCTGGGGTTTCAAGTCTCTGCTAGGTTTTCAAGGAAAATCTGAATTGGATTAAAGCAGACGTTAACCCTAGAACAGGAAGCTAAACCTAATTTTGGCACAAATCCCTCAAGAGTATTACAATTTTGGCTAGTAAAACACAGATCCTCCTGCTCCACATAACATCATTCACTGTGATAGCATGGTTATCACAGAGAGCAAAACCACAGAAGCACAGTTCACAGCACTGCTACTCTAGCCAGACAAAGTCTGGGCACTCTCATGGGCTAGCGCAGCCCAAGCCCAGCCACAACCACAAATTCCAGTTTGTGTAGAGCTCTTAATGATCTCCAGCCCACTGGGATCACAAAACCTTTCTCTTCAGGTTTATTTACTTACTGGTTTTTCTTCTGGGCTCCCATTGGGCACCTCCACAACTCTGAGGTCAGGGTCCACCCGCACCCTCGCCCTTGTGACGAACTGGATGACTGATGAACTGTCCTGAGAAGTAGAAAGAGGAAGAATGGGATTTGAGGGGGAAAAAAAAAAAAAAAAAAAGGCACCCAAAAACCCCCAGACAAAAACATCAAACATTTGCCAGTGTAATAAACACATCCAGACAATGCTGGGTTGAGGGTTAAGTACTATCCTGGTTAAAACCCTGCTTTGAAAAAAATATACCTTATGCTCATAACAGACAGACAAAACCGAGCACATTATCTCAGATTAAAACAAAATCAGGTATGTTGGACTTTAAACACATAATTTGTATTTGGCCAGTTAATGTTTCCCACATTTACTGCAAAAGCAAAAGACAGAACATTGCCAATCAACCCAGGCAGGCTCAATATTAACCATCAAATAAAAGTTCCTATTTGTTTTTCAAGTGAACAGAAAAAAAGATATATGAAACCTGTGATAAACTCAAGTATATCCTAAGGTGAAAATTTCTTAATTATTTGAATCTGTGTACTGCAAATATCTTAAATATTCAATGTATACCTCCCCTTATTAGTATATATTTCTCCTATATTTTACACAGTGCATTTTAACAGGCACGTTCCAATAAGCTGCCATTTCAACTTATAGGTTAGTCATCTGTATGCTGTTCACCTTGGAGAGGGCAGGTGATAAGTAGCAAATGGCATGTAATTGGTGATACTGATCTAAAGACATGTGTAAGCACCATGTCTTTTAAAGGAGTGTTGCTAATGGTCACCTTGGAAAGGACCCAGCAGATGGGATGAATCCTGACTACTCCCAGGACTGAATTTCCCAGAAGCACATTTTGTGTGTGCTCAGTTACTTGCTTACATATTTCAGCATTTCTATAAGCATGTAACAAATACCTGAAATTCTGGCCTTGCCTCTATTTCCTGTTTTCAAATACGAACAAACATCAGCAGACTAGTTGGTTTCAGCTGGAAAAGCTCAGAGCTATCAATTGCTTTAGGAACTGCTTTCTAATAAGGGCTCTCTCCAATGCTTTTAATCTAGCAGCTATCAAAGACAGGTTTATTTTATCAGGCTCATGTTATCAGCTTTCTCCTCTGATTATCTTATACCCTCATAATCTTACAGCATCTTGCCACAATTACACAGTCAGCATTTTTCTAAGCGTAGGAAAACAGGGCAAAATGCAGTAAATCACTAGAAATTTAAGAGATTTGCTGTCTCATTCAGTGGCTTCAGAGAAGACAGGAATTAACTTGCAACCATTTGTTTCTTGTCACAAATGTCAAGCTCAGCATTAATATGGTTGTGATGTATCTTCTTTGAATAATAATTATTTGAAGTAAAAAAATTACGAAAAACTGCCACGTCTCTGTTTACACGGAGGGAATGATAGATAGTTGGTCACAGTTTATATGTACTTACTCTACTTTTCATTTTTCAGAATGAAAACTTTCAGAAATCAATTCAACTTTCAGAATTCTCTAGCCCTAACACCATGCATACAATTAGGGGCCTCATTTGTTGTTTCTCAATGTATAAATTTCTGAATTTAATTTATTTCTGCCTTAATGGGCAATGGGTAAGCACTAGGATTAACACCTCCATACATGCTGTTGATAAATAGATCTGTTTTCTTTGACACCATGATTTTTTATAACACACTAGTAAAGAGAAGAAGGAATGCAACTCTTGAGTCCAGTGATGCACATAAACATACTTAAATTGGTATTTAAGGCAAACTACAAAGGAAGCACGTACCTTCTTCAGTATCTCAGTATTCAGCAGCGTGTAGACACTTATATCACAGGACTCTGCTTTTGCTAGTGAGCTTAAGTTGCAGCGTATAATTAAGCAGGACCTGCCTGGTCTTTCACAGTCCTACAGGAAACATGGAAAAAGCTGTTAGGCAAAGGAGGAAAAAATTCAGTGACAAACTGTGCGACAGCAAACATGCCAGCTGACTTAAGTTACACAATAAACTGCTAAAATACAGCACTCCTGCACTGAAATAGCAACAACTTTCAAGACCTGAAGACAGCCAGATACAGAGATCTGCAAGAAAGCAAGGCAGGTGAAATTCAGCCCTTTGCAGAGCTGCTGAGACACAGGAGTGTCTGGGGCTGGGCTACTGCTGCACATCAGCCCTCTGCACAGGTCAGGCACCGAGCACTGTACCAGGGCCCCGCTGCCCCATGTGCCTTTGAGAAAATACAGGAGCGAGGGCTCTGGTCACTAAGCGTGCACTGCCATGTTAGGTAACTCCCTCCCCACTGCATTTCCTGAAACTTCCTATATCCATTTAAAAATCAGATAATTAAAATCACTAAATATCCCCCCCAGTACAACATCAGTATTAGTCTACATGCATCAAACAGTTGCTTTATAATGAACTATCTGCTCGAGTTCTTCATGCTGAGCCATGCAAAATCTTTTGTAAGATACACCATATGTTCAAGTTTGTCATAGGCGGACTTTCTTACCAATACTTTTCTGCCAGACTTTGTGAAAAAAGCAAATATTGTGTGGAAAATATTTTCATTTTCTTGAGGAACAATGCATGGGCTGGGGTTTCTGTGAAAAGAACAGCTTCCTTTGTCCTGACCAACCTGCAAGTACAATTATATTCACAATGATTATTCTGAGTTAAAATAAATGACACAAGTAGGTGTAGTTTTATGGACAGACCAATCCCACCTTCATCTAAGCTGGATGTCTGGACTCGCATTAATAGTCAAAAGAGAGAAATAAGTGCTTTGGGAGTCAAATATTCCTAAAGAAAATATCTAAAGCAAAGACAGACAAACCATGCTCTGGAAATGCTTGTCTCTCTTGACTGGATAGGATATGAGCGTATTTAACCTAGCTCACGTGTAGGTGTCTGTGTTCTACATGTCTGGAGATGGAGACAGAGGAGAAAAATCTCAGCAAAAGATATAAATCACCACATAGCATTTTAAGTGAATTGTGTTACCCTGTGTATTACCTTTTTTGTAACTGTAGTATTTGGTGCTTTGCCCACCTTGACTGTTTCACAGTTTGTATCAGAACTAATGAGATAAATGAAATCTTTGAGTAGATGCACAAGCCTGGACACTAAATCTGTTCTTTTACCTTCAGCATAAATAGTAAGAAAATAAACTTTTTGTATCATTAGCTTATTCACTTGTCCAGAAAAGTAGATGCTTGAAGCAAGCAAAACGTACCAAGCTTTGATAAAATGATCTTGAGTCCAGATAACCTTGCCCTAGCAAACCCTTCTCACTTTTTGCAGCTTATGACTATTCACTGAAGAAAATCTATTGGAATTTAATACAAACTATGACAACAAAGTATCAGCAAATTCCTCCTGCCACTATCCTTAAAACCTGTGAGAGTGAGATTTTCCCATAAACCACCAAGTGATGTTCTTATACACCCTGCTGTTGACCTCCCCACATCCTCTACTCTTGACAGGATGAAAACTTTTACCTTTTCAAATCACAAATCCTTGAAAGAGGGAGAAAAAAAGTTGTTATAGATATGAAATTACTGCATACTCTGAGCCCAATTCTGCATTAAACAGTTTATAGCTGAGTTAGCCAAAGTATTGTCAAAAAAGAAACAAAAACCAAAGGTCTATCTAGATCTTAAATGTTATTTTCCAGACAAGTGATGTCTATGTCTCTTGGTAAGATAAACCTTTTCTGCTTCACTGGCCCACAAGCTTTTCATAATCTGTTCTTTGAAGTACATACTCATAACCTGTCTTCACATAATCTGTCCTTACATTCGCAACAGATACAGGCACAGGTAGCTACCCAGTTTACAGTCTCCTTGGGATCAACTGAAAATTAAGACTATGATGTTCTTCATTTGTCCAGATCACCTGGAATGAGTTTTCATTATTTATTGTAGGTAAGAGATTCACAAAGCACACTGACATTTATTTTCTTTGAACTTTCACACGGGAATTAGATCCAGATCAACCAGAAGGTTTATGTTAAATCAAGAACAACGAAGAGTCAAGATCTGTTCAGTACTTGCTCCTTCTTCCTGAAAGTTTGAATTACCAGACACTTGGACAGATGTCATTAGATTCATGCAAGAGATACAGAAAGGACAGTATGAGCTTCTGCACTACCCCAGCTTTTGGCATATTCTCCAAATAGTCCTGCTTTATATCCTGTACAAAAATGGTGTAACAACAAACCTAAGCAGAAATATCTCACGAGACTAAAAGGAATTATCTGGCATGAAGCAACATAAATCTGGTCCTTTCTTCTCTAAATGATTATCTTTTCTTAAACTGAAGTTTGGCTACATCTCATCCTTTTTAAAACACTTTAGCTGAAACAGAGAAAGGCACCTCCAGAGGACTAAGTCTGAATTTGGAAATACCCTTTCTTCTCTGCCAACTATGCAGCAATCCTACACAAGGCGGCTATTAAATTCAGTGTCTCTGCCCATGTTTGCAGGGACACGCGCAAGGACCGAGCACCTCCTGCCACCTGCGCTGCTCTGGAACAGACCAGCGGGTGACCTACAGCCTGTTTTAGTAGCTAAAGGCAGATGCCACTTCCTAGAAGGAGAAGGCAGACACTACTACTTGGCCTGCAGAATTTGGGGGAATTCAACCAGACAGAAATTATTCATCTGTGTATCTATGATCAGTGTATGCTGACAGCTGCTAGGCAGGAAAGGATGCAAGGCAGCTGAGAAGCACTCAGTTTCTTTTAGCACTCTTAGAAACAGCAGAGCCACAGAACTAGGAAAAAAAGTAACAAAAAACTTCGAAATGGGTGGATCATGCTGAGGTAGAAGGAAATCCAGCCTTTCCAAAGGACTGGCCACAGTTGGTTTTTTTATTTGTTTGGGGGGTTTTTTGTTTGTTTTGTTAGGGTGACTGTCAGACACTTGTATTTCACACCATCTCTTATTTTCCTCAATTTTTACATGCAAAATGGGAAGGTTCAGTCAACCAGTCAGACAAAACTATGGTAATTTTTCATTAAACTTTGTTTTCAATGAAAAATTCAGCTCTAGGAAATCAACCTGCTAAATCAAATCTTAGCACAAAGCTCCTGCCTGCATTATGCTGAGACTGAACTGCATCTCTGAAATACAAATCAGGATTTGGCCTCGTGTATGAGCCTCTCCTTGTTCAACCATGGTGTTACCCCAGCCACCTGTTTTTCTCCTTGTGACTAACCTCATAATCTGGTACACAGAGAAGAAAATTTCTGGCAAGGTTTAAGGGCTTTGCATGAGCAAACGCTTATGCTTTATAGACGTAAGAACTGTGCAAGTCTTTGAAATGGAGTAGGTAGCCAAGCTCTTTGACAAAGTCTTGGAGTTTCAGGGTACATGACATACTAGAGCTTTTCGGAAATTTCCATGGGTCTCAGCAGTCTATAAACAGAAAAGGACTACCCCCAAAGTGATCTTCCCAGGACCTGGGATCTAACCTCACAGAAATAGCAGAAGGGGGTTTTTGGAGCAGTGCAGAGGATGTGGGAAGAGATATGCGTTGCCTTTGCACTCAGTACAAGGACTATACGGAAGCCACAGAGAAAAATCAATATCCAACTTCTAACACAAACAAGCAACAACAAAACTGAGGCAGAAGGAACAGGGACAGAAAGGAGGCTCTCTTAAATCCTACATTAAGACTGCAGCTTGGGAAATAAAAACCCTGTCCTGAGTGAGGTACCAAGCAGGAGCAGCCCTGCAGCCTCCCAAGGAGGGACTTCCAAGGAGCTGTGTCTGCTGAAGGTTGTTTCATTTTGTTTTCCAGAAGGTACTTACCCGTTTTAAGTCCTGCATAAAATCATTCACAGTCTGGTGCACTGGCAAATACAGCTAAATCTCCTGTACTGGAAGTGTACCTAAAATCTGTACCCAGACAGATGTAGACAAAGTCTACAGTAGCACATAATGTAGGCCAAACAAAAAGGTGAACCAGGCTAACTGCATGGCATCCTCAGCACTTGATGTCCACATTACATACTTTTCTAACTTACTCTGAGTCTGGTCCTCTGGCCTGAATGTGCTGCAGCCACAAATGAGTGTTAAGTGCACTCTTCAATGCTCCTTTGTGTTTCTTTTGCCCCAAAAGGAATCCAGTTTGGGCACTCTGCGATGCAAACCACAGCTCCCTGCGTGGGGAGGGCTGTGTTTTGCTTTATGAGCTCACTTCTGGACTGAACTAAGATGCTAGTGAAGAAGCAGTCTAAGGCACACTTTGGTCTTCAGCCCAGCAGAACTTCTGCAAAGGGTGATGACTCCAAAGGTGCGCAAAATACACATTATGCATGCTTGCTAAGAAGAAGTTTTCAATTTTTTCACCTCAAGTGTGGATATTACATTAACTCCTACAAGCAGGACTCCTGGAATTTATATTGTTTGTTATGTACTAGAATGGTTGCATTTCTACATAAGCAAACCCTTCTGGAACAAAAAAAGCTACAATCAGTCTTGACCATACAATATCCCTCCATAACTAGAAGTGATATATATTTTTTTAATCTGACCTAGCAGATTTCATTGAACAGCTTTACATTGCAGAAAAAGTGGCATAAAAATAATTTCAGAGGTCTTAAATTATTTGCTACTTTTTCTTCTTCTCTATATACAACAGTCTACGCTCTCACATATAGTTGAGACTACCACATGTATAATGAGTTTTTCTAGGGTAACAATGTAAAATTTTTGTAACACAGAACTAAATTATTACCAACTACTGATCCTAGCCTTCAACTCCTGGAAAACCTTTCCAATTAAAAAAAACACAAACATATTTTTGCAAAGAAATTACATTTTCAGATTTTCAATTCTAAACTTAAAAATTTGTAAGAGGGTGGTTTTCTGATGGAAACCCAAACACTTTTTAAAAATTTTTCCATGACAAATTTATAACTTGATATATTTATCACGATTTGTCATTGTTCTAATTAGAATGAAGCATGTTTTGACCATCTTGAATAATGTCTTCAACTTTCATGTGAGGCAAACCAACATCAAGAACAAAAGTAAAATTTTCCCACACAAGTTTTTACTGACAATGTTTTCTTTTTAGCAGGCTGTCCGTGTGTAGGGATGTTCCCATTCTCTAGGAACATCTTGTCATAGACTGCAAAACACTTAATATCAATGCATCATTGGTATTATTGTGTATTATTTTTTTTTAGTTTGTATCTCAAGTTCAAAGGCACTTTTATCAAACTCCTCAGCCCCAAGGTAAAGAAAGGTAAAAAAAAAAAAATAAAAAAATCACTCTGATATTCCCACTGTGGAATATCAGAGTGATTAAAGCCAGTACAGCCTGCATTCAGATCTCACCTGCATTCTTGAACATCGCTGGATGCCAGAATAGCCATCTGCAATTTTCAAGAGTGAGATGTTACTGCTGGGTGTCTCACTTAGACACCTAACAGGCCTGCTTCCAGAAGGCAGACATGTGATACTTAAAAATGACCATATTTTAGAGAGTTTTAGCTGGACATCCAAAATCTAAGGGACTGAAAATCACTACTCACTCATGAACATATATATGTGTATTCTCTTATTGTATTCAACAGGTGTGCATATACATGCAAAATGCATAAACACGGAGAGATATAAGCCAGAACATTTGTACTACACAGACTGTAAATGGCATAACAGGCCTCTAAAGGTCACCATAACTCTGCAAAGGCTAATAGTATTACTAATCTATCATCATGCAGAAAAGCAGAATATCCCTTAGGCTGCCTACCCTACCCATAAATGGCCACACGGTCAGAGCCAAGTTAGTCTCTAGCTTTGTTAATTTACTGGAAGTTGTTGTCCCCTTAAAGAGCCCATAAACATGCTTGAGAGACAATGTTTAAATAGGACAGCCTATACAATGGGTTACTCTGCCAACTTTTTGTCGTCAGCACAAACCACTAAGCTTCTCAGAGACAAGACGTAATCACTGGAGAAAGCATGTGCATTACTTCATGCTTTAAAAATGCTGTATCTGCAACAAGGATAGAAATTCCCACAGGATGACTTTAGTGGACTCTGAATATTTGAAAAGTCTTACAGAGCAGGGGCAAACCCATAAGGTAGCAAAGATTTTTAACCATATCAGATTACACTACCCTTAAGAAAAAGTGGCAGGAGGACATTTCAGAGTGAAACAGCTGTATGTAAAACATATCATGTACACATCACACACATTACATCCTAGAAAACTGCAGGATATTTAATAGGGCTGTATGGGAATAGCATGTTGGATTTATTACGTACACAGAGAGATCATCCTCTCTGACTTTCCCTGCATGTGTAGGGATTTATAAGAATACTTGGGCTGGGCTTGGTGCTCCAACAAGGTGGCACCAGTGCACGAGGGACAATCACCACGCTTTGCCCTGGGACTACAGAGGATAACCCAGGGCTGCCAATGAAACACTTGTCGCATTTCTAATCCAGGTCAGCCATGGGTTTAGGGGGTTTGGAGTTTCTAGGAGAAATAATACACCTGCTGCCTCAGCACATTCCCCTTCTACTATCAGCTCTGTCCCCCACCTTCAGGGTACTCATAACATCATTTCTGCTCATCTGTAGCTACTCTCAGAACATGGCAATTTCTAGCAAGCCTTTGGGGCCTTTAAGAAATTGTTGGGGTTTGTTAGCAAACATTTTAAGCATTCAGGCCATACTGTCTGCAACATAAACTTCACAGGTGGACTGAAAGCCAGTGGCCCATTCTAGAGTTAACCTCAACCCATTTAACATGCATCAAAGGAGAGACCCTCCATTTTTTTCAGAGGCTCGTACCCTGCACAAGATTTCCCTGGGAGAGGGAAATGAAATACAATTTCCGAACAGAGGGCTGGAAAGGTCAGCTGAGGACCAAGCACAGGGACGTGGAAACTGGCAGTTGGCATGGGGTTAAGTAAGTGCATGTGATAGGAGTCTCTTGGGAGAATGAGACTGAAAAATATGAGGAAACTAGCCGTTACGTCCAATGGAGCATTAAGCACAATCTTATATGCAGCAATGCAGCAGGGAGAAACCGAGTGCTAATCCCATATTCAATGACTGGCATTTTACAAGCTTAACAGGCGAGCAAATGTGTACCTTCAGCTCATTCCTTATAGACAACACTAGACTTCCACTAAAGCAAAGGAATTCATTATGGTATTAAAACTTAAACTTTCCAGGCTCTTCCAGCAAGCCCGATTCCTCTATTGAGCTAAATCATCACCAGTTATTAGCAAGAGCCTGGAAGCCAGCAGCATTAAGCTGACACAAAGCAAGTGTGAAGGTAGAATCCAGCCGTGAGTGCGTGTGGTAGAACCAAGCCCAGGTCCGAACACAGAAAAAGCGCAGGGGCAAGTTCAGGGAAAACATCATGAGACACGAGATATTTGGAACAGCAATTTTAGCTGCAGGAAACATTCTCAAGGTCTGAACACAGGTCAGCTGTTTCACAAAATCGTTAACATTGTTCAACTCTGAAATGGATGCCTTTCTCATCAATGCTGGGGTACACTGGCTCCAAAGGACAGTTTGGCCATAGACTTCTTGAAATTGCTGCCAGATAGTTTTACATATTTCTCCTTTCTTACTAGTTTTTTTTTTTACTATTTATGTATGCATGTCTAATCAGCGGTTCAAGTTTGTAAATTGGATAATATATAACAGATCCACTTTTGTTTATCTTCGTTGCTAACCATAGCACACTTACCCTAATAGTAGGGAAAAAATGTATATGTGTGTCCTGGTTCAAAGACACTGATTCACCCTATAGTAGGTGAACAGAGATGAATTGATAGGCATGGTTAATCTAACATGTCACACACACTGAGGAAAAAAAAGAGTACTCACAAGAAATTCCAGACAAGGTCAGACTTTCAACAGTGGACAAATAAGTTATGTAAATATGTTATCTGAGTACTTGCGCCATATGCCAAAAATGTTTAATATTCACAGATAATGAAACATGTTTGAATCAGAGCAGTTTTGTTGATTCTGGCAATAAATTTAAGAGCCACTGAAACAACAGAAAAGAATTTTTAAAATTAACCCATTTTACACAACTCTTGAAAGATTTCGAATAAAAATAGCAATGCTGTTAACCAAAACCAGTACTCCACAGATCCAACAGGTAAACTTACATGGCCATGACAGACAAGATTTAAACAGCAAAGTGGAGATGCTAAAGCATTAAATCAGGATAGAGGAGTATTCCACTATAGCTCTGGCTCCTGCTCCTCCAGCCAAAAGGAAAACACCAGATGCACGTTTGGCATAAATCTGTGCTAACCTGATTGCAATGCCTGTAGATGTTTTTCTGATGCACTTAACCCTGCAGCTTAATTAAATAACCCGTTAACTGGGTTTGATCAGCATAATCCTGCAACATTTGCCTGGTCTTGGCCCTGCAACCACTTTGCATGTACTTAGCAGCAATCCCCAGAAGTACTACTCTCAAGAACTAGTGCTGCCTACCCGGTTTAGTAAGAAAAGCAAACATCTTCTGATTTAAAGTTCCTGACTTACAAGACAGCGGCTTCTTTCCTAGACAGAGGGCACCACCACATGTACACAGTGAGAAAAAAGACCGACCACTTGTATGCTTTAACTGTGAGGTCCACAGAAGGTTCAGGCCTAAGAATGACTGAACACCACCTTACATAGAAACCAGTTTACCTCTAACATTTACATGCTCAGCCTTTAACAGTTGAAATCCAAGAGAGAGTCGCTGACAGGTATATTTCCTCTCCCTATGATGAACTGTGAAATGCTTAACACATGAGGCGGCAAATCGATCTCAAGGTACGTCTCTATTTAAAGAGCCCCTGAGATCACTTAGAGTTCAGTGCTCCTTCAGCTACGTTCTACCTATCTCCAGCACATCCCCTTCTACAGCCTCGGTGCATAAAACACAAATAAGCCCATGTTTTTTCTTTACCTAACTGTTGGACTTTCCTCATGGGCTGTGTTAATGTTAGGATGAAAAGTTCTGAAGACTGTGCAGATAAATACATTCCCTGTAGGGCTCAAACAACTCAGGTGGGATGTTTCACTAAAGCAGATATTTGAATGTATCAGAAAGGTATCTCAGATCAGCTCTCTTTAGAGGCAGTGGAGAGAAGGTATGACCTCCAAGAGGATAATTTTGCTGATCTGTTGTAGACACTTGAAGATTAAATGAGTCATCCTCATTAAAAAAAACCCTCCTGGGGGGCAGGGGTGTGTTTTAAGTTAGGCAGAAGATGTCCTTTGTTTCCAGGACAACCTCAGAGTTCTCATTCCCCCAAGGAATGGTTTATTGATACTTTTGATACTATCCAGTACCTTGCACGAGACTGGAATGATGTACTTTCAAAGTCAGGAGAGAAATCTAACAAAAGATACTTATTTCCACTCTGATACATGAACAGGGGGTTAAACCCTTCTTCCATCAAATAGGAGATAGATTTTATACACACAGATACCATTGTTTTTAACTCTTCCTTTCTTAGTTTCTAAATTTACATTTAAACCACAAATCTTGTATGTTATTTATAAAAGAAAAAGGCTAGTTTATGAATCAGCATTTAAAAGAGGTGTGTATATTAAAAGAATTAATCAATCCAGCTCCTTCCTGAATTTCCTCCTTCATTGTTTTTCGGCAGGAACAGCTTCACCAATGGGAAAAGGGTGAAAGGATGTAATACTTATACTCCTTCAAAAAGAAATTTAAAAAAATTAAAATAAATAATAAAATAAAAAATTAAAATAAAAAGTAAAATAAAATTAAATTTTGTAGACTCTCTTTTTTCTCAGTCAGTAGTTCCTTCACCAGGCAATTCTCTGCCTGGGAAGTTTACAAAAAGTCTACTGTATATTTTTTCCATACCTCAGCAAAACTCCTGATTACTGTGGTATCTACCAAACCTCCTGCTTCCTTCATGAATCTGATAAGAGCTAACATATATACCCAATTCACTTCATAAGACTTCTTTCTTTATCTGAAATTCACTTTTATAAAAAGGCAAATCAGCCATCTTTTTCAAAATTGGAATTTCACTTATTCAGCCAAGAAAATAGGAACTATGGGCAGTTCACAAAGTAGCAGCACTTTCAGTTAACATAAAATATTAATCAGACTGCCACATGATATTGACAGGTCATGAGTTTTGGGGGGAGAGAGTGTTGGAAAATTGCAATAACTAAGTAATTTGACAAATTTCACTTCCTTAGTTTAGAAGCTAATTGTGAGCAGGCCACAAGTGAACACATCAAGTGTTGCCATGGTCTGATTTAATACGTAGATCACAGTGCATTTTTGTCCATGTTTTGATGGCCCTGATCTTTATAGTACCAGTCTTTCCTGAAAGACAGACTTATCTTTCTACATTCAAAATACGCTTTCCATGAACGTTCTCTTTATCTAGCATTTGCAAAAAAAATCCACTGCTTATGCAACTACTACAGCACTCATTGCTAGAAGACTTGGGCAAAACAAATAGAAAAAGTCACAAAATTTGTCCAAATCTGGTTTCACCTAAAAATCCAAACTAGGAAGATCACAGAAAGCTTACTGCCATGTTAAGTAGTCTTGCTGTACCCTGAAGGCAATATCCAGCAATACACGAAAAGATCATTTTCAAGCACTGTAAATGCAGTGAACTCTAACCAAGGCACAGCTTTTGTATACTGATTCAGATGGTTCCTGTAAAGCAAAAATGTCATGATTTTTTTTTCCTCTTTGGATTTATTTTAAGGTCCTAACTCAGGAAAGAACTTCATTTTAAGCCAGGCACCCTTTCCTGTATAAAAATGAAATCTTAAATGAGAGGTAAGTTCCTCTTCACTGAAAGAGCTTCAGTTTATCATGTTGACATTAGGAAGATGTTTATGAGAGCTCTTTCTGAGCTGCTTTGAGATACTGTTTCCCATGCCTAGAGGCGACTGTGCTATGCTGGACCACAGCGTACGCTCCTACCTCCCCTCACAGCCATCCTGGGACAGGGTGGATGCACTAGTTTCTTCTGCAAGTGACAGGGGGCTCCCAGGCAAAGCCAGATTCCATCACTACCACAGAGATGCTCTAGACCGGGGGTGGGGGGAACACCTCCAACTGCCTAAGCAAAATGTTTTGGAACAGTCATTTAAAGAAGCAATTAAAGCAAAGGAGGCAGGAAGGTCAGCAAGTTTCTGTACAATACACTCCCTGAAATGAATAATTTCCTCCAGCAGCCTAGCTGTGCCTTTAAATATGGTGCCAAAATATGTGTATGTGAATGTGTGTACAGCAATCACTGAAATGAAGAGACTACAGGGGGGATGACTAATACAAAGGGCTAAAATAAATCTTGCTGTAAGTCCAAAATGTTCCTATACAAACCTTGTATCAACGGTGGCAACCAGCAGCAGCATAAATTGATGTCAGAAAATTTTTTTCCAACAGCAAGTACTATCAGCAAATATTTATATTTTCACATGCTGGGACTGCATATATATGTTTTCAGAGCCAAGACCTGAAACTTCAAAAGACAGAAACTAAACAATTTTAAACTGGGTGCCAACAAACAAGGCATTTTCTACATAACAATAACAATATACAGGTTTGCTTCTGTATGTGGAGCGTACAATACTGAGCTGACAATATCAACATATGCTTCAAGGAGCACTCATGCACTACCAGCATTTCAGAGAGGTTTGACAGTCCTCCTTTGCTTATGGTTTTAAACATCAGCAGTGTAGTCGCCAAAGCATCTTATTCTTATGCTGGAGGATAGCAACCTACAGATAATAAGCAGAAATTATATTTAAGGTTTTAAAATTGCAAAGATTTCTTTTCCATTATACAAGTGAAGAAAAACCTCAAGCAGCCTGGGACCTTTCATGGAACAAGACAGCAAGCTTTAGCTCTTCCCCTTAACGTCTTCCTGCTCCTTACAGACATTACTGTGCAAATGGCAGGAAGAAAAATGACATGAGTGCTACACAAAACTGGCCTTAAAAATGTAACCTGTCATCAGCCAGGAAAGACTTGTGGCTCTGGGACTGACTCCATTTTACTTTTTCTGTTTCAACGTTCACAGGAAGAGAATAATGTTTATTTCAACGGTTTTCCTTATTGAACATGACAAGCTTTTCTACAATCCCATGCTCAGGCAGCCATTAACTTAAAAGGCAACTTGGAAAGGCAATTCTCTTCAACTCCTCCATGCCATTAATTCATTTCCAATTCAGCTTTTCTTTATTTTTTAAATCTTACTGATACACACCTTTCATAAAGGCACAATCCAGGTCTCACCTGCTCAGACAGAAGAAAGGAGAAGTGCGAAATGAATATGCAAGCCTAATAGGATAAGTGGAGGACTTCTGTTTGTCCTTCCAACAGAAGGACTTTTTATTTTGCTCCCTAACCTGGTCCAGTGATGGGAATGCTGGACCAGGAACTAGGGGCTTGAGCTAACTGGCACACTCAAGGTTAATGGGAGCAGGATTCACAAGACTGAGGTTTAACCCATTTTTTGCTCTCTGGAGATAATTCTCAAAGTCTAAGCTTAGATGCCTAGGGAAACTCAGGGAGACTAGATGGCTTTTGTATTGTCAGTGGAGACCAGCAAGTGCTTCTCCAGAGTTGTTTCTACGCCTCTCTCTCTCTCTCTCTCTCCATTAATTACTAGCGTATGAGAACATAGTAATTTAAAAATATTCTATTACTAGCAATTACTAAAGCAGTAATTACTACATTTAGGTATCAAAAGTTACACGCAGGGAGGGAGTTTCTCATCAGAAAATTGAGGAGAGTATTTCTTTCCTTCTCCCTCCTTCCTCCAAATTCCCCTTTATTTCATTGCCTAGACTGCAAACTCTTTGAAGAGACTGTCTTGCAACACGTGCATCTCACTTTCCAACAAGATTCTTATCTCAGCAATGGTAACAACACAGTTCTTTATATCCTCGGTATTGATTCACCTAAACAGGCTCTTAAAAAAATCAATGCTTGCTGGCCTGCACAATGTATGCAATAGAAGAAGCAATAGCTCCTTCCAAAAACCCACAAGCGCAGACAGCACTTGCTCTGGGTTAACACCGTGCACCTTTGATTCTGGTGACAACTGTCTGACTGGAGCCTAAACAACCTGGCAGCCCTGTAGAGCTTGGTCCCTCCAGAGGAGGGGTGAGGGTCATCTGCTTGCACTGCAGTTGGCTTCCAGTTCAAACAGACAAAGTCGGTTTCCAACCGTTAGTCCCTCGTTCCTCATAATTGTGTTTACCTTCGCTGGAAATAAAATAAATAGGAAGGCAATAATCTGATCCAGTTCCATAAAGCCAGCATCAGAGTAATCCTGGACACATTGCTAATTTATCAACTGCTTCAGCAAATACCCTGCTTAATCTGGTAGGAACTCCCACTGTGAAAATCTTTTTGGATGCCCCAGAAAGCAGCTCCTTGGCTGGCAAGTCAAGTAGCGCTTCCCTTGCCCTCCAAATTAGCTGAATACCCAAAGGAAATTACTTATCTTTCAGTTCAAAACCAAAACACACACAAGTATAATGAGCACTGTTTTCCTTTGTGGAAGAATAGATAATCAATGGCTTGAAAAGCGGAGAATATACATTTCTGTTAACACTAACTCTACTGTACTCTGGTTGCTCTTCTGTGTCATCACCTATACTGTTCCTATCACAACACTTCCACCAACAAGCTGAGGTATTTCATTTATTATGTTTTTAACCTGGCTTGAAACCTCTGCAAGAAAGCAAATACAAAAATACATAAAAACAAACAAGTACTAATTTGTCTTATCTGCTTCCAAAATACCATTTACCACTGCAGAATTTGAGTATCTACTATGTAAAATCAATGTCAATGGTGAAACTCCCTAGTTAAAGTGACTTGTGAAATTTCTAGCATTTCCTTTTGGTTTAAAATTTCTGATAGGGAGGAAGTTCACTTGGTTTGTTTCTAGTTTTCCTTCAATTATCCATTTTCTTTTACTTCTGGCTTTTACTGTTGACTTGTTTCCTCTATGTATTAGGGGTTTTGTTGGGGAAAGTGCTGCAGAAACTCCCAAGACCCTTTGAAGAGCGTCTGAACATCTCTAACGCAGAACTCCAAATGTCAAAACATCTCTGTGATCTGAATTACTCTGAAAGAAAAATCTTAAAGTGGTTTCAGCAATAAAGCCAAAAGCTTAGAGCAACAGGAACAGAGGAAGCATGAGGGCTGTCATTTCCTCTAAGAGCAGCAAGATAATAATTCCTATTAACACCTCCCAGAGATATAGACCATTCCAGTGGGCCATATGTGACTCTCTTTCTTTTATTACTTTTTATGCCTGAAAGACTAGATCAGTCAATACATTATGAAGGAATTAGCTCCTGGCACTATCTTGTGTGGTATATGTCTATTTGAGACACAAACTCTAGTGCTTTTACTATGCATTTTCACCCATAAATTTCACTGCTGTACTGTACATCAGAGAAGTGGCAAAAGAATTATTAGCTTTAACAAACCAAAACCATGATGTCATCAAATCCCAAATGCTGTATCAACAGTTTCAGTTACAAATAAATGACAGTTCCTAATCCTCTGTGTTAATAACAGCTATTCTGAAAGGTCTGGCAACGCTAACACCTAGAATGGCTGGATTATAGGTATAGAGGTACAATTACAGAACTTGCACTGTCTGAAAGGACACTATCACCTTTACTGCCATCTAGATTCTGGGAAGTTCAAAATAAGCAAAAGCTTGAAATCTTTAATGACTATGCTTACAGAAATGCTCTTGAAAAACAGCTGTTCTAACTCATTTTCCAAAGTTCATGCCAATCTGCTGCTTTTAGGGTTTTGTTTGTTTGTTTAAGTATATTTAGTCTATGAAAAGATGAAAAGCTCCATGATTTTAGTTCCCTTTTCAGTCAATAAAAACTCAGTGGGAGAGAGGCAGGAGGAAAGAGAGTAGGATGCTTTTCCTGTTACAATAGTAAGACTTGGGAGACATGGGTTCAGTGCCTGGCTCTGATACAAACTCCCTGTGTGACCTCAGGCAAACCATTTGGTGTTTCAATTATTTATCTGTAAAGCAGGGATAACCACTATCCCAGACAGGATTTGCTCGGATAACATTTATTAACATGTCAGAGATGCTCAAAAAGTCATGCATTAGACTCCTACTGACCATATACGCAAAAACGGTCATTGAAATGATCCAAGGTACGCCAGTGTATCATGCAGGCATCTCTCATAAAACCATACTTGCCTACTACCACTCTTCAGCCTGCAATGCAAATAGGTCTCACAACGGTAGCGTGAAATTTCTACAAAGACAAACTGCAAAGTAGAAGAAAGACGTCAAATAATGCTGGGGGAAATGCAACCTTTTGTTGAGGAAAAGGGATGCAAACCCTACAAGTATTTATTAGCACAGGGCCCAAGGCCACACTACCCAGATGGACCTCCTTTAGGTAAGTGATCAGAGGTACAACAGCAATGAAAAACAAGTTAAGCACAAGATTTAAGGTTTTTGCCTTGTTTTTCTAACACTTATTCAAAACCATCCCATCCTTGTTAGTGTGACTTAGGGTCTTGTGTAGAAATGATGACAAACTATGCCTGGAAATTAGCCCTTGTCCATTTGGTGGGTAGTGTACACCTAAGCTAATTCAAGTGTGCAGAACAGGTGTCTTGTCTAAGACAATTTGCCCAGACTTCTGGAATAGTCAACACAGAAACAAGCAATGCCTAGAAGGAATTCATCACACCCTATGTTAGATGGGCTGAGTTTTCTATTCCCCTCCCTTGGCTATATAGGAATATATAGGATGACTGACTTTAGAGGAGACACTAGCATTTGGGCAGACAAAATCTTTTAAGGAGACTACCACCTCTCTGCTGCTGCTGCAAACACACACACACCTTCTCCCACAGCACACAGAGACCAGGGAAGGGACAAGGAAAGTGGCCATGATCCTTTGACAGGCAATGTGTCAAAGGGAAGGTGATCTTCCGTATGTAAGGCTGGACTAAATAAAACATTAAAATGCAATGCCATGGAAAATGAGACATAGGCTGGAGAATTAATTCAGTCTAGTTGGAGAATTGACTCAGTCTATACAACACTGATGCCTCATACAATATCCCAAATCTGTTTCTCAGTGATTCTGTCTTTAGTGCCCATCTGTAAGCCATATATATATTTATCTAATGCCTTTCAACAGCACAAATCTTGGAAACCTGCTCAGAAAGGTCTTACTGGATCTACATTTACACAGATTCAGTGACACAGTTACCTGCATATGAGGAATGGTAATATTTTTCAGCCAAAAGGCTAGAAAAGTAGCTAACAACAAAGAAAGTATAATACTTCTTTTCAAGTAGCCCAAAGAGCTGGTTCCATCTCACAAAGAAAGATTACTCTGAATTTCAGCAATAAATTTACCTCAGCAGTGAGGTTTCCCTCTTTTGGCCACCATGGTATAAATGATGATATTTTAGTCGTTTCACAAAAGCTTTGAAAGTAATAAATAAATATTAGAAATAAAATCTAAGAATGTGTCTCCTTTGCCACAATATATTTTGATTTTCCTTGTAGTTGACATAAAATCATCTTTGAAAAACATTGTGTTGAAAGAATAAATATCTCTGTTACTTACATTTGTTAAAAGAACACTCCAAAAGAGCAAATTATAACATGGACTATAGAAAAATAGATATTGATAATGTATTCAGACCTAGCTAGCATTTTTGCAGACAACCACAGAAAAAAAACAGGGAACATGAGTCAGCTTGGTAATATCCTGCTGCTATTACATACACCATATAATCGGGGAGGACTTCGATTAAGACTCAATCCTCTTTGGAGGTGTGACTCAGGGAAGTGTTCTCCACATTTCCTTCAGGATTAGGCTGACCTAGTTTTATACTGCATTGTAGGAAACCAGGAACACACAACCAGCTGCTTGCCCTAGGTGAGGGACAGCAGTCAACAGCTGGAGGGGCTCAGCTGCTTATGATGATCTGGCCACAGACACAAAGAACCTTTTATTGTCTCAAAAAGCAACTGATTCATCTAGTCCTGCTTAACTTCTTTTTTATTTCAGTCATCGATAGCTCTCAGTGCCTCTCTGGGCTCTCAAACGTACTCACCATCATCTGCTGAACGTGAAATATTTCAGCTCCAGTGGCAGAGAGGCGGTTTGGAAATGAAATGTCAAGAAAAGCTCCAGGGAGAGTGCTTGGTCCAGCATTGTAAACCTGTAAGACAAAGATGCATATAAATATATAAAAAAATCAATAAAAATAAAATTACATATATGACTGCTCAGAAATGGGAAACTACTGTAGAACCAGAGCTGGGAGTATAGGTAAATTTGAAAAAATTCAAATATTATGCACGTTTTTCAATGTCTTCAGACTAAGACTTCTTTTGTAAGTATCGGGATGAAGTGAAAGGTTTAGCTTATCTAACAGTCTTTAGGCACAGCTCATATATCAAGTGAGAAGCAGTTTTGCAGGATAATTATCAGTCATCAATACAAATAGCATGAGACTTCTACATTATATACAGAGACACTGCTAGTACTCTTTGAGTGTTTTGGTAACACCATCCGGAAGACTGTAAGAAATATTGCTGTCTCAGTTAACATGCTCATTTCCATCTGGTAACCACTGCATTATATTCTGCATATGTTTTCCTTATGGAGCAGAAGCCAAAGTAATGATGATTGTGACTACCGGAATGCGGGTTTGCTGAGTGAGATGCCAGGAAATGCATGTGAACAACTTCCATTCAAGTTCTGGGGTTTCCAATTAAATGAAACCCTTAGTGGAAAATACTGGCTTTCTATCAACCCCCCCACAAATTTTCAACAAAAACTCAAAGAATTTCCAGTGCATCACTGAAATGTATCCAGTGAAAATTCCAAAATTTGTGGGGTTTTGCTGAAAAGAAACAATCCATGGAAAAATTTCAATGAAAATAAGTTGTCGTGTCTATCTACATTTTTTTTATTAGGAAAAATATTTCCTGGTTGTTTCCAACAACACATATAAGTGCATACAGTAAAAACATTAAGCCCATTAGAATATTTATCCGCACTGAGACAGCACTGCCAAAAGATGTAGCAATCACTTGTTAATTGTGTGAAGTACAAATATTAAAACCAACAGGTTTTCATTCTTCAAACACTGTTTATATTTGAAGAAATGCCTGACTGATAAAGAGAATCAGTTCACAATGCCAAATCCTTACAAAAACCCTGAGGCTCCAGGCAGGGGGAGAAATCCACTACAATGGAGCATGATAAATGCTGCATGAAAAACAAACATAATGTTTCATGTTAGTCATTTAAAAAAACTTCGTTATCTCACTGAGATCAGATATAAGAGTTACTGCAGAAAAGACATTTTCATTGCACGTCTTGTTAACCCCCAAAAATGATGCATAGATCTGTTTCCTTATTAACATTGGACATGGTATAGATTTTCACATATAGAAAGCACTATAAAGCCCCATATTTTTGTAAATCATCTCTTTTTCTTGGTTAAGAAACTATTACTTTTCTCCATCTGGAGAAGTTTAATAAATGGCAGGCAAATCATTAAAAACAATTAAGCAAACAGTGATATAAACCATGCTTTGCCCATTATGAAACTCTACCCTTTCTCTCTGACACACACAGTTATGTGGTTTACCATGTTACTGGAGAGCAGATCTGTGACTTGTTACAGTACAATTTTCTACTTCTATATGGAAAAAAAAATTATTAGTATTGCAGCTTGTAAGTGTGTGCATGAGAGACAAGAGGATGGGGCAGGACAAACGGTGGCTCTGCCAATATATAGATTCTCTCTCCCTTACCTGTTATCACTTTGTTTTATTGAAAATATTCATCTAGTTAAAGTATCAGTACATCTGTTCTTCATCTGTTTTTAACCAATAACTGGCTACGGGTGAGAGGGAGGGGGGAAGACCTATAAACCCTGAAGAATGAAATCAGAATCACAAGAATTAATAGCCTGGTTCACAAAAGCATTAATGTCCTGAAATCCTGCTTTCACTCCTTTTCAGTAAATAGCTAAGGGCACTGCATGACAGTGGGGGCTTAATTGCTCTGGACCACAGTCTGTCCACGGAGGAAGACATGTGTTATTCATTAAGAGCCGAGTGGCATTCATGCCTAGGAGAACAGAAAGAGGAAAAAAGATTAAAGACTATTTTTCACAATAAATGACTCTCCCACCTCTGCATGATTTATCATTCCCTAGTTCCATCTAGCGGTCAAAAAGGATTTGAAGTACTTGTAATAGATACAGTCATGGCAGCAAGACAAGTTTATTTCAGCAGCATCACAAGTTTGTTATCATAAATCATCCATATGTTTTGCCACATTAGGAACCCATCTAACTGCCATGTGAAGTGTAATCTATAAATAATACTTGAATAACACTGAGATGCTATGAGACATTTAATGAAACCTTCTCACACCTGTCTTTTTAGTGTGTCAGTCTCTTCTCTGTGCTGTACTCTTATCAGTAGTGCCATAAATGTTTTCATACCATGGGCATTTAGCAAGTCTGAATCCCTTGCACAGGTATGTGATTGTTCTCGCGGATAAAGGCTGCCCACTCCTCTGCTCAGTGACCATGCCACTAAAAAGAATTACTCCTCCCTTTTGAACCAGTGACTGTCATCCAAAATGTGGCACTTGAGTAACTAGAGCTCTTTACTCAGCACGTGATGAAAGGTGAAAGAGAAACAAATGGTAGCAGCTTCATTCCTATGGAAGTGAGATGCCCTATTTGCAATTCTTGTTATAATATATTCAGATAAGGAAATATACCATCCCTGCACACTGTAAATATGGCATCCAGTCAAGAATGCATTGCACAGCATACCGTGATTCAGAAACACCCACCAAAGCACATACCACACTGAGAATAAAAGAGATACAAAACCAGAAAGTGCTGTCAAGCAGGAAAGCAGTCAAAATAAGGATCGGTTTTACCTGCAGTGTGAAGTTGAGAGACTGGAAAAGGCATTCGTGGTTTTCCAACTGAACGAAGTTGGATGCTTCCACAGAATCACCATAGAAAAATGAAGTAGGGAAGACTTCTCTGAAAGATCAAGACACAGATTTAGTAAGCTGTGTTTTTCACCAAAATTAAATATATTTGTGGCAAGCTGAACTGCACCCCTTGCTTTCTGGTCATGTGAAATTCTATGGGACCATTTTACATTGATCTATTATTTCTGGTTTGATTTCTTCTTGACAACACTAGACTACACAAGCAGCATCTCAACTGACCTGGATTAACACCCCATCACTGAAGCAGACTTCTTTTGATTAGTTATCTCTTTTTCTCCTTTCCTATCACAAAACCTCTTCTCCAGGGTCCCCTGCCATGAATGATTTGTGCAAGTCCTATAGCTTGTGTAACACAGGAAATCATTGCACTACCAAGTTAATGTGAAGAAACAGTTAGTAACAGGAATACTTTCAGTTACATATTCACTAAAGTAACATTTCAATTTTATCTACTATTTACATAGCATTGCAGGAATAAACACTTCATTAATTATCTGAGCTTCACTACCTTTATGATTAGCAGATGGTTAAAGTAGAGAGGGATATAACTTGCTTTCAACTACAGTAGCACAGGGCAAGTCTCCTCAACTACTCTTATTACCTTTATCACAAAGTAAAACGCAGTAGGGTTTTATCAGAAAAGACGTGGAAGCACAACACAGTATCTGGAAATCCTGCAGAAGAGGACTAGGAGTGCTTTAAGCATCCTTTGTGCCTCCTTCTAATCTCAGGCTGCTCCACTGGCTGGAAAGGGTCCTGGTGTAATTTCAGACAAACAATGGTGACGGATTCCCTAAAACTCTGCTTCCTTCCCAGGCTGTCCTTTTGGGTCAGAGTTTTTTGAGACAGGATTTTAAGCCTGTTTAGGTACACTTCCTTTTTTCCTGCCTGCCTCCTATGCCAGGGATTGCTAGGGGAAACAGCGAGAGACAGATTTACTCCTCCCATTTACAGTGTTGTGCCAGAAGGCTCCTCCCAAACATGGTACAAGCCCTTCCGGGCTATTTATGACCAGGGATGAAGTTTGCTCTCATACACTCAAATGCAGGATAGCTAATAAAAATAAGCATTAAAAATACACTGTCCAAAAAAGAGTATTACTAATATTACCATGCCTGTGAATGTTGTGCCCTCCAATAAACCCAACTCTTCCCTGGTAGTTGGACATTTCTGTGAACTTGAATTAACTAAGCTTTGTCTATGAGAAAGAAAAAAAAAAAATCCACATAGTCAGTTGGGTGGGGCTTATAAATTCAGAGACCTTGTGCTTTAAAAAAGTACATTCTGAAGACAAAGAAAAGACCCCAATTTTTATCAGGTTTTTTGGCATGCAGTATTCTGTAGGGGACAGAGATCTAAAGGCACAGATGAAAGCATTCGTACCTGTAAACCTGTAGAAAAATCGATCTGTACCAAAGTATCAAGAAGCAAGGAGTACAGAGTTAAATTTCTACACAATCTGTAACAATGAAAGCATTCAAAAAATTCCAGAACATGCTGCTGAGACTGTGCTCTCAATGTAGGGGAGATTTCTGTCCTTGCTAGTCATCTTGTGAGGTCTGACAGCGCTCTTCACTTCTCTGAGCACGCTCAAGCCATTCTGACTATTGTGGCAGTCGTTAAGGGTTTTTATTTCTATGCCACAAGAGGGTAGATCAGCTTTATGTGGTAAAACCCAAACTAGGCCATGAATCTGATTTTACCCAGCTTTTCAGCCAAATCACATGTCAGTGCAGGTAACTTTGTTCCTACACATGTAGCATGCTGGTCAAGGGAATCTTTGACTTCCACTGATGCCAACCTGCACTGGTCATTTAGACAATACGTATTCCCTGGGTGTTGCCATAAATGCTGGCTAAAATACACACTGACCTCTTGGGGACACTGCTGATGAGTTTTTGCTTCCCCAGTTTAGGAATGAATATCAACTTTCTCAGTCTACATGTGAATGTCAACTTTCTCAGTCTACATGGGTGCTAATTCACCTCCAGTGACCAAGTCCCCCAATTCCAACTCAAGCACTGTCCTTGCTAGAGGATCGTCTTTCTGTTGGGACTGACTGCAAACCTTTCATTCTAGATTGTAATGCGGAAGCGGAAAGGAAGACCACTGAGTACAAAGCCAGAAACTTGCACATGGGCAGCCCTGGGGAGAGGATAACAGCTACGTGTTATACAAGTATTTCAGTCAAAGGGTGAGTGATGTTCCTCAGTTGGTATTCAGATGCCTCGCAGACTAAGGAGCAGAGGAAGTGGGAAAATAACAGAAACAGAAGCGAATTCTGATTGTGAAATTAAACAGAAAGGCATACAGCTAGACTCCACCAAGCTCCTTAAAATCCCAGAACATTTGACCCTAACCTTTGGCCTGGTGATTCTCAACCATATCCTTAAAGACATGCCCTAAGGAACAAGATGTGATTTACTTGTTCTGTTTTTATTTTATTTTAAGGTACATCATATCTACAGAATGACATGAATTCAAATATGATCACTAAAATACCTACTATAAAAGTGATGGTAACTAATTAGCATTAGCTAGAAAGGAGTGAGAAAGAGGTACAGTGTTGGAATGAAAGGCACGACAAATAAAATTCCCAGATAATGAATGAGGTTGTCTGCATTTCCAGAGTCTGGGAATCAGGGAAAAAGCAACAGTCTGGCTACATGTAAACAAAGAGAAGAATTCAGTTTTTCACTGGAAGAGACTCAGATGTTATTGTTAGGATTATTATTATTTTTGTTGTTTTCATTTGGTGACTGGTACTTACCCATTGATAGATGAGTCTACTTCATGCATCAGAGGCACCGACAGGGTTAGAGTATTATCATGCAGAGATTCAGTGCGTTCTAGGTTTCCACTGTGCCAGAAAGGAAAAATAAACATTCTGTAAATTGACAGCCTTTGCAATATATCACACAGTTTCACAGCTACCACCTCTCTGCCTTGTACTCCAAGCCTCTCTATTTGAGTGATGTCAGCTCTCCTTAAGAAGCCTCTTAAAGATTACGAGTTACAATTGTTCATCCCACCTTGGAGAGGGGGCACACATAAAGCATGTGTTTTGTGTCTGCTCCTCTATGGCTGTGACATGATCAGGCTCACACCAAAAAAACCTGTCTTGGAGCAAGGTGTGAATTCAAACAGCAGTGCAGAACTACAGCAGCCATCATACACAGAGGAGAGAAACAAGGACATTTAGTTTCCAATGCAAGCGTTGTTCTTCTCCCAGCCCGACTGTACATCAAGTTTGGGAGGGATACACACACCCCACAGAGGGTCTTGACTCAGTAAATGAAACTGCACTTTCATTGTACCTGCATTGTACTACAGCACCAATTTGGTGCCACTACAAGCAGCTTTTTGGTTGAGACCCTTGTACTGAACCGGCTGTAACCACTCAGCAGTTCCAGCCCCTCTGCCTGTACTTAGTACCAAAATGAAAGCACTTCTATTTTACGTTTTCAAAGGCAGTTGCCTCAACTGGTCAAAAGCAGGAGGAGGAAAGAGAAAAGTGAGCAATCATCTCTCATTTGAGTCAGTTTATTTCAGTGTGAACACTTATGTATGAAGTCTGGGAAAGGTTCCTGAAATACATGTCCAACACGCAAACTTGTAATTATTCCAATTCTGATGGTGAGTCTGCTTGGTAGGTGACAGCTCAGAAGAACAGTCTTGAAAGATATGTTACATATATTTCCAACTTCTTCAGCAGTGACTCTGGAATCACTTTTGCCTTGCAATTCATTGGATTTACTCACAAATCAAACTGGCAAAACAAAATATATGATCTGATTTATTTGAGGACAGTATCACTGAGGCAACAGCAGGCAGTAACATCCCAAGTGATACCATGCAGATGATGAGTCGCTCAGATTACAAAAACAGAGCCTGCTGGCTACATACATGCATAGATATAGCTCAGCTTTCTGCAACTGACACATTGGCCATGTCTGCTAATAAAACTATGGCCCAGATGGAAAAACCCACAAACTTTCAGTCCCAGGAAAAAAAAGTTTAATAAAAGCTTTTCCTCTGAATAGGCTCAAAGAAGAGTCCAAAATGGAGACATTTCTCATCCAACACAAATACTGAGATACCACGGTGGCAAGCAGAATAAGCAAGTAGAATTCCATATAGGGTTCATGGGTATGTGCTTATCTGTTTCAAATGGAGCAAAGGTACTGTCAAGAAAGGAGGATATAGCTCAGTGAACCTAGCTCTAGAAAAACAGTTCATGCCAGGAAGCACAGAAGAGGGTCTGTTGTTTTTTGGTTTTTTTTTTAAAAAACAAAAAGAGTAAATGTAATGTAATGTTTAGTCCTTTCTCCAACTGATCTCTCCCACTACTGAACCAGTCTCTTGTTACAGATGCTACTGCCAAATTTGCAGCTTCAAGGGACAGGCTTAAGTGGCCACTGGAAGGGCAATACTTACTTTCCCATGACAGCATAGCTTTTCTGCATCCAGCCATTTCTGCCAGACTAGCTCCAGTTTTGTGTGGAAACAATGTGCCCACTCATTGCAGTCTGGCCACAGCACAGACACTTCCTCTCCATTTCCTTATCACTGACTTTACCCCAGGGCTCCCTGCAACTCTTGTGGTAGAAAGATTTTACTACACTTATTTGACAGCAAGGGAATTGAGCAATTTGCCCAAAATCACAGAGAAAAACAAGGGTAATCAGCACTGGGACCTGCACTGTCGGCTTTGGAGGTTCAGCTGAATCCTTCAAAACACAACTGTCCTCCCACCCATCCTTCTGAAATGAGAAACTTTCTCTTAACCCCTCTGAGTATTCGCACTATGTGTACAAACTACTATTTATTTCTTTGCTCCATCTAAAGGCACTGACTAACCCTTCTCACTGGTAGGGCACAGAAATCTGAGGAGTGAGTTTACAGAGGAAAGCCCTGTGCTATCCAAGGCAGGGAAATTAGAGGTACAATCTGAAAAACTCTGCCTAGGCAAATTTAAAGCAGTGCTGACCCATCTTTGCACCAGCTGGCATTCACCTAGCAAATACTGATGCATCTCCCTGACCTAGAAGCATCGAGGGGTCATCTGAACACACAATGAACTTCTCCTCATGAAGAATAAAACTTCTCTAACATGCAAGACATGGTCTTGCCCCTCTGATGCGAGGTCTCACTTTCAGTGTTTCATACCAGCCCCATGTGCTGCAGGATCTTGTTCCCACCTACAGCTGTTACTGCAGGGGGAGGACTGCGCCTTATGAGAGCAGTCACTCAGCAACTGCTACATCTCATTTCTCATCTTCAGCCGGTCGATGAGGTGTCATCAAATTGGGGAGGAGAATTCAGGCTGGAGATCCTGATTTTGATATGGGAGGGTATGAAGTTGGCCCACTCACACAGTATGTGGAAGCAGGAACCAGTCACACACCCAGCATGTCAGAGCAGCAGTTTATGGCCCAGGTTAATGCAGCTGTACTACTGTCAGTTCCCATACACACCCAGACAGTGCCAGTGACCAAATCACCCATGGAGTCTGCTGCTTGGTGGCACATTGTCTTAGGAGGCACAGAGCAGGTGTCACACCTTTTATTCTGCCCGAGATAAAATCCCTATGCACACATATTTAGCATCACACCCTACTTCAATGCCTGCTCCAAGTGCCCTTGGGGAAGTACCCTATTCAGCTGTTTCATGCAGTCTGTCATAGCTCACTGAAGATCCAGAGGAGGAAAAAATAGACATGCAACTTTGGAAACTGCCAGTGAGATCCCTGACCATCTGATGAAAGCATTTATCTTTTCTGGTTTGCATGCAAGCATGCTTGTTTCATTCAAATGCTGGAACAAATGGGTCTGCCTGGTGCTGATCGTCAACTGCAGCTCAGCTGAGCTTGATACAGGGCCCAAAGGGATAGGCACAGAAACACAAGGGCCTTCTGACTGAGAGAACACAAAATACTCCTTCAGAATCGCAACTGCCTGGGCAAAGAAAGCCTAAGCATGATCCTACTTCATTTTTCAGGAAGCTGCATCACGTGGTTCCTCTATATTCGAATAAAATATTTCAGTTAGAAGGGACCCACAATGATCATCTAGTCCAACTGCCATTATCAAAATACATGCATTTAGCCCTATAATTTAACCTTATTTACTACACATACACATGTCTATGACTGCTATCACATGATTGTCAAGCATATGTCATGCATGCTTCATGCAACAAGGAATATCCAAGTCATCAAGATGTACAAAGGTTCCCTTACCTCTGGGCAGTGACGAGGAAGGTAAGCGTTTCTTCCTGTCCAGACAAGTGGCTTGTGTCGAAGATCACACTGAACTCATACTGTGCAAAGAAAAAGCAGTATTTAGAGACATAGTACATTGTTTCAAAATGTGTTTATTCTGAAACTTCACATATATTTTACTAGCCTAGCTGTACAAAAGTAGCTTATTTTGATACATGTAAGAGAGCCTCCTCTACTGTACAGTAGCTTTTAAATCTCAGCAATATTGTCTCTGTGCAAATACTAGAGAGTTCAATTTTTCCTTCATTGTGAAAAGGCCTTTACTAGAATTGCCATTCAAAATATTTCTTGAGGAGATCATCTGCCAGTGGAAGAGGTCTTCTAGTATAAGGGGGTTGCTACCTGAAACTACCTCAGCACCAATGTATATATTACTTGCTGGTGAAGAGATCTTTTGGGGGACTAAAGATCATCCCATAGGCCTGCACAGAGACTTGGAACAACCGTCACAAATTAAAGCAACATTCAGGCCACCCATGATAATGGATAAAATCAGGTGCTAATTTTGAAAAGAGAATCTACTTTGATAACCACTGTAGTGCTACATTAACTTTTCCATGCAACAACTTTTCTACCTAACTCCAAAACAGTTTTTGGCCAAGTGAAATAGTTTCCAAATTCATGCTGATTTCAATGGCTTGCTGAGAAAAACCTGAAGATAACCCATCTATGTCATTCTGAAGCAAAACACTGAAATTCTTACATTCCAGATAATATTTTGCTACTGCATTTATTTTTTCCATTCTATTTAAAATCTTTTTAGATGTTTCAAAAGAGCATGTTACAGTCAATAAAACACATAAAAGGAAAAATTTCATGTCAGGTCAAAGGATATGTCAATTGAAATCATAAGGATTAGTTTTTGAAATTGAAATTTTCTGAAAAATTTCAGACATTTTGTTCAGGTCATCCTGAAGTTATTCTTCATCTTCTCACCTTTCTGGGTTGGTCATTTGTACAGCTCGGTTTAGTGACACAGCTGGATTTCCAAACATTATGAGAGTGTTCATCTACTAATACCGAGCAAAATCGTCTTTAAAAGCTATCAGGACACCATAATATGAAAAAGCCATTAAGACATTTTCATTGTCATTCATACGAGTTCAGTTGCACTTTAATATGCAAGAGAAGACAAAAATAAAAACAGAATAAGGCAACATAAATATGACAAAGAGTGCTTTTCTAATTTTCTGCAGAGGAAACATGTAAGTTTTTTGTAGCTGCAACTCTTACATGATTTTCCAAAAGCATTGTATTGCAGTGCACAAGGTACTGTCATTGTCTCTATCTGGTGGGAAAGAGGACAGCTACCCTTTGTAACTGTGAAAGGCTTGGATATCTGGGTTAGAAAGCTACAGAAAGTATCAGTCACAGACATTTAACAGAGCAGTTGCCCTTCCAGACACTCCTTGGAGACAAAGAGGTGAACAAACCGTCACTCTGCAAATGCAAGTATCACAACATTACCCTAGATTTTGATCTCATGAAAGGAAATCCCACACTGCACTTGAGGAAGTCTGACTCCAGCAACTCACAGGCAATACCCAGCTCCTCCTGTAAGAAAATAAAAAAGACCATGAGATGATAGATTTGGGGAGAAAAAGAGGATTACTAAGAAATACCATTGTGATGAAGTATCATAGAAAACTAAACATTTCCCACCATAGCACTGTTACTTCCAGAAAACTAATACTCATTGAACAAGGAAAAGTGCAGTGTTGCACTTCCTTACTCCACCTCAGTCACACCAGCACTGGGAAGAAGACAACCATCAGAACACTGCCCCGAGAGACAGACCACGGGGAAATACTACATGCCTAAACACATCAGAGTCAGGGAATCAGCCCAAGTTCTTGGATAACTCAGACCACCAGTTGTTCCCTCTGTTTATTAAAAGACAGCTTTCAAATGGTCCAGAATACAGGTTCCCCAAGGCAGTTTTTCCAAGTACCAGTATCATAAAGAGGGAACTGTGTTGGGCGACGGTGATCGAACCATGCCCACGCACAGATGCTGAAGAAAATGTTAATCTGGTCCTGGTGTCATTCACTGCCCTGATATCTTTCTCTGGTCCACAGGATGAGCCACGTTGGTATGGATACCAACTTTCTTTAGTGATACAATGGTGGCATAGGTAAAAGTAGAGGGATGAGTCTCTCCTTATGATAAACATTGACAGTCTATGAACATTGTCAATAATACAAATGAAAAAGGTTAGAGCAGCCCTATCCTGCTTGACTGGTGACTCCACTACAACAATAGAAATAATTCTATTGAATGAAGAGTGTTTCATTGCTCCATAAAATAAGTGGATGGCTCCAGTTTAGCACGTTCTCATCTCCAGATTATCAGGGAACAATTTTATGCTCTGTCACTGTGGACAAGTTAATCTCACTAAACCTTAGGAGTGGGATTCAGCTCTGGAATCTGATATGCACTTTTAGGTGCCTAGACAGCAAGTGATTGCTATGTGATCTAGGTGTCAGTGCTCCCATCGTAGTCGATGGATGTAGAAAACGGTTCAGCAGACCAAATGCAAATGTTTCGTTTAGACTGGGCGGAGCACTTCTCTAGGCCCTAGTGTCGACTAGATCATCAGTGGAGCTACAGTATTGATGTTAGGCAGCTACCATATGAATGCCTAAATTTAGACATCTGAATCTAGAAGTTAACTCTATACTAGACATGTAGCTGAGAATGTCTTAGCTACAGGACATATGATTTGACGGATTTTCAGTATCTACAGCAGTTTGAGAAGCCCAGGCTCTGTCTCCTTATGCACATTTCCCAAGTCACTTCAAATATGAGTTCTGCTTTAAATTAAATATGCACTTAAAATTAAGCATTTACATAAGTACCATTCTCAGCTGGAACAAGCACATGGGGAAGTAGCTTCCTGAACCATGGACTCAGGCTATAAGCATCTCTAGGAAATGTCTCTCTGCCTTTCACATTCTGACCCGAGCACAGCATTAGTGCTCTACAGACATTACTATTATCCTAATTATGAGTCTGACAGCATTCAGATTCTTGATCTTTTAACTGCTTCCTGTGATATCTGAAAGACAAGGTCTCCTTTATCTTCAAAATCATGGTTCAAATCAGGGCACACATTTATAGAAAATATAGCCCTTTCTTATCTGACTCAGACAGTATTTCACTGGTTTCATACGAAAAGAAAATAACGTAGGGAGAAAATCCATGCATACTTGGAGATGCCTGATGGTGAGATATTACTCCAGTACTACTCAAATGCCAGAGCAGTGGCCTCCACATTCAGCTTCTTTATGGATTTGTTTCCTTGCAACCTTCAGTAGACTTCTATTTCCCGAAATACAAAAGATAGCACCGCCCAGCAAATCAAATATCTAGCTTCAGTCATAGAAAACTGCCATCCTCATATGCTGTGTTAGATTTTCTCCTCCATTTAACACAAAACAGCAGAGCAAGTGCTTCATGGTAAAGCACCCCTTCACTTGCCTTTTCCTCTTGGCAATCTGGGAGGTTCTCCAGTTTTATGTGAGTGATCAAGTGAACACAAACTCTGAGCAGCTGCGTAACCAAATGAAAAATTTCACAGCTGTTTCCTCTGGGAACATTCTTGGTTCTGTGCTGTTCAAATGTCCCTTGCTGTCTAACTGTGGCAACCTATGAACTCTCTTTCATCAACTCCCAGCCTCTGTTCATTCAAGAGGAGTTTCTATTTACATAGCTGTCTGGTGGTGACAGTGACCAGACAGACCCAAGAGGCTGCCTCCTCTCCTCAAGGCTGTATCACTTCAGAGACGTCAAAAAACATGATAACAGAAAGAACTCTCATCTTGATAATGGAAGAAGTGCAGTACTTCTTCATTTTGCACGTTGGCAGTTGCCTGCCTTTGCAGCCCTGACAGAGGGCAGGCAGATGCCAGTTATTTTATAATGGCCTGCTAAGGAAATGACAGATAATGTTGCACTGGCTGGTTTTGCTGTTGTTGCTTGCAACAGCTTAATGGACACAGTAAGACTGACTTGAACAACCTTCTGGCTTCATTAGCATACCATCCTGTTTAATAGTAATACAACATTATTAATGCTACAAAGTCAAACTGTTCAACACTAGGAAATAGCATAAATAAGTTTGCAGGCACCACACTGATTCAGTCTTCTGCACATTTCTAAATCACACAGGTTACCCAGAAAACTTTTCGCATGGACCCCTTGCCTTGCTCTGCAATTAGGATGGAGAAGCTCAGCTAATGACTAAACATTTTGTTTTTCCTTCACTGCTCGCTGTCTGGCTTCAGGCTTTATTTGCAGTGCCCTGTTCTGGAGAGAGAGAGAAAATTGTTTCATATGGTGTTCCTCTCTGTAACACGTAGGTACTCTGTAAGCACTAAATAAATTCAATTTTCACACTATTCCAGCAAGCTGAAGCGTTGGTGCTATCTTATCTAACAAATAGGGAACAGGAACAGTGCAACTCAGGGCTTCCAGAAATTTTAGATGCTACTTCTCGCTGATACTAGGTAACGCTTTTACGGTGCAATGCTTCTCTATGACAATATAACCCAGCTGAGAACCCAGCTTATTGCACGAGTTTCCATAGCAGTTTCTAGTTTTCTTAGAAAACATAGCCGAAGGGGTTGGAAGTTTCCCTTCCAATGAGACAGTGTGAAGCTTTATCTGGAAAACTTTGTTTTCTTTCTGCAACATTTCACAGCATTTCATATTCTTAGGAGAGTCAATCAGATAAATAGCGAGCTAATTAGCCAAATAGATGTACTATTACTGCGTAACAAATGCCGGCCTGGATATGAGAAACATGAAGCTCAGGCTGGCTCACAGTCTGTTTCTCAAAGTCCTTTATTGCAGAAAGAAAAGTTCCTGATAATTATAACATAAGCAATGAAACAGTCAAGTTCTAACACCATTATAAGGGGCACATGGGGAAACAACAACTTAACCTAAATTCTGTAGCAGAATGCTGTCAAACATAATCCCTGGGGTATGTAATCGGGTGTATGAGCAGAGATGTAACAAAATGGCCTTATTTTTACACATGAGAGTTTTGAAGTGTAAATATTATGTGTGGTTTCAACTTAGTGCAGGAAGCTGGTAATGATCATATTAATATAGTGCATAGAAGCAGCAACCTGGGAACGTTGCTATTTGCTAAATTTAAAGACTTGAGAGCAGAGATTTCAGCAATGCTCATGTTCTTCTCATCTCTCCGCTATTTCAGATATTTGCCTGGTGCACCACACAGTCTTCACTGGGGGACACCAGCTGTCTACTCTACTGGCATCTTTGGCCAGTACCTGTCTTAGCAGAAGTGGGCAGGTGCTGAACATGGGAGCTCTGAGTATATCTGACTACAGGCTGACAATGTGGGATATGCCTCACAGCAATGCCTCCTCATACTCTTGTCCCTAACCCATACACTATGTGCAGTCAAATCCTTACTGCCCAAATCAAATAAGATACCTAACCAGAAGAAAGTAAGGGGCTCACAGAGTAATTTACTTCAGACAGGTAGACAAGCTAGATCAAGCTGAATGCTTAAAACAATGCATTCAGCCTGGTCTAGAAAGCATTTCAACATGCATAAAGCATTTTAACCACATAGTTGGGATACTGGATTATGGGATCATTTTCTTGCCCCAGAATAACTCAAGAGCAATACCCTTTTGCTGGCTTCACCTAACCAATTATCTGGGGATATAACACATGGAACTACTCCAGGTTTTGCTCTTTTCCTATCACAGAGGTCATAACTGGACTGCAAGAGAACCACACATTTTTCAGGCCACATAAGGTAGGTTATCACTAAGAAAAGAGCTTGTCAGCACTAGAACAGGTCATACCAAATAAGTCTTTCACTGCACGTATTTTGGCACTTAAAAAGCTTATCTTCCCTCAATAGTATTTGATGGGCCCAATGTTCTCATGGTACAAAGGTGGGACCAGTGCCAGCTGGAGCACACGACCAGACTACTTTAGGTATGATCCTGGAACAGGTACCTTATGAGAACCAAACCCTGCTCAAAGACAGCTGCCGTTTGTCCCCCCCTCCTCCTGAAACAAACATTTTTAGACGATTTCTTAAATATTGTTTACTCGGACCTTGAAGGGTCCTTTTCAACTTGGTTAACCACCAAATCTAAGACTTAAAAAGAAGGAAAAGTGAATGCCTTAAGAAAACAGTAAGAGAGAACTGCTGGTGGAAGAAAGGTTGCCTAGCTCCAGATAAAACACAGTCACATGTCAGAGATTCTGCCTCTGGGAAGAGTTTTCATGTTGACATACCAACACAACATCTTGCTCCTAACTGAGCTCCTTCTTCCTGAATGCAGATGACCAGAAACAGCCACTGTATGTGAAATGGCACAGCCCAAAGAGGGATATTGAAAATTCCTCAGCTTCACCTTGACTAAGGTGAAGCTTTCCCAAGGGAGTCTCACGTAGCTCTTATATGATGACTTATTGATCAGCCGATACACCCTGACCCTTCTCTGCCTCACTTATGTCCAACCAAAACCCTCCAACCTTCCTGAGCCTGATCTGGCAGTTCATATAGTCATATTCTGTTTTTATTTTTCCCACCCTTAGGGTCATTCATTTCTTCCCCAAAAGTAGAGTAACTCCTCTGAACTGATGTTAGCCCCAACCCAGAGTCATCAGCACGCTTCCTCAACTTGCTCCCACCCCTCATTCATGACTGGTTGCAAGCTCCTTGCCTCAAGCATCTCCTCAAGTAATCTCTCCCAGCCTGTTAACTCCCCTTCAACAGTCTCCAGTACCAGGCTTTTATCTATCTGACAACTCTTCTACAAATTATGACTATCAGCAAAGCAAATAAATAGAAAAGTATAGGTCACGTGTTATTTTGCACTCACCAGTGCTCTCACAGAGAAGGTGTGAATTCAACTACCCTAACACTCATTTATGGCCTGCCAGCTCTCTGCTTTTCTAAGCACACAAGCTACTAGTAGATACTACATCTGAAATCTCAAAAGGGAGATGCAAACTAACAACCCTAAACTTGCAAAATGATGTGCTGGATATGGCTCTAACTGATTTTTTAATAAAATCATACCAAGATAGTCAACAGAAAGTTATATTAATTTCTGAACTTAGGGTAAGTTGAGTACTGCTCTGAATACTGTTGATTATCTGTGCCAGAGTTGACCTCACCCTTTTAAATACTATTCTGATTAGCTGTTATTTTTGAATGGACTAAAATCACTAATGAAAGGCACTGAAAATATCTTCATTGCAGAATTGTTAAAATAATTATATTTTTTAGAAGAAAAAAACCCCAACTTGTTAGAAAATGCATTTACCAGCAGTTTATATTTCTCTTTCCTTAGCTATATGCAAATTAAAGCTTTTTTGTTGTTGTTTAGATGGAAAAAAGTCTCCCCTGCAAATCCTGGCTACTAGCACATATGCTCTGGAACAGAGGAGAAAATGTCCTGGAAGCCTTGATAATATGTTGGCAGAACACTCCTGTTTTGAAGATGTTGAGAATTTATTTAACTTGTTAGGTTTTTTTACGCTGCTGCACATTTTCCAAAGGGTACAAAAGAAGAATGACATGAGTGAATACTGAGGAACCCTGCACTTGTTGCCAGAGCACACATTCTTGTTCCTGCTTTTCTTGTTGTTATTGGTTTTCTTGTTCTATAACGCCTGTCCGTGAACCATTACACTAGACACTACAGGGGACCATGAACAGTATCCTCACCTGAGAAGTCCTAAAACAAATACGCTAAGAAAATACCACAAAGGAGGGCTACGTGCACTGTGCATGCTACACTAAGTCTCAAAAGTTAGATATGATATACCTACTATATGCTCTCCAGTATATGGACTTTACAACTAAGTCTCCCCACTAGTTATTTTGGAAATGTAGGTTCTCTGACCTGCACCAAAGGTAGAGGCTTACATCAGGCACTGGGAAAAATACAGTTTTGCTAAATTTGTACAGTTTTTTTATTCTCATCATGGACCCTGACTTAAAGCACATACTTATACCTCAGTACTTCCAATTTGTACTTCTGGTGAAGAGGGACACTTTCCCAAATGAGAGTTTAGATGAACATCTGGATGTTTTGTTCCACCCAACAGGACAATTATATAGACCTGACCCGCATTTTAAGAGCTTCTTACTTTTGGGAGATATCACTCAACATATGTCTGATCACAGCTGGTAATCTGCTTCCTACGCACTTAGCTAGCAAAGCTGGGTAGCACAAACATCTCGCATGTCAGGAACCTAAAATAAAGGATCACCTCTTTGATGATGTCTGAGGTGGCTTCTTCAAATCACTCTTCATAATCTTGGTCTGAGCCCTTCAGTTGTACTACCAACAACTTTCCCCACTGTGGGTTTCCCTAGGGTTCTGAGAGTGTAATTTTTATTTTGCTCCTACCCTTATCTCTCCCTGCCTCACAATCCTCTTAATGTCTTCTCTGAGGCTTAAAGGATATGAAGATTTGTCAATTCATTTAATAGCCACCCCCTGAGCATACCGATGTACTTACTTTCCACAGCAACTGAGGTCACCAAAGAATGTGGGTCACAGTTACCCACATGTACAAAGCAATTAGGGATGCCTGAGCTCCTGAAAGCTTGGGGAATTTTTCAGATAAAAAGACTGGTCCAAGCTGAGTTTCCTATGACTGTGTGCAAGTGCAGCTCAGAGTAATTTAATCTTGGAGGCCCCTTCTTGTGCATACAACAGCTCAGTTTTTCTAACACAAAATTCCACAGATACCACTCTTTCCTCCAAAATGGGGCTTCGCTGGGTATTTTAAAACTGCAAGAACACAAAGAGGATCAATGGTATTACTGCCTGGGAACTCTTCCTGGCACTGTACAACAACTCAAGAAAAAATCATCTGAAATGACGGGTCTGCTCTACCTCAGATACCTCTTAAAAGTTGCTCTGATTATCATCCCTGAAAGCCCTTTGGGCCTCTGTTTTACTAGTACAACTAGCAGTCTGATGTCTGCTTTGCCTCTTTGTCAGCAGTACTCTCTGTTTGCTGAACAGACAGTTAATATTTCCTCTATGTTTCTGGGCTGGACCCTGCCAGGCACAGACCTTCCCCAACTCCTTCGGCTCACAGCGAATGCTGAAGGCATCAGCAACTTGCTCACATTTGGAAATTTCAGTACGTCACAAACTAAGCCAGCAGTTTTGGGGATTGGTTTTCCTTTTTTTTTGCTCATCTGTTTCAGGAGTTACAAATGCACAAAGCATTCAAACACCTACTGCCATCAACACTGCACAAACAGGGGGTCAGACAGAGGAAGACGCATGGAAAGCTGCACATGGCCGCGAGATGCACTGCTTCCCTGAGGCCAGCTTCCCAGCAGCAGCAGTGGCACGCAGTGGTGGCACCCAGCCACCTGGGAAGGCCACAGGGCCTCTCGTGAGCTGTGAGCATGCAATGTGGCCTGGGACAAAAAAATATCCTATCACTGATAGTAGCTTTGAAGATGGACTGCAGTGGTCTGGCACAGGTGGCCATTGGCTTTAAAAGCAATCAAACGTCCAGGAAAAACTCTCATGTGCATTTCAGGGAACTTCTGCTTTCAGAGCAGACCTGCTAGGAAAAACATTACAGAGAGGGAGATACAGACTCAATACAGACTTGGTCAGCTAGACATTGTCATGAAACTAGCATCTAATCAACCTCTTGAATGCAATGATTGAAGAATATTGGATATCCAGTCCAGTTATAAAGTGGAATGAAACGATTTTGTGTGTGTGTTGCAAGGGTCTGTTTTAAAGGTGTCACAGGGACCGAAAGCTTAGCTTTACTTTTCAACACACAGATATTGCCCTAACAAACTGAATCAGCAAACATGAATGTTGCACATCATAAATTCTGCAGCTCCACAAATTGCTGTTTCACTGGCAAAGACCCTCGTCATCCCACCGCTTACATGAGCAAGCAAAACCACGTACCTGAGTAAACTGACATGCACGCAGCCAAATGTACATAGAAAGATCTGGGGGAGCGAGGTGTCTGGACCTGTATTCTGATAACAAATTGATGCTTTGATTCATTATCAGAAAATAAGCTCGAAAGAGGGTTGGGGAACCTCAACAGTTGTTTCATAAAAAGAACTAGGGGGGGAAAAAAAGTTTTCTTTGGCATTAGGGAGAGATTTCCTGTCCTATTCCATGATCTCACTAGTAAATGCTGTAGGCACACCCCACCCCCAAAAGCCCAGTGAGCCTGGCTTCAAACATCTTGGATTTGCTGCTTATTTTGTGAAAACAACTATTTCTATATAATTAATTAGAGCCTCCCGCCTCTTCCCTCTCCTCCCTGGACGGAATCTATTTATAGATCATGAGGTCACCAATCCCAGCCAACAGAGCAAATCTTTGAGTTAAAAGGCAGAGAAAGACAAAAACATTTCTATTTACTGGATATTCCCAACATTCTTATTTTTTCCTCTCTCCTTCTCTCTCATAAACATTTATCTTAACAGGGAAAAAGCTAGCACAGCAGATTTTTAAAGCACACCATCTCAGAAGCTGAAGAAGCAGCAGAAATTGTTCGCTCACCTCACATAAGTGATTAAGCCCCAAAACAAGTTTCAGAACCAGTCAACAAAACCAATCGTGTTTTTGCTTCTCCATCTTTTACGGGACCTGCAGGGCAGGTGGTGAAGCTATAAGGAGAAAGGGGGATTTGGTGCAACCCTGAGAAGTTTCACCTCCTTTGCTGTTACACTAACTCTCATTTTTAACAGACCAATTAGACTTACATTGGCTTTCACTGTACCATGCAAGCTAAATCCTTCTTTTCCCCAATTGCTGAGAACTGCTGAACTTAATGTCTTCAAGATATAGGAAATAATCCAGAGAACATCACCAAAATCCACCGTCCCCATAGAACTGTTAGCTGTCCCTCGTTCATTGCAAGGTTGGCCACATTTCAACTACACTGTTTGGTCAGGCCTGACTGTATGACCCTGTTCCATATGTGTTAATGTACAGCTACACATACTCAGCCAGCAGAGCGGGAGCAGCTTAAAGGTCAGAATTCCACCTGCCCACACAACAACTCTCATCCACTGGAGCGCCCTTGGGCATGACCTGGGTGCTATTAATAACATAAGGAATGCCCTTTAAATTTGGGCACAGTGGGCCATATGACTAAGTTGTGTAGGGCTTGTTATTTAGGATAAACTGATAGTGTCCCCCAAGTACAGGATGGTAGCCTATTTTACAGTGGTGGATGACCAGTGTCCCCAGTGGAGTTGTCCAGGCGAGTAATGGCTGGAGACACCAGAATTTCCCTGTGATGTCTCCCTACTATGTCTCATAAAAGTTTGGAAAAGAGATGAGAGCCTTATTCTTGCTTTTACGTCCTTTCCACAGACAGTGGTACAAAAGCAGTCACAGAGGAAAATAGTTCTCAGCAGAGCAAATATGTATTTTTTGGAATCCGGCTCTTAATGACAAGTTTGCATTTCTGAGGCCACCCCTCCCCCCTGCAGCAGCAATTAGCATCTGAGAAGTGACATCATTGCTGACACCATCAGTCCGGGAACTCATGCTAGGACTCTGGCCTCTGCGGCTACCTCCATGTCCCAGGGAAGGTGCGTTAGCTCAGGCTTGGCACTTGCACCTCTTTTCTCAGCGCAGGGGGCTGCCGGTCTAGTCAGGATAACCTCAGGCTCCTGAAGGCCTCTCTAACTCCTGAACACAACCCAAACCAAATGTTTTCCCAGGGCCAGAGAGCTCAAGCTGCCTTTTCCCTCCCACCCCCATGAGCCTCTAATGCTTCCTAGATCCCATTGGGGAAGAACAACCTGAGCTGAAAGGCTGCAAGAAGGACGCCAGCAGCTACCTTGATTGCAGGCACTGGAAACTTCCCAAGGAAGCCTCGTCATGCCATTTTCTGGGCATTTTGCTATCTGAGGCTTTGGAAAAGCATGCGAGGGCTTGAGAGCTTCCCCCAAACACTTTCTGCCAATTCTGCTCCTTGCTTTTAACACTCGTCTTGGGCTGGGGGCAGCTTTGGGATGCGATTTGCCTGCTTCCACGGAACAATGATCCGTCAAATGTTGGAGGAAGATCAGTACCAGCCCCAAAGTCAGTTTGTTCATTTTCTACCAAAAAAGGAAGAGCGTTCTTTTCGCAGGAAGGATTCAGATTAAATCCTCTGTCCCTTGCAGTATTTAAGCAAAACTCATCTTGAGCAGGTCATGGCAGGGAGCTCTGCTTGCACTTGGATGCCTTTCTGTGGCATCCCTCTTGCAAACTGACCTTCTCTTTCATCCTTCATTCCTTTAAAGGATGCTAAGCAATGACAAGGTACTTCTAACAAGACAACTTCATTTAAGACTGTATTATGATCAGCTGTCTCTTGAAAGTGGCCTTTCTTGTTCGCTGTGTCACTTCCCCTCTTTAGAGAGCCAAGAAAAGTGAGGACAAAAGGGCTGCCTGCTCGTAGGATGGGGCAGTTACTGTCACTCCACAATTAAAAAACTACTAAAAATGAGAAGTAGTGAAGCATCAAGCTTGGAATACAAGACAGCTTTGCAAGCTTGACTTACCTACTGAATAGTTTAATGTAATTCATGTCTATCATTACCAAGAAATTACTATCTTTCTAAGCCTGTTTAGAAAGGCTTAGAAATCAAACGCCATTCAAGTGATCCAGTTTTCACCTGTCCTTTGTAATCCTCACTAAAGAATCAGGCTCACAACTTCTATTAAGGCACAAGTGCCTTTCACATGACAAGTACTTTCTATAGTGGAAAAATGTAATTATTGCTTGGAACAGAAATAGAAAGAATTCCTTGCTTGGAACTCTCTGGCTAAAACAATAAACAGGCCCCTTTGCTCTTGCTCTTCTTTGCATGCAGCATTTCAAAACTATGTACAGTCACTACGGAAAAAAGAAAGAAAGAAAAAAGCTAACATTAAACTTCATTTGAGGTCTACTGCTCATACTATTTTCCAGCTGAGGCAGTCAGACTAAAGTACACTAGTTTCAAACTGGGATTAGCCCATTGGCTCCACTCATGACCATAACCTAATAATTTTTATTTTCTCTTCCAGAGGCAGTTCAGATGAGAAATGGGAGGATGGATATCATGATTATAACAGAGCTGGTAAGATATCACACTATCACAGGTACCTGCACAGATGTCTGACCTCACAGATATTTCCAAAATATATATTGCTCCTATTGCTATACTCCTCGCCCTATAAATACATATGGATAGATTTATGGCTGCCGCATTTAAAAAAAAAAAGACAAAAATCAAAGAGGGTAATAATAAAGCTAAGAAAGACTTTTTTTCCTCTTGGATCGAAGAGCTGACACAAATGGCAACACCAATCATTCAACTTTCAGAAGTTCTGACTATTCCATCAATTCCACTGAAAGTTTATTTTTGATAAAAAAAAAAAAATAGACTGCTCTGCCTTAGTTGGAGAAGGATTAGGGACATACAGGATCCCCGAGTCGACCCAGTGTTGTCAGAAGTATCTGTATTTTTGGTCAATTCATATTGTACCGTTTTTTGAACAAATTCACCTGCTTTCTTCCTTACACACACTCACACATGCATGCACACATACATTGCCCCATTTATTAGCAAGGCACAAGACAAAATAAAAAGGAAACTGTGTACTTGCAGCCAAGCAAAAGAAACTATTTCCTAGAGCCAAAATCAGTAACACACACACACACACACTGCAAATGACCTGAAAACAGACACTTTACAGAAGGTATTTTGTACCCCACAGGTTATTGCCTTCAGTAGATATCATAGTTGAGGAGCCAAGCATGTGCAGGTTATGCTTATGTTTGCAGGGTCTTTTCAGTAGATTTTTTATACACATTATTCACTTTTGCATGAGTTTTCCAGCTCAATACTGAAAGGATGGCAACCATCACTTCTAACAGTAATTCTAATCACACAGATAGTTTAATATTCTTATTTTTCAGGACCAGTGTCATGGGTTGCACAGCTAAGCTAAGACACAGCCTGACGGGGGGCCCACTGTCCCTTCCCCAGTGCCCCTGAGGGTCTGACAGAGCTGGTCGACTGACAGATCTGTCTGACCAGTCCTCTCTCTGGTACAGAGCTGTCACTGAGCAGGAGAAAGACCATGGGAGCTGCACTGCAAGCATGGGTGTCCAGGCCTAGCAACAGCGAAGTGCTGGACGGGAGCAAACCGAGTCGAAGAGCCTGCACAAGGGACTTGGGATCTTGGTGCTACTCCTGCTGCCCACTTTTTGCAACACAAATCTAAACACATCTAAAATTCAGTATCAGCAGGATCTAAATAAATCAGCGTCTAATGGTACAAAAAGCACATCCCTGTATTTATTTGTATCATTTATTCCCTTTCAGTAGGAACTGCTGGCTTTTCAAAGACTGCTTACAGTTCAGCTCACAGCCACATAGAGAGGCCAATGGGAAGATGAATAAGCATCCCAGTAACCTGCCTTCACAGTGGCCAAATTGAGTGCCTGGGGCAGGGTACGAGAGCAAGGCAAACATACAGAGCTATTTTCCCCAAAATATTCTCCCCGCCTCCAAACGTTTTTAACCCAAAGATGTCCTGAGCCAGGTTAGTTGCTGTGTATCCCCTAACCATCTGTGGATTCCTTGTCAATGAACTTGCTTACCTCCCCCACACTTTTTTAGCACCCACTTGATCCGGTGGTGAGGACTGCCACAGCCTGACCAGACATGGTGTGATGCACCCTTCTTTTGTTTGCTTCCTACCATAGACAGTAGGATAGCAGAAAAAATTCATTGCCCCCTTGCTAAGTCCACTCAGTTGATTTACTAGACACCTTCCCCAGCTGCTGTCTTACGTAGCCACCTTGAAAAACAAATCTTCTGCTGCCATCATTTGAAATACTGTTTTTCATTTATTCCAAGAGATGTAGAGCACACGGTGTCATTTCCTGGCATAGTGTGGGCAACAGCCTTTTATATCCAACAACAGGACAACGAGTAAACAGGAACAAAAATAACTGGGAAGCAAGCTGGCCTGCTGAACTCCCACCATCTGCAAGGCAAATGGAAAATGGACTCAGCAACCTCCTCTCCATTTGGAGCACTGGCCTGGACGCTCCTCTCCATCGGGATCCCAGTGCTGGCTGCAAGTGCCACAGCGTCAGGAACAGTCCCTGAGATATTAATGCAGCCAAATACAAAGCTGGAAACTCAGACTAAATCTAATCCAAACCCCATCTCCTCCATGTACTTGCACCTTATTTTAGAATTTGTACCTTTATTGGTCTGGTCCAACGATTCTGCCAAGCAGCTAGAGGCCCATGCATAGATGACCTCTGGACCATGAGCCAACTGTGATAGGAAATTCAACGCAGACCAACTCTTGTAAAAGAGATGCTTAAAAATGGTTGAACACGACATACGTCTGTTTCCTCTCTGCATCCCTTGATTACAAGTCCCATCTAAAAAAGAAACCTGCAAAAGGTAACCTGATGCACAACTGCCAGTCTTACAAATCACGCATCGCCACAAAATTTTTCAAGTAAGAGCAAAGATTTCATGAAAAATGGAGACTTAGGTGCAGAAAGGGCAAAATCCACAATCCACATATACCAAAGCGTTACAAAATGGTGCCTACTTAGTAATGAACTATCAGTTTGCCAACCAGGATACAACCTTTGCTCATACAAATGTGAAGACACACCCTTTGAAAACACTACACTGGCTAGTACGTACACTAATATACTACTAAGCCTAAGGTAACTTCCACATACTCGTCATGTCCTTCAAGTTCCACATACAAAAACATAGCAAAACCCTGAGGAAAACAAAGACTAAGGGAAAATCAGGTTTCCTGACTCCATATTGATATATTTAAAAAACAACCATAAAAACTATTACAGAAAAAATTACTATGACACATGTTCAGCTAAATTCAGCAGTAAGCTAGACTGTGCTATTCCTAAAAAAAGCTTTTATCTACAAAACTGCAGAAACTCTGTAGGATTAAATACCTGTCCAGACACAATGCGATTGTCCAGAAAAGAAAATTAGGCCTTGAGAGTCCAAAAAAAGCATGTCTAGAATTATAGACTGCATGTTCCTATATTCTTCGTACCATTACATGTATAACCAAACTACATATGCTGTTGTAATCTGTCAGCAGTGCACTGCATTTGATTACACCTTTATTTCAAAAAAATTGTGGATGAACATGTATCTTTTTTATGGGTTGGATTATTCCCTCATGATCAGTACATAGAGATAGTAAGATAAGCTTAATAACAGCAGTGCATTATCATGCGCATGAGCCCATGCTCTCCAATAACCCATGAAAAAATCAGGAACAGGGAAGCCATTGAGAGGAGAAAGGGCTCTGGGGTAAGCTTTCCTTCATCTCACTTACTCCTGTAGATGTATGTATATATGTGCTCACACACACATGTATCTCACACTACTAAATCATGGTTGCATGACAACATTAACAGGGGAATTGTTTTTTAATTATTACAGATAACCCATGGGTTATGCACATTATTATTCTATAATAACAAAAACATATCTTCAAAATGTGCTTCTCTTAAAATTAAAAGCAGAAAAAAAAATAAAGCATCAGAAATCAATTAAATGAACCAGCATTCATTTCCTAGTGGTATTTCTGAAAGCATGGACAACATATGCCCACATATACTGTAAGACAACCTTCTGTGTGTAAGGCATCAATTATACTGAATATTTGTGTATTCAACTGCAGCACAGCTATTTGCTCTTAATGTTATAATGAAAAGCTTAAATTCATAACAAGTTCAGGAAATAAATTCCAATGTCATCAACCACACATAGTTCAATGAAAAAGCAAATGGAAAACCTCACAAATAATTAAAAAAAAAAATTAAAACCAAACTGGATGAGGAAACACAATCAATAAAATCAAGCCTTACCTCCCTCCCCTTTCTTCCCTGGTGGTAATTTTCAAGTGTAAAGAATAATATTAAAGGTAATAACAATTATAATAAGTTTGGCACTGGGTATTTTCCTGGAATTAATAAACCTTAGCTCAACCTACAATCCCCAACAACCAAAACCAAATGTGAAACCCCAGGAAATGCCTTTTTCAAACACACACAGGTTGTGGGGTTTGAGTTTTCTCTTTCAGAAACTCAAATACAAGGCGCATCAGGGCTTTTTCCACAGAAAGACCTGATGACATGATAAATACTACATAACATAGGGACACTGCTGAAATGCAAAGGTATAATCCATTACCTACTGCACTGGGATATTGAAACAGGTTTTTTTAATATCTATATTTTTTCTTTTTTTAAAACAAAAGTTTAGCAGTTCTCTTGTAAGGCTTTACTTTGAGAGGTGCCGCTCTACTTTATAGAGCAGCTTTTTAGTGTGCTCCTCCTTTTTCCCTTGCTAAGTGGAAATCACTGTGTTACTATTCTGCAGAAGGTTACAGCCAAAAGTCAAGCACAGGTTTTCTGGCCCCCTCCCAAAGGCAGGCTGCGAAAGCGCTGCTGGCTGGGAACGCGCCTGGCTCAGCATCCCCTGCAGCCTGGGTGGAGGGTCTACTGAGACAGCCCACAGAAGGGGTCCCCTGCTCACCCTCGGAGCCTGCAACAGAGCCAGACGAAATGCTTCTCGTTCTTCCTCCCTGCCTTGCTCAACGCCTCTGGTTTTGATGAAACGCCACAGGAAGCTCCCTCTCAAAAAAAAAAAAAAACAAAACAAAAAAAACAACAAAAAAACCCAAACAGATTTGGGACCTGGAAGGCCTCCTTCGGGGGTGGTTAACGTGCCTTCTTCTGCTAATAGGAAGACAGACTGATGCCAGCTGAACCCACAGTTACATCACTGACTGTCACCTGCTCCAGGAGGAGAGAGCCTGCCTCACCTAGTTCCCTAGGAGAAATCAAGACTCTCCTGAGAGCTTTTCCACCATGTTTTTGAAGGAAGGGAAAGAGCAAAGAATGAGCAAGAAAGAGGGAGAGGTAACAGAAAGGAAAAAAAAAAGCCAGGACTTTCCTTTCACACCAGAAGAAAGCATGGAGTTCACAAGAGAGTCAGAAAACCTCAGGGCCCCAGTGTCGAAGCCAAGGAAAGGAAAGCTTGGGATTTCGTAAGCAGTGCTGGCCCCTCCTTGGATTTGCAGCTAAAAACTCTTCACACCGTGTGCTGGTTTTGGCTGGGATAGAGTTAATTTTCTTCACAGGAGCTAGCATGGGGCTATGTTTTGGATTTGTGCTGGAACAGCGTTGATAATACAGGGATGTTTTCGTTACTGCTGAGCAGTGCTTACAGAGTCAAGGCCTTCTCTGCTTCTCACCCCACCCCACCAGCGAGTAGGCTGGGGGTGCACAAGAAGTTGGGAGGGGACACAGCCGGGACAGCTGACCCCAACTGACCAAAGGGCCATTCCATACCATATGGCATCATGCTTAGCATATAAAGCTGGGGGAAGAAGAAGGAAGGGGGGAATGTTTGGAGTGATGGCATTTGTCTTCCCAAGTAACAGTTACATGTGATGGAGCCCTGCTGTCCTGGAGATGGCTGAACACCTGCCTGCCCATGGGAAGTGGTGAATGAATTCCTTGTTTTGCTTTCCTTGCATGTGCGGCTTTTGCTTTACCTATTAAACTGTCCTTATCTCAACCCATGAGTTTTCTCATTTTTATTCTTCCAATTCTCTCCCCGTCCCACTGAGGGGGGAGTGAACAAGCAGCTTAGTTGCCGGCTGGGGTTAAACCACAACACACCCTTACTCATCTTTTTGTGCACGGGGAAGCAGCTCAGCCAGTGAGCTATGGGCCACACAAGGACCAAAAAGGCGTGGGCAGCTACCACCTGCAGCCCAGGGAGCCCTTCTCCACCCCTTCGAGGAAGTCTCATAATTTCAGTGCTTCAGATCTCTTTTTCCCTCCCTCACCTGGATGGAAACCGGGAACTCTGCTGGTGCCCAGCCATGGTGAAACCCCACTTTGGGTGGTACACTAGCAGGTAGGTCGGGATTCACTGTAAATGGGCTTTGCTATAGCACAGGCTGCCTTCTAGCCTCTACAAAAAGTAGATCTCACATGACTGTATTCATCCACACAGCTGTTCTTCCTTTAGAAAACCGTTCCCCTCACAGCCCCAAGAGAAAAGCAGGGCTAGGCAGTCAAACAAAACCTCCCTTAATAATCTGAGCCACACAAAGCATCCCAGGCTATTCCTCAAACCCACTATGTATATATACGTAAACAGTCATATTAAGAGTCATGACAAGCTACTTCTAGGACAAACACTTTCCACATCACGTAACCTGGAGCACAGCCCCACCTTAAAACAGCATAAAACTTCTCAATGTATCTGGTCACATATGTTATTCCAGACCATCAAGTCCTTAAAAACAGAGATGTTTGGTAATAGCTGACTAATTGCAAGCTATTTAAAAGCAAACAACCAACTTCCTCCTTTCCAAATCCTCACAAAAATTTATACCACATTTTTGTATTGCAAAATAAATTTTTACTCTGCCTAACCTAACCTGAAAAAAACAGGCATATCATCAAAAGTCCTGTCTTCTTGAATCTGAAGTTTCTGCTGCTTTCTGTGGAAATGCTTGGGGTGATCCCCCACTGCAACTCATTGTTTCCCTGCAAGTAGCTTAAGATTGCAAAAACTTGGATTTTTAAAGCTAGTTGGAGTTACCAGCATTCAGTTTTGCAAGGCTGGAATAATTTAGGCTTTTGGAACCTTACACACTATCAACCTTCAGTGAAATTTCGAAGTGTTAAGCTGCTCCTGAAAACAGGATTTAACAATCAAGCTCACATAGGCTCTTCCAACACTGAGCAGAAAAAGATCTAAAGTCCTGCAAAATCATGGCTTCTGAATAATTTATTCCAATCAGGACTTTGCCAAAAACCTTTAGGGATTTTTTTTATTCTATTCATCAAGTTAATTTGTCAGGAAAAATAACAAAGACTTCTTTCAGATATACAAGATAAATCAGAGTATGGGAGAAAAATTTACAAGACTCCAGTCAGTACTAATTACACAACTAAACCCAGTCTCCAATGCCCATTCCCTGAACGCGGGAGTGATACATGAATCTGAAGTGGAAAGTTTGGATCAAAAGTCTAGCCTTGAATTCCTACCTGCTAAGAGCAGGGGGATATTAGATGGCTCTAACAGCCCCTGGCTTGAAAAAGATGCTGCTCCTTACTTATCCCTAGGGAAGCATGAAAGTTGAGGTTTTCATTGAACATTCACAGAAAAAGAAAATTAACATAAATAATGAAGTCAGATAGCTTGAACTGCACGTATTTTTTCTTCCCAATTGAGAAATTGGGCAATTTTACTCCATGGACGCAAAAAGTTTTCGTGTGCTCTGGAGCAAAAGTTAAGCATTCAGATTTGCAAAAACGGAGAGGCAGCATGTGGCATGGTTACTGCCATGCTACTCATATTCCCAAGCCCTGGCTAAAAAAGCTCTCCTGGCAAAAGAGTTCAAATCCCCTCACGTAAGCGATATATGGCTTAGGCAATCTTCCAGACACACTTGTATCAGCACAAGGGGTCACAGCTTCCACGCTACTTGGCATCACTCTCCTCTGACCCTCTGGCAGAGTGGTTTACAGGAGCAAGTCCAACTCACTCCATGCAAAATCAGCTGCATTAAATCAAACCACTAATTTAAAAGGTTTCTGCTAACCAGCTGGATGTGAATTGAGACTGATCACTTTAACTTGTCTGCCAGCGGATCCAAAGGCGCAGTAACTGCTGGAAAAAGAGACATAATGGATACCCAGAACCTAAATTTTCTTCCAGTGGCACAGCTGGATCCAAAGGAGGGCACACGTCTTTGGCTTTTGCGCCCTATCAGTATCCTGCCCCTGCCAGCCTTAAGACTCTTAGAAAGTATGAGCAGTATGGGAAACCAGTGTAAGAGAATTTCCAATTTGGAAAAAATTAAACTCTGCCTGCGTCTGCAGCTCTTCTGAGCAATCCTAGTCAAGAGACGCGGGCAAGCGCTCTGGGAGCAAGGAAGAAAGAGCTCATATCCAAATTGCATGACCTCCCTGCTAACCCAGAAAGAGACGGTACCGCATTACTCATCAGAAGAAAAACCCCAGAGCCCATAAGCAGCACGACTCTGGTTATCGGCAATATTCATACTCAACACCAAAGTTTCAGGTACACGCTCACAAAGGAATCATGGAAATTACTGCGCCTGAGGAAACCATAACCTCGCTGTTCACCCTGCCCTGGCCCGGCCCTGATAACTTCACTCAGCTGTTGCTTGCGAAAACTGCTGTGAGAAGCAGCAGGAATGTTACACACAGCTGGCCTTGGATGCTGGGAGCCTGTCTGAAATTTAGGAACAATCCATGGCTGGAAATGACAGTCAGCAATGGGATTTCCTGACCTACTCTCTCCATAACCAGCGCTGAAAGGGGGTTAGCCGATAGATTCCTGCCAGCCCTTGCAGAGCAGTGAGAGATTAATGCTGCACATATTGGGTTATTGCTGTTGGTTTTGCTATTATTATGTTACATATGCTATTTTTATACTATTGCTATAAAATCTCATGCCATAGCTGAACTGATTTAATACAGATATAGCTCTGCCCTACACAACGTTAACTGCTACTGCCAGCAAGCTTACAGTGCTTTTTCTGCAACTGTACTGAAAACACCCCTCTTCGCTGAACAGCAGCTAACAAACGGTTAGCAAAGTGCCTATTGCTGACAAGCATTTTCAGCAAAACATCACAAGCCAGGAGGCAATTCCAATAGATGTAAAATGGTGTAGAAATTAGTAGCAATAGCTTTTTATTCTTTTTCCAGACTCAGCACACAGCAGCACTCTGCATTCTTCTATAGGAAAAGTGGTATCACCTCTGTTAAGTGGATTTTTGAGACTCTGAAATAGGATGCTTTCCTGAAGCTGGGTTAAGATTATGGGACAATAAACTTTAAGATTAAAACAAAAAAAAAAATATTAAAAAGCTACTTTACACAGAAGAGGGGGCCAACATTTCTTTGTCAACATAGTAAAGAAAAACAAAATCTAAGCAGGCAGGTGAGGTGTCTTTCTCCTTCTCTTTTCTTTTTTAAAGAGAACATGATTAAATCTTTCCATATTTCAAAAGGAACATTTTTATTAGTGGACACATTTTGAAATTTACTGCAGTGCAGTACTTCCATGCACCTGTAAAACAACCTGCACTCACAGAGGGAGAGCTTGAAGCTTTGCACAGGAGTTGTATCAATGTCCAATCTCCACCAATCTCTCAAAAACACACCCAGCCTGAGCCCAGCCCTGAAAGGACTTTGTCATTTTAGCCGAACTTTTTTTTTAAATAAGCAATGTGAGTTGTAATTAGCTTTTAAAATCTCATCTCAAACAGTTTAACCCCACCAAATGTAGGAGTTGAAAAATAAGGTTCATAACAAAAGCATTGTCATGCCCAGTAAGAGGTACAATAACTGGCATTACTGTAAGGCACTAAATGTAAACGTAAAGGAAAAGAATATGCACACTAAGCTAGTGGAGACGAAACCCACAGCTGTACCCTAAGTCTTCAGGAATTTCACCAGTTAACAAATTTGGTATTTTACAGTTACATGCCCATTTCCCCAGAAAAGTCCCTCTGCATTTAAAAAAGGTGAAGGGATGCTTTGAGTGCAGGAGGACAGTGACACTTTGGTGAAGCCAGCCCCTTCAAAGTGCAGTAGTGGTGAGAGAGTTAAAAGCACTACAGGGAGCACAGGCAGAAGTCAGCTCGTGCCACGTGCTGTGCCTCTAAAGAGAAGGACTGTCTGTCAGGAGCTACGGAAAGAAAACACTGGGCTTTGTCCATGGAGACGGGGAGGACTGGCTGCAGCACAACAGGAAAATCAGACAGTGGAATAGGCGGAGTATCCTAAATATCAGTCGGCGAATGCTTTTTCACCTCACAAAGGTGCAGCAAAGCCTTGCAAAGTATCAGAGAATACCAGCTTGGAAGGGACCTCAAGGATGATTTGGTCCAAACTTTCTTGACAAAAGCATGGTCTAGACAAGATGGCCCAGCACCCTGTCCAGCCAAATCTTAAAACTCTCCAGTGTTGGGGAATCCACCGCTTCCCTGGGGAGATTATTCCAATGGTTGATTGTTCTCTAGGTAGGTCTCTATCCACCACATCTCATGAAATCTCAGTCTCCAGAAAGGAAAGTGGGGCTAGCTCTACTCAGACCCTTCAGGGAACGCTACCGTTATCATCCCTGAGCTAGGCTACCCTGTTTCTTTTCAAACACAAGACATGGAATTTTGTCTCAATAACTCTGTTGAAAAAAAACAGCATTAAACTTTTGCGCTGTCAGGTCTCATTGTAACCAATCCATAGAAAGAAATAAAACTGCACTGAATCCACTGGAAATGTCCCCAGTGGGGACACAGGGAAAACACACAGGGGGGACACAGCATCTTGAAAGGACTTCAGAGACAGGTTACAAAAGCCCACCACATGATCATTGTTCTCAGTCACCTTGCAGAAAAAGGATCAAGCAACCACATGGAAGAGACTGTTCTCTTCCACTTCAGCGTTATTCGTTAAAAGGCAGCTGCTGCTGAAAGTTTCCCACAACAAGAAGCTCTTTTGATTCCAAAATTGCTCCACTAAGGGAAGTCTTAGGAGCCGTCATTTTTATTCTGGCTTTACATTCTGGATTTTTGCCTGGGCAATGTTCAACCAGGAACAGAATCTATTTAAAGTACATGCACAGTACATATTATGCATAGATGTCAAGGGATGGGGGTAGGTTATGAAACATGGAGGCTGTGACATTTTACAATAAAATCATTGTTCAAAGAGCTTGGGGAAAATGTTACATCGTAATTGAGGCTATGAGGCTGTAATCCAGTTTCCCAATTGGACAAATGGTGAGGCCAATAGTATATATTAGTTTGTCCTAAAGCAAAAACTGACTGAGAGAGAGTAAAATAGCCCAACACAATCCTGTGACTCGGTTTTTCAAAACTGTTACTAAAATAATTATCAGAAAAAACCAAAACCCTATCAAATCAATCAGAAGAACAGTGGAACAGCAAGAATAATAGCAGACTATACCCTGATCCTGTTTGCAAGACCTAAGGAAGAAGGAAGCCTACATGCTTCCTTGATGTGTGCTGTATTTTTTTTTTTTTAAAGAAATGCTAGCTTCTATTAGCAGAAGACACACTGAGTAGTGAGATAACCCTACAACAATGTCATCTGCTTCCAGAAACTGCTCCTTCTAGGCAGCATTCAGCACAGATGTTTCAAGCCTGCTATAGACCCAGGCTCAAGGTAAAATACCAAGGGAAACAGCACATCATCTTCAGCTTGTTCCCTCACAGTGTTGGCCAAGAAGAACAACGAAGGCAACTGGTGTTCCAGTTAATCCGTGTGTGTAAAATATTCAACATGTAAGCAGAGAAAAAAACCCCAAAAAACAAAAAACCGCACAACAACCTTTTAAAAGAACATGCATCAAGCTCTGTTTCTTTTCCAGTGCAAAGGAATGGAAACCCTCCCACTGACTTCAATGGGAGCTGGGCCAGACCCTGAAAGTCTTCACATAAAACTTCCATTAAGGAGAAGTTGCATATTGGCGTAAGGCATTTCTACTTTATCCCCTGCTTTTTTCCTCTTGGTAAACTGCACATTTGCAGCACACAATGTCTGAAAATGAAGCTTATAATACAAAAACAACTTTCTGAGGCTTGCAACTGTATTAAACATAATAGTCAAAACTGAACACTAAGAGAATTAACATGTATAAGAAATTATCATATTTTGTTTTATTATGTAATGAGGTTTACAATAACTGAAATCTATCATAAAACATTTCAAATAATGGCAAAATGTCATTGGTTCAATGCACCCAGTTAATCCCATACTTTGCAACAGTTGTACTACTGTTTGTAATACTGCTCTTATGGCTTACAAAGCAAAGCAAAGCTCCAGCTCCAGCAGAGAGACAACTGTGAAAAGCAGGAACAAACAGACAGAATGTTGGTATGATTGTACAGCTCCCATTTTGCACAATTATTGTCACATTACTCACACTCAGACAGCTTTTATGGCCATCAGTTTGCAAAAAGCTCGATTCAGTGTTTGTATTTCAACAACTTTACCTCTAAATTAACTCATACGAATGAAAATACCTGAATATTTCAATTTAAATGTAAAGAAACTAAAACTCAGAATATTCACCTGACTCCATGCGGGTGAAATTAAAAGCACTTTTGAGCTCTTGGATCTAGTGATGTGCCCTGGCCACAACCCAAACTTGCACCACGACGCAAGCAAAGAACAGCCTTGTATCTTGGTTTCAATGAGGAGAAAACCCAGGAGCCCCAGTCAGGAGATGACCAGGACTGCTGAGTGCACTCAAACTATAGGCACCCTTTGTATTTTCAGTGCCATTTGGTACCCTACCAGTTTCCAAACCAGTCTCCCTCTACCTCTTAATACCTTAATACCTCAACCAAATGGTCTTTCTTTTTCATTAGTGCACCCCAAATAACAGTGCTGTGTCGTCTTCTACAGAAACACAAAGGGTGTAATTTACACAGATCAAACCCACAAAAGAAAAACTCGTTAAAGAGCCTGGAAGAAATTCGAGCCCAGCATAACCAGAAATAACTTCCAAATGTCTCAGCAGTGTGGCCCAGGCCACCCCCCGTCCCTACATCTTGCAATTAAATTGGCTTAAAGTTAAGCCACAGCAAGATTGGTCTTTCTTACCTTTTGCCACATTTTGATGAAGAAGAGCTCCCCAGAAAAATTGAAGAAAACATTGGTGTCGTAGGCATCATCCCCAACGTTAGAGATGGAAATGTTAAGTGAGATGTTCCTCACTGCTCCCAGGGCCAGGTAGGCAGTTCTGTCATCAACACTGTAGGCAGAAACAGTTACACTGGTTTAACTCTGGGCAACTTTCACACTCTGGTCCTTCTTCTTCCTGCTATGGAAGTGTCACAACTCAACTGCTTAAAAGCTCGGCAGTCAGTAATTCAGGAATGTGCTGGTGCGGCCAATGCATGGTGCGGGGGGCTGTACTGGGAATGAGCGGCTCCTGAGTCCTGGTTCTGACACTGCCTTTTGTGACTGTAAGGAAACCCCGTGATCCTCATGTGGAACTATTTCATGTGACTTACTGTTAATATGGTTTTAGTGAGAATAAAATAGTTGAAGACTGTAACGTAATTGGACAGGGGAAATGCAACAAGTGCAAGATATTATGTCCACATTCAAATACACAAGCTATTTCAGTTTGTCTCTCAATAATTCAAACTTATTCTAACATTCTAGTAACTTTCTGAAAAATCTTCTTAGAGTTATGCTATGGATAGAAAAAATGGAAAAGAGGGTCAAATAAAATCCAGAAACTGGTATAAGTAGAAAAATGTATGGAAACTACAACAAAGGTCCACTGAATGTGACTAATCTTTCTTCAAGTGTTTATGCTGGACCTAACATGATGACGTCATCTTCTGTAAGTGGAATACCAAGGGAATGGTTGAATTAAAATAACAGGTATATATCATTAATCAATACACTATTGTAAAATGGCATCACATATTATGAATCCACACAGACATGCACACATAGAGGAAAATATAAATATTCATACACACACATTTATTATTTGATATTTAATCATACTAAGCTATCCAGCAGATGAGATAACAAGTAGGAAAAAAAGCTAAAGAGAAATCACAAGAAAATACAATATCAATGCAAAGATCTGCAGGTCTAAGAACTAAAAGTATAGTAAAAGATAGTATGAAATATATAGGTATAAATGTAAAAATAAGCAAAAATAGCCAAAATATCAAATTGTTTACAGTTATCATAACTAGAATCTAAGACCATTCATTCATCCTGGAGAAACAGAGACGGTGTCACAGAGAAAACACCAAGTAGCTGGTCAGAAAAGGGTAGAGACCTCCAGCCACACAGCAGGGAGATGCTCTCAATTATTTCCTCTAGGGGACAGCCAGCCCAAGAGTAAGAAGGAACCACCTCTGAGGAAATGCACCCTCACTCCACCCACCCCACCAGATGCTGTTGCACAATGCACGTGCACACAGCAGCACGCGATGGCATGGAGAAATCCATAGCTGACCAAGCCACCTTTCATTCACCCAGTTTCCATGAAGGAATGGCTGTGCCAGGGACATACATGGTGGCACACACTGCTCCTCTGCATATCAGCAACTCTCTGAAAATGGCTGGGGTGCAGGATTTGAGCTGTGTTTAAAGGCAGCCTGTCCCTCCATCACCACCAGCCCTCATCTGCCTGCAGTACCTTGGTCATGGTACTGCAACCAGAGCATCTGCATAAAAGCGGACTTTCTGAGGACACGGTGCTTATAAACCCTTCAGCACCTTCTTCCAACCACAGCCATACCAGACCTCCAAAGGCAGAGCTCGCTGGGCTCCATCTCCCTGCGTTTGCCAAGAAGTTTCCAGACGTGGGTTTCCGAAGGTACATACCCAAAGCAGCCAGGGGCTCTGGTGAGTGAGAAGTTTGGAGGAAGATGGTCTAGATTCAGGCTTTAAAGCTGATGGCTGTGGATTGCGAGTGTAATTTTTCCATGTAACACAGACAATATTTATAGCATTTGTTTCCTGTACTTACTTCATTTATGATGATCTTCATTTATTAAGCCCAAAATTATGGCTTACAGTTCAATGACAGCTTCTTAGGAGACAGATATAAGGCTCCAGGAAATGTGCCTCCTTTCTCACGCTTACAATCAACTGCAGACACCAACCAATCCTACCGATAATTGGACACTTTCCTTTCTAAACATTATAGTTTATTCTCATAGTCAACTACCAGTGCAAATAAGCATTTGCAAAAGCGTATGCAGCACAGGATCGACTGCAAAACTAGTTTGAGAGGTCCAAATAATTTGAGTTGTTGCTCCTTACATACCAAATTAATAGCACAACTATGTGAGAGCACTTGGAAGCATTTAACCTTTTGGCCCCAACTTCAATGTTTACTGTTGAAAAGCAGACAAATTATGAAGATGCTAAACAATCTGCTGGGATTTTCTAATAATCAAAAGTGCATATTTGGAAGCAAAGAAATAAAACAACCATTTATTACTGTGAATTATTTCTCATGAACTTTATAATTTCACTTCTTGCAATCACTTCAAAACTTAATCAGCATCTATCAAACTCATCAGCAAAATCTGGAAGTATCACTTCAGTAAGCAAAGAACATCACAAGATATCTTATGCAGGGTTGATACTAAATGAAATGCACACTACAGAATCCTGTCCAAATTGGTAGTAGAAGCACTTTGAGATTTAACATAAAGTCAAGACAATGAAGAATACTCTCCTTCCTACTGAATAATAAAAAAATACTCAGAATGAAAACCTATATAAAACTAAACCCACAAAAAATAATGTAAAAATAAAAAGGGTTCTGTTACTCCTTTCTAAAGCTATCACTCCTCTGTTAGAAGTGCATCATACCAAAATGATGTTTATAACAACATTTTCCTCAGCAGAGAAAGAAAACCCACTTTCTAAGAGCACACTGTAGTTGCTCCTACACAAAATTCACACACTAATAAACTCTGAAAAACCTCACTGATTTTAGGCTGGCAGAGGAGTTCAGTTCTTCCTCTGAAAGGCTATATGAGATTGTGCTGTAAGTCCCATTTTAAGAGAGCAGCTTTCTGAGTCATTGAATCTGTGTACATCTGGAATGAATCAGGTTCACTTGCAGTGAGAAGAGGATTAGGAATCTCCTTGTCCACAGGGGAGCTCCCAGGCTCTGTTTGCTGCTTGAGAGGGTAACGTCATGGGGCACGGACAGCCTGCTGTGGTACTGGAGCAGCTCTGCTGCCAACCCGGTGCCATCCTCCTCCAGCGCCTGCCGCACATTAAGCAGCCTAGCTGCCAAGTCAAAATATGTCAATGAAAGAACCGTTGTCACCCACCAGAAACAAGAAAACAAACTGAAGCCACCCCTTCATCTTGACAAGGTATGCCAAATAATTTAAGAAACATAATCAAGCAATGGCTTTCAGTTTATGATTTGTTGGATGAGAACTATAAAGCCACCGACATCCTCACCACGGCCCTCGTAACCTTGCTTACATTAAGGAAGAGGGGCTAAAAATAAAAACGGACTCAAAAAAGGAAAAAAAAAAAAGAAAGAAAAGAAGTCGAAAAAATATCAAGATATAATCACTTAATTGGACAGAACACCACCATTTCATTACATCAGGTACTATACACAAACAATGAACTGAGTAAAAGTTCTGGGTAGACTCTGTAGACATATATATACATTATATATAGGCAACCACATTTGTACACACATACGTCCAGGCACACGAAGGATGTCAAGGTATCAATGTTTGCATGGAAAAGGAAAGAAGTTTGACATTCAGAAGTACTAAATACCTGCAGCTTTCATTCACATGACCCAGACTTGCAGGTAACAAGCAATTCTGAAAATCAGGCTCCAAATTTCTGCCACGGTTTTGAATTCACTAGCTGTGGTACTACACATCAAATGTAAACAAATATTTAACATTTTCCTCTTAAGTGATTAAGAAAAGGAAACTAAATTCCAGGATAAAACAAGTATCATCTTTTTTGCATGCTTTAACGTTCTTTGTTAATGCCCGCGCCGTGTCATTGCACTATGGTCAGCGAGGGAAGAAAGACCAGCTGGGAAAGGCAAACTGAAAAGATCTGCAATTTTCATTTCCCCACCCCCCAAGATGCTGGTGCTTTTATTAACGTGGGTCAGGGGAGACATAATCTGCATTCCAAAAGGTACGCAGGGACATATTTCTCTATTTCCTGCACTAGAGAGAATTTTTTTTTAAATTGAAAAAGCATTTAGCACTTCCTCTCAGCCTGCGCAGATCATACGCAGGGCAAGGAATGTGATGGGGTCACACTTACCCTGTTACTCTGGGTCACCGACTTTCCCTTTTATATTAGGAGCCTTTCTTTCCTTACAGCAAATCGGCACCTACATGGATAAATCATTGCTATTGCTCAACGGACAGTGGAAGTTACAGCTGGGGTCAGTTAGACTGCAAGTAGGTAAAAATGCTTCAAACAGCTAAAGTCCAATCTGCCCTCCATGTCCATCAGATGAAATTAAAGAAGAGTCCCACCTTTTGCTTTTAAATCAGTAAAAGGTGTGAGTCAACAACATTGGTTCTGTGACAGATCCAGATTTCTACATTCACCAACCAGCTTTGCAGTTGGTCTTCGCAGTTACTATGATACTTGAATATTAATTTTGTCTCCACAGACTCTTTACATCAACCCTGAAAACCTTTATTCTGTTGGGTTTTTATCACAGGTTCCAGGGTCAGTTGAACTTTGGGAGGAGTTTTGCAAATACTTAAACCTCAAGGGCCAACAAAAAGCTGAAATCCGCAGCTGATCTGGGAATTCATTTGATGTCTCAGTGCAAAACTGAGAGGTAGCAGCCCCATAAACAAATCCAAACCAAGTAAAAATTTTAAACAACCCCACAGGGAGCAAAGCTATTGGATTTTACACTGCTCGATTACACTGTCTTGCCATCGCATGTGTGTTCAAGGTCAATTCTCTCCGCAAAGTTCACAGCCTAAGGACTCAGCCAAACGCTCAAGATATCATGGCTTATTCTGCATTAGCTGAGCTGCTGCCTTCCCCCTCTTGCACTGAAGCCTACACTAGCAAAGGCATTAAGAGACCGCATGCAGTTGATGACCACAGCCTATCTGAGATGCACTAAGCCAGCTATGGTAAACTAGCTCTGAGCCCATCAGATCATTTCATTAATGAACCTTCTGTTTCTCAAGCGGAAACTTTCCAGTGTGCTCTGAGTAGCAGATAACATGAGGTGATGGGAAAAACGTAACAGAGAATTCAAAGACTGGTCAACCGAGGTTCTGTGTCAGCAGAGCACAGTTTGGGAGTAACATCATACCAATATTGCCCCCTATGAAGACTGAGTAACAATGTGCCAATGTTTCCCCATAGGAAGGGCCTGCATGTCCCATATGAGAAAAGCACTTACTGTGGTGAGCCCAGGGCCAAGGAGGTGGAACTGCTCGTGCCGGTACCCTTCTGGAGCACAGCTGCCACGTCTCTAGCACTTCAGTTCCCATATGTATTGCAACTCAGGAATATGGCACAGAGCATTACCTTCTCCATCTTTCCTACACTTTAATTTAAAAAATGAATGCATTTGAGTAGTAAACAAGGGGTGGGGGGAGATGGATGAGGACCACTCTAGGAAATCCTTTTTGCTCTTTATTATGGTATTGAAACAACAGAGTGATTTCTAGTTACAGCTAGTTACCATATATTCAAAGCTTCTCTGGAAATTGTCCTCTTTTCCCCAAATGTAGTTTCTTCACAGAAATCCCCCATAACTACACAATAGGTATAACTCCCAGCCACCTATGTCTTCAAACTGTTAAGTAAAAAGGACAGAGCAGGGCACAACATCCACATAAAAATACTTATCACCCTTATCTTATCACCCTACAGAAATCTGGTGCCTTTTATTATTATCAGTAATTTCAATTGTACCCAGATGCTCACAACCCTTTATAAACAGAACTGAAGAATTAATGGGGAAAGAGCTGCCTCTGTTTTCACACAGTGTTCACTCCAGGGAGGAGCTATTGGTTTGAATGGAGCTACCCTGGTTTATGAAACTGGCACGTGAAAGCAAGATGAGGTACAACATCTACAGAAGCTCTAATCTAATCTTTCACCCTTGCAGACACACATACAAACCAACATCTTTTATAACCACAAGCAGCGTCCTTGAAATCAATGGTACTGTGCCCCTAGGACAAAGTTATCCCTGCACATGCGTGTAAGACAAGCATCCTAAGGTTGGAACACGAACAAAAACTAGTTACTAGTGGCAGAAAGAAATGCAAAAGATAAATGGTATCAGGCATGTAGCTGAAAGTTGTACACATCAGCCTGACATGAAAGAAAAAAACCCCTCTGTTTGTTAAAATACTTGAAGAGCTCTGTTAAAATAGGTGATTGTTGACCATAGATCTGGCCCTGAAATTTGAGGATGACTCAGTAGCACTTTACAACATACTCCTTCTAGGAATTAGATCATTAACAAAGTCATCATGCAAACCACGTATTTACCATAGAAATTATGCCTTCAGAAATAGATCTCCTATCATTAGATAGCTTCAATTGCTTGTCCCATTCCTGGGGTGCTGGGGTGCAATATGTAATTTAAAAAGCATACTCAGCTGAGCATCAATGAGGGAGAAAAAGACCAGTGCCCTATCCAGCCATCACTTTCAGAGGTCAATAAAAGGCAGTTAATCAGTGATTAAATGTTAGAAACGGTACAGGTTTGTTACTTTAGGAAATTCGTTTGGCAGTAGCATGTGTTATACATCAGGAGTAAGTTATGTCTAAATGTCAAACGTGATAAGCAACATATACCCATATCAGCACATTTCCTCTATAGCTCATGCAAAACCAGCAAGACGATTTACCTGGCGACCTGTGAAGAACCTCAGCCTTACCAGATTTTGTAATTGCAGGACATACCACAGAAAAAGTTCATGTAGCTGCATCACAAGAGTACATGTATGTGTATGTGCATATACATACACATGCATGTATGCATCAGCCAAGATGTGTTCTGCAAATACAAAACAATGATGCATCTGCTTCTCATTGCGGTCTGTACAGTATCAAGAATTTCCACCTCTGGAGGCAGCTAATGTATGACAGCACTGCCTGAGGTTAAGCTTTTGTTTTGTTAGCTTTATACTTTGGTTGCTAGAGCAAAACACGATATGGTGACTTGAACTATCTTAGGTCCATGAAATATTGATGTTCAAAAGGAGGGCTAGGTTATACATTAGTTGAGCAATTAATTCAAACTACATGAAAGAACATCTCTTTAGGGTCTAGTTTAAAAAACAAACAGCAAAATCCTACTCCAGTAGATACAGTCAAGTGATTCTTACAAAACAAATCCAGTATTTAAGAAATGACAAGACTGGCTTGTACAGTATCCCTGACTGATCGTAAGTGGCCTGTTATTAGAAAATAAAGATTGGGAATTTGTATTCTTGTATGAGATGTGGACTACTGAGGTTTGTTACCACTCATCACTTGATGGCTCTATGACCATCCATATGGGTTCAATCACCATATGTTCAAAAGGAACAGGACTGCCCACTGCTATCAAACTGGACTTATTTATTTATTTTGGGAGAGATTTATGAAGCTCTGAGTGCAACTAACCAGATGGAAACCAAGAAACCATTCCTTCATCCCCATTCACCCTCAAGAAGGGAAAACATTCACTCGTTTCTGAGACGATGCTCCCACTGCAACTTGTACTACATCCTGATTAATTGCAGGCTCAACTGGGCAGCCCTTTCTGGAAACTGCAAATCTGATCCTGGATGAGCTACAACAAAGTTTTCCACGTGCCTCACAAACACAGCATTCAATACACTAACAACTGTCAGTAAAAGATAAATAAAAGTAAACATAAATTAGAAATCGGAATTCTGCTTCCTGGATTCACCGAAAAGACTAAATTTGCAAACAGAATTACAAATGTACTAATATACATGAAATGGTATAAGCATTTTTTTCATTACATCCTTTACAGTGCAGCAAATTGCTTTGAAATAATGTTAAACTACACTATAATTTATGAAATCACTTAAATCACAGTGTGAAACTTGGTATGACTTTTTGAGAAAACAGAAAGCAATCCACTCATATCTATTTTTCCCACGTTCTGTCATTCTTTTCTCCCTGAAAATAACTCCTTTGATAGCTTAAAAGATCGTGAGTTAGGACAGCACTGGGGTATGACCAAGTAACCAGTGGTCCAGCACATGACTGCAGTGGGATCAGTCACGGCTCCCTGTCTGTGTCCTAGGAGTTGGGAATATCCATGTTGGTACACACAGCTTTATACGCACAAGGTCTTGACTGAAAGCTCAAGACCACTTTCCTAGCACTAGAAATGCTAAGCCATAGCATTTGCTCATTTTTCTTTCATTGTTTTTTGTAAAGCAGAAAATTAGCTCCATCTGAGCAGCTCGGCTATTTAGGGTAGCCTGTCTAGGGTAAACAGAACGTCAAAAATATTTTTGAAAGAAGTGTTTGTTCAATGAAAGATAAAATAAGTGAAAACAAATTCTTCATCTGCTATGAATGAAGAGGAAGGGAAAAACAGATACTATCAGAGCATGTAATTAAGCTCCAAATGAAAGGATATTGTTTTTCCTCATCATGACTGTTTTGTTAAGATGCACTTCAGGGGCATAAAACCGCAATGGGCATGCCATGAAACGTGAGGCCTCTCTGGAAACAAATCCCCGTTGTGTGATCAAAGGAAGATAAGTGCTGAGGCGTGAGCCTGGTCAAATTTATGAAACAGCTTCGCTTCCCACATTAAACCACAGGCTTGCAGCTTTTCTCCCTGGGTTTGCAAAAGGCTACGATCAGTGAAAACCTTTATTAATTTTTTTTATAAAACACTACTATATTCATGAGATACACTCAAAAAGGTTTGAACTTTCTGATCAAAATTTTATGTTATTGCTCCTTTCTTCAGAAGACACTGACTTTCTGCACTGTTACTGCACTAATCTATGTTCTGTGCCATTGTATCTTGTGCTGGTGAAAAGTAAATTGGACAAAGCTGTCATAACACATTTTTATCTACAATTTCTGGATTCCTTCAGCTCAGGTTCTCTAATAATTTGACAAGTCAATATGAAACTGTGCTGAGGTTCATTTTTCAAATCCAGGTGCCTAATGTCTGATGATGTGCCCAGTGAACCAGAGGAAGTCCTTCCACTGATTTTAATAGGTCCGTGAGCATATTCATCCTTGCATCTATACACAGCATTTACAAAACAACCAGTTTTGCAGTTGCATAGCTAGTCACCTATGTGAAATTATTCATTCTTCACTAATACAAATAATATGCTTATAAACTTCATAGTTGTAAGCTCAAGGGCTGGGGGGGCGACAGGGTGGCGGTGCACACTCTCCCTTGTCTTTTCAGTGAGTCCTGGGTTAGGTACTTCGAGATTACATCGCAAAACGTCACATCAAATCATTTACATGCCTGTCAAATACGAAGCCATACACAACACAAAAGAGATCACAGAAACAAAAGGAGTGTTGGCAGAAAACATGGTAGTCCTTTAGTAAAAGTCACAGAAGGAATTTATTGGGGGGGGGGGAGGGGAGATAAACCCAAACAAAACAAAAAACCCCCAACCAACCAACCAACCAACCAAAAAAAACCCAAAAAACCCCACGTTCTGTGGAGTTGACCAGAAGATACTGGAAAATACTACTTCTTCATAAATTACCCTTTCATTAAAATGGAAACATTTCAAACTCAATGAAATTTTTGATAGACTGGGGTTTTGTCCATTCTCTGGCTAATTCCAGAGGAACCAACAGAAGCAGAAACAGCGCAAGCCACAAACTTGACCTTCCAATATTTGGAAAAGGGCATTTCTCAAAAATCCCGTTTCACAAGAGAACTTTTGAAAACATTGACTCCAACTCAAAAAAACCCACAATTTGAAAAACCTTGAAAATTTCTGCAAAATGCACCTGTCACTTCTTTGGCTTTCTATGACTTTTGCTTCCAATTTCAGATTTCCAAAACAAACAATTTGCAGCAGTATTTACAGGAATCCCAGCCAGTCTGCAGAGGAAGAACATAAATTTGAGTCTAATGAATGGTGGCTGTTAAGGATGCTCTAAACCAACACATAAAAGCAAGTTGCTTATTCCAAACAGCCAAACATACACTCAGAAGCACTCCAATCGGTGAGTAATTCTGTTTCTAATGACGGGAGAAGGGTAACCTCATGTCACATAAATATATGGGAAGACAGACTTCCTCCTGGAACCTTCTCAGGAATAGCAACAGAAAATGCTGTAATAAATAATGCTATAATATTTATTATAGCATTATTTATTACAGCATTTTCTATCCAAGGAGGCTCACAGTCCTGTGCTTACAACCTGATTTACATACCATGCACACAGCTTGTGCTGGAACACAGCAGCTACATGACATGCTGCAACATCATCTTTCTTCTTGTACTGTTTGTTTTCAGTAAAGCTGCTCTATTCATTGTGACACACGGGCTCTCAGTATATTTACACAGCCATACAGGATTTCCTTCCTAGCTGCATCTCGCAGGGAAGCCACCACCCATTCTGCTCTGGTCTTTTTAGCTGGTTTATTATAGCTGGAAGAAAGTCTGTTTTTTCAAACACTCTCACTGTTACTCAAATGTCTTCTCCACAGTTTTCACTGGGTTCCCATTACAGCCTAAACAGGGGTTGATAACTACCATTGCCTCTGCAGAGTGCCAATCAGATGGATAGGCATCAGCTCAAGACCTGAAACTGCCTTGGTATGTCAGACAAGATATATGCTCCTGTCAACCCTTCTCCCTCAGCACTTTCAGACTCTTCTTAAAAGACCAGAGTGCTTTTCTCCCATATAAAGTACCAGAGGAATGGATTAGCAGATTTTAAAGGCTAGGGAAGTCTAATCTTCTACAGAACACCTACTTCAGAGTTTCCCCCAGCACATCTTGAGGAAACAGATGCAGTTCAGCTTCTAAACAAGTAGCTACAGAGAGGCTCAATGAAAATGTGCTATTTGCTACAGAAACCTGATGGAAAAGACATTTGCTGTGCTGAGAAAACAGTGAGCCATTGAATTAAAGCATGATGTGTAATATATATTTTTAATATTAAACAATATTTGAAAATAATAGCTAACAGAACACTCTTTAATTGCATTTTGCTTTTCAGTACTGGATTGCTGGAAAGGAAACCTGGTTTCCTATTGCTGTCCCAAAGCTATGGCCATAAAAATAAAGTTTATTGCAAAATATTATATTCCTGTTTCTCTTATGGTTTCAGGTTGTGTCATTAAAGTTACCCCTATGCAATACATAAATATCTTCTTCACACTAAGATACTTTTAAGTCTTTTCCTTCAGAAATCTCCCTGCCCCCACAACACAGTGCATTACTGCATGGATAGGGCCAGATTTTGCCATCTCCTGCGACAGGTGCAAGATTTAACACTGGAGACTCTTTGAAGGGGAGGCAATGAGTAGTCTCTCTGCTCTGTGCTGCCAAAACCTCACATGTTTATTCTTTAAGAAAAATGGATTTGAAAACAGTAATGACTGGAAAGACGAAATACCTCTCTTCTGCTCCTTCAGTTTCTCCCAACACTGCCTTCACCAAGTCCCCAGCACAGTTCATGGCTCCTTTTTCCTGACTCTTAAGTTGCCATCTGTAGTTTTAGGCTAACACCACTCATACTGCTACAAGTAAGTCCAGGACAACCACTAAAAATACCATTTGTAGCAATACTAGTACATACCACTGTAGCTGTTTCTACATGCTATCTCGTAATGTCTGCCATAGAAAGTTAAATCCCCACAGTTTGCTTTGCCAGGTCCAGCCTTTGATAGTACTGTCCCCTCTCATGATGCTGCATGTTCTTGCTGGCAGAAGTGGCATCAGCAAGAGGCGAGGAGTCCCACAGGCAGTCTTCCAGCCACAGTGCTGGAAGACACTCATAACCATCCTAGGGAGGTGTTTCCATGTTGGCAAAGAGCTGGGTTTTGTTGAGGCAATTTTGCTCAGGTTACAGAGAGGATTTACCTCGAGACAAGACAGAAAACTGCAGAAAAGTCGGTTGGAAGGGATTTCTAGAGGTCATACAATCCATTCTCATCTTCTTCAACACAGGACTATTGCCAGCAACAGATGAGGTCAGCAGGGACCTTATGCAGCCAAGTCCTGAAACCCAGGATGGCAGAGTGCACTGTCTCTGCACACCTCATTCCTGTACAGCACAAACTGCCTACACAAGAAGGTTTTTCCAAATCTCTGGTCTGAACCTGCCAAGCCACAGCCCTTGACTCTCGCTCCTCTTGCCATCTGCCACAAGCAGGAAGAGTTTGGCTCCTTCGTCCCACAATCCCTTCAGGAAGCTGGGATGGGTTTACATGCAAACTGATGCTAATGAAGGTGGACAAGCCTTGAAGAAATTAATCTGTTAACTGAAAACAAACCTTCTTCTTTCCAGAGTAAGTGCATTCTAACTCTTCTTCACTCCAGTACAGCATGTTACCCTGGTCTTCAGCCCAAGTCTCCAAGGACACCTTTCACTATAACAGAAGTATTCAAAAAAACAGAATACAGGAATCACCACCACATCCCACCCCTACCCTCCCAAATCTTTGCAAAAGCTTCCAGATGGAGTTAGAAGGCTTTAAGGTTTTTTATCATTGCCCACTTTCAAGCAGTCCTACCCTACCTTCTTCTCCAACTTCACAGTGGAGGGTTTCAGCTTGCCCAGCAGCACTGTTTCCACATGCAGGAGCACCTCAGCAACAGGAAATAATGAGGCAAACCCAATCATATCTGGTCAGAACAGCAGTGAAGTTTCTACCTTACACATGCAGATTTGCTTTGTTCAAGCACTTTGGATAAATGGCCATATATTAGGTCGTTACCTAGACCAAGCATTAACATCCCAGGCTGTCTATTTGTTATTTTTCAAAAGTGCAGTGCTCCTAATTTGAGGGCACATGAATAAGTTTTCAGAAGAGAAGGAGGATCCCAAGAAAAGCAAAATCAGAGCAGACCTGGTTAGCTCTTGCCAGCATGGGCTGGTTTCCCTATTAGTCATTTGGTATGCCAGTTTGGCATCTTCAAAGCTGGGTGCAATCTTTTAACTGGGTAATTCTAGTGATTCAAATGCATCCCAGGTGAACTCTAAATCAGAGTAGCTTGTGCAGTTCCTGAGCTCATAAGAATGACCTCAGCAAGCAATTCTCTTGATGATAATGTAATCTGAGCTAACTTCCTATGCACATATATGCTCCAACCAGCACATGTTTGGAAGCGTATTATGTACAGTGATGGACAAAACTATACGTTACAACATATAGCTCTCTGCACAGCTTTTGGCTCTAACATGTTACAAACTCATGAAAAGTGTCTAAGAACAGCCAGACCAAGTCGGTCCATCTAGCAGAACGCCCTGTATCCAACCATGTCTAAAAGTAAGAGGCCTATGGAAGAACAAGGCAAGCAGAGTGTTATTTTGCTGATATATTTCTGCAGCTTCCGGCTTTCATATTTGCCATTTCTCCACCATGTAAACTCTCAGCATTTACAGCATCCCCAACAGTAAAAACGACAGATTAATCACACGCTTCATGAAAACATACCTCCTTGTCTGTTCTTTTCATTGCTCTGAATAGTTCAGTATGATTAGCAAACTTTATCACCTTGCTATTCATTTTTAGCAGATTATTTCCCTGATCATTTATGAATATGTTGAATACCACTGGCCCCAGCACAAGAACTTGTGGAGTTTTCTCCACTAGGAAAACAAACTATTTACTCCTTCTCTCTGTTGACTACCTTTTAATTAGGTAGTAATGCTCAGGCACCATTCCTCTTAGACCTGGGCAACTTTCTTTGTGAACCTTTGGTGAGAAATCTTAATAAAAGTCTTTTGCAAGCCCAGGTAGATGATCTTAACTGGATCACTCTATCCACGTGTCCAGTGATATCTTCAAAGAGTTGCAGCAGTTCTGAGAGACAGCACTTACCGCTGTCTTCCCATAAACATCCTGTTTATTTCAATCCAATGTATCTGTGTGTCATTAATTGCATTCTTTCCAAGAATAAGTCCACCAAATTTAGTCAGACATGATTATTTAGACAAAGACTTTGCCATAACCCTGCTAACAATGAAGTCCATTGTTTAGTGCAGATAGTAATAAACGAGCCACCTTTTCTGCTCTTTCAAAAAAAAAAAAAAAAAAAAAAAAAAAGCTTTGTACACAGACTTACCATAAACAGGAATAATGTGGAAAAATGCTGATAGGATTCTTTACCACAAAACACATGGGGCTGAAAAAATTACCATATTCCTCAAGACAGGCACTTCTCTCAAATCAGAATCCATAGCATGTTTTTGTAGTTTTATGCATGATAATAATACTAATTAAAAAAATATTTTCTTTAGAGATACCCATTGTGTTACATTTCTTAATAACTGAAACTTACACAGCCCTTTAGCTAAAGAAAACCCATTCTGTGCAGACTTGATGGATTTGATGACATCCTGTTTATTTCAAACAGGACTTCAGATTGTCACTGGATAAAGAAGATTGGAGAGCATTTGTTCAACATTTTGCTATACAAACGCAGAAATTGTATTTTAATATCCTAAGCTTTTTTGACAGTTGTAGCTTTTAAATTGCCAAGATAACATAAATAACAGATGAAAAAAATAAACAGTCTAATGCTCCAATTGCAAATATAGCTCTTACTGCTGTAATTACTATACACTGACTGACAAGTTTTTAGGACTTGTCCCTTGCTTTTTATTGATCATTCCTTGACTGCAGGACAAATTCCCTCACTGGCTTCCCTAGTCCACCCAGACACGTCTCCAGCCCTCAACAGATTTTGTTCACCATGAAGATTGAGGGAAAGGTCAAAAATCCAGACTAATCGCAGTCAAAGCTCGGACTCTGCAACCTGAGACCTAACCCTGCTCCCAGCCAATGCCCCGAAACATTCCTGTGGACTTCAGTCGTGTCTGGAGAAGTCCGTTAACTTCTCAGACTTGACTCTGGTTCAGTTTTGTCTCCAAGTACGGTTACAGCACGCTGTAGACTTACATATAAGTCTTTTTATATATAAATGTGTGTATATCTCCCAACTATTACTTCTTCCCTTCCCCCTTCCCCCCCTTCCCCCCAAGCAGGGGAGTCTCTTTCCCTCTCTTTCCTGACCTGAAAGCAAAGCATTTCACAGAAAGCATCTCCATCAAACAGCAAAACCTCTGGCACACAATTAAATAACTCACATCAGCACTTCCATCTGCTAAAAATGCTGAAAAAAAGGAAACAGAAGTGATGTGTAAAGTTCACCTTTAGCCTGATTTATCCCAAAATTGAATAACTACATCCTGGCAAAACAATAGGCATTTTCCTAGGATCACCAGTCACAAGGGACAGAACATAAACTTCACCTCTGGTCTATTTGATGAGGTTTATTATCCCAGAAGAAAGTGAAATCAGACGCCCCTTCCCAAGTTACTAATAAGAAGAATCTGACAAAGGAGAGCAGTATTTCAGAAGAGGTAGCATAACTACAAGTTCAGAAACAGAAAAAGATAATTTGAAGAAGACAATCTGCCATTCTGAGGGGGTTTTTTTAATCTTCCATGTGACATTTTTTCTGAACAAAACTGCTTTTCCACAGGCAGTTTTACTCCTATCATGCCGTAAACAGTATTTTACCGTCTTTGAAATGGTCCATATTGGTAATTGATTTGGGCACACATCTTTACTTTCCCTGCCCCTCTCTGCTATGCTTTTTTTTTTCTCCAGGCTTGTCTGTTGTGATTGGGAAGGTGAATGTGTCTTGGCCCGTATGTGCACAGAGCCCACCACCACAGGAATTCAGATTCTGTGTACCTCTCAAGACCTTTCCACACTAAAGATGATATCACTGTCGTCATCATTCTAGTCTGGATATAAAACATCTGTGTTTGTATTTTGATTTTTTCAATGCCATCTTAAATAAAATGAATGGCATACTAGTGTGTAAGAAAGGAAAAAAAAAAAGTTCACCTACTCACCTAGACAGCAATAATTTACCCTGAAGTTTCAAATCAGCAGCACAGTCATCAGATTGACAGTTCCTCTCAAAAACAGTCTGTGAAAAACAGAGGAAAAAAAAAAAAAAAAAGAACTGTTAGAGCATGAGAAGATCAAAATTCAAAGAAGGAACATCCCTGGATGAAATAAAAAGCCACCAAAATGTGTGACACAGGGATATATGGTGTGAGTGTTAAGGAAATCCAAGGGCAGACAAATCTCATCTTTATCACAATCGTTTTTATTCTCTTCTAACTGAACAAGAAGTTTCACCAAAACCAGACTCTCCCAGAGGTTTTCCTCAACCCATTCCCACTTCCCATCTGACAAGAATTACTGCTCACACAATATTTCTGGCACTCTTATTTCTCTTCCCCATGCATGTGCATGAAAATGAAACAGAAAGTAAACTATTTATGAAACCATTTTCAGTCCTAAGAATTGCAAGGAAGGAAATCATGCACCAAACATATTCACTAGCCTATATTAAAGATAAGGAATTAAACATTTTTTTTTTCCTTTTAGATTTTATGTATGGTAGGAAACATTTCTGCCATCCTACAAGCAACAGAAAATTACAAAGACTGTTACATACCAGCGATACTCTCAAATAATGGAACCACTGTCAATCTTGTGAACTCTGGTACAGACTATTATTTAGGAAGTTTAACAGATTGATAAAGCTAGGAACTGTGAAAGGACAACATACCACTATGTTGACATGCTATTTAAGGAGCAAAAATAAGGGGAATATGTGAGAAGTCTATAAGCCTATACAAATGTCTATAGTAGTTTGTCATGGCTAAACAAGGCAGCCACCAGTGAGTGAAAGACGAGGACAGGAACATGTTCCTGGCGTCAAAGAAACCCAGATGCTGTCAAGATCATGGTTACTTTCTCCTGCTGTTGAGAACAGAGACCAATACCTTCCTGAACAGATGACCAGACTTTTCAAGCTGGAGGATTCATTCTTTCAGAGTTGTAATGCTCTTCAGCTTACCAAATATTCAAAGGACAAATACCCAAAAATGAAGGTTGCCAACACTGTTCAGCTAGGAAACCTGACAATCCACTGATCTCTTCCTTTAATATGAATGTTCCTTTCTACAAGTTTGGCTTCATGACTTTTATTACCAAAGTAAATATATTTCAATCATAAATGCAAAGACAGCAAATCTGTGCAGGGGACACATAATGGTCAGATAGGGTTGGAGAGACTCAGGGGTAAAAAGAAAAATAAAAGAAGATACAGAGTTAATACATCTTTTAAGAGCTCTGCCAACTGTATCAGAACTGGAGAAAGACTTTGAATCTCAAGCCCAGAGGGCATACAGATTTCTAGTCCTTGTCTCTCCAGGAAGATTCTTGGCTAAGGAGGCAGCTTGCTCTCCTTTTTCTGTATTGTCAGAGCTCTCCAAAAAGGAGTGGACCTTTATGAAGTTAATTGGTGCTGGGCTAGCAGATATCAAACTACACTGTAGATTGTACCAAGTTACAAAAAGAAGACAGGAGGTGGCCAGTTTATTTGGGACTATTTACTTTCATTTTCCTTTCCCACCTTTTGCTTTCTCAGAATCTCAGAAGTGGAAACTGTTGAGGATTTAAACACGAGGGCTGAACTTACCCTTCCTCCTTAAAAGACTACCACACCAAAGGACAAGAATAGCCCTGAGACAGGAACCAGCACAAGGTATCCCTCTCAGAACACAGCATGTTTCAGAGGTATAGTCTCAAAAGTCCTCAGAATTAATCCTCAACAACTGTAGTAGCTATATATAGGAAAGACCATTTGACCTTCAGAGGAGAAAGAAAAATAAACTGTAAAAATATTCTTGCCTGACAGTTTCCCTATTTGCATTGCAGAAATCTTGGCAAAGCGAACTGAGCGATCAAAGACATGACCTGCACATTTCAAAGAATAAAGTACTGTAAGTACATGTAAGTAACTACCTAATAATCCTGGAATTTTGTTACTAAATCTATAGTTGCGGTTCTTCAAAAAGAATGAACAAATACCTCATTTTCTAAAACTACTGAGCATGTATCTCTTCCAACATATCATGCACTAGACAGCAAGCTACTTTGAAATACATTGGGAGTATTTCATTATGTCATAGAAACCCAAGCTCCTACACAGCACTGGGATGAGAGAAAGAAATAAGGATGATGACTCCCCAGATCCATAACTGTGTAGGAGTGAACCCTGTGCTTCTGTGGAGGATCTTAAACCCATTCAGGTTTGGGGGAAGAAAGGATTTCCAGGCCAGCCAGCTGCTAGGACCCATCGATGCAGTCACAGCTAGTTCAGCAACCCACTTCCATCACAGGCTAACGACATTTATGGACTATTTTGCTATTTTCCGCTATTTCGCTGGTCTGGACAGATGTTGCCATGACTCTACTCCACCTCCCCTTTTTGTGTGCCTGCTAGAGCCTCAACCCTATAGGTTCTCACAGTCAATCTACTTCCTCCATTTTCTTCTCTGCTATCTTGAGCCTCCCTTTCCCAGCCTGTTGCTTCTTCTGCCTTTCCAGTTGACTAATTCCTGCCTGTTCAAATGCCACCTAAAGACTTTAAGTCGTCATAACATTTGTGAACACTGCTTATATATTCTGTTAGTGTGCCCTTACTTGGTCTACTTGGGCTGTGATTTCTTTGGGACAGAAACTGTACCTAACTCAACACTGCGTGTTGTTAGAGCAGGAGTCCATTCCTGGGATATGCACAGGCCCTACTAAATTATAATCACTAATTTTAACTCTAAGCAATCTTTATCAGCTTTACAATAGCAGTTTTAGGGATTTACAGAGCTCTTTACATATTAAAAGTGTTGAACAAGGTAACCAATGGGCTGTACGTATTATCCAGAACTGGAAAAAGGGAAGTAGGACAAAACAAATTCATTGCACTGTGGAAACACTTCATAATTTTTGCAGTTACTGTTACCCAAAGTGAAGAGGAGCAATTCTGAACAGTGCTTTTATTTGTCTAATGGATTCTTACTGTATTCCACTTATATTGTAACAAATACCTCACAGCTTTGAATATGTATTTCAGAGATGGTCAGGAAGCTTCTTTACATAAGAAATACATACAAGAAAAAATTCAAGGGCCAGGGGGCAGGGAAGGGGCAAAAATTGTCCTGAATGAGAAACACAGCTGCATCTCTTATCTCAAGGCCACCACAATTTTGTCTGGCATTTCCAGGAGAGAAATATGTGTTTGTGTGCTCAGCAGCAGGGACAGGATAACCTCCATGTTTCTAGGACACATCTTTACCGTACAAACACAAAGCTAATGTAAAGTGCATGCACAGTGAGTCTGTCAGACTTCCTGCAATCACCAGATCTACAGTAAAGCACAGAGGAAATCCAATGTTTCCAGGGTCCACGATTCCTCTCTGCACTCTCCCCTGCTGCACAGAACCCAGCAGCTATGGGGAATTGCTCCATAGCGGTTCCCTGGGTCCCCAAACTTCCCGGACAAACACAGTTTCTCAGATTCTGCATGGCATCTTTTCTGAGTAGAAAAGATGATGCTTCTTCAAAGGAATGTGGCAGATATATTCTGAAATGTTAGTGGAGACGGATGTTGCCCATGTCCTCCAGAGGGTAAGTAAAAAAACCTACATTAAGATATACTCATTATAAAGAGTGAATATACACATCTGTACACAATTAAATGTACAGTAAGGAGAGACCTAGAGCCAGCTGATAAGGAAGGGGATACGTCTAGACAGGCACTTGGATCAGGCCCTCAAAGCAAGTACCTTTGTGTCCACTCTGCCTCTTGAAGAGAGGTAGTGGATTAAATTCCACACTTTGTGGTAAAGGCCAGGGGTAAATGTACAGTCCTCTGCCTCAGGAAGTAGGAGGGGAATGAATCCCTAGTTCCTGCATCCTAAGGTATCCTAAGCACAAAGCTGCTGGGTATTGGGTGTGAAGATATTCTCCTTTTCCTTCCTGCTGATAGTGGACTGCTAAGGAATGCTGCTAGGAGGTAAAACAAGCAAGGAGGAGCCTGGCTTCAGCCTAATGGTCAGAGCTCTCTGCTCAGAGAAAGGCGATCTGGGATTTCAAACATGGCTCGCTAAATTGCTTCACTTTCTTTCAATGGCTATCTAAAATTAAACACATCTATGTTTCTGGGAGTAGGGAAGAGAACAGGAAACCAAAAAAACTTGTGTTTATGGCACTCCTGCCCACAGAAAATACTGGAAATCATCCAATAAACAAAGAAAAAAAAAAGTATTTCAAGATATTCAACCTCCCAAAATACAGGGAAGCACATGGAAATTTCAGGTTGTAGCCAAAATGTGCAAGACTTTGACAAGTTGCCAGTACTGTGTTCCAGTAAGAGTTGTGCCTATCCTTTCACAGAAAAGGGAAAGTGACAGTTGGAAGACAATGCTTGAAGAGAAGGAGGAGAAACGGGATTCTCAAAAGAACCCTTGAAAACATGTCGTTTTATGGTATGGATAAGAGACTAGTGATTCACTCTGGATCAGGCCTTTAACTACTTCCTAACACATCAGTCTACAAAAGGTTCAGATAGCACCTCTTAGAAGGTGGCAGAGCTGGCTTTCAGTAACTGAGGATCCACTCCTTTAACTTCATAAACTGTGCCACGTACTTCAGCAGGATAACTTAGGTTATGCAAAATAAGAATACAGTATTCCAATCTCTACACTGATTTCCTGTAAATTGTCACCATACCCTATGGTATGTGCAGGGATGACTTAGCAATTAGATCATGCTAGTAACACAAAAGCAATTCTATTTAAAGGACGCAGGATAAGGGGGCTTGTTAGTCTAATAATTCTTTACTTTTTAGATCTTGATGCTATACCATGTTATCTGGTGAAGTTGGGTTCCTGGGTCCTTATTTAGGGACCAGGATATATGATCCAATTTTCAAAAGTACTGAGCTCTAAGCAAATCTCACTGCCTTTTCTAGGAACTATTTCCTGTTTTATAACTTTACAAATCAATAACTTAGATATTAATGTGCCTAAACATAGATACAGGAGCCTGATTTTAGACCTTTATTTACTTTGTCTTTAAATTTTCAAGTTGCCTGCAAAATAAAGCCATTACCTACAGATCTATTGACCACAGAAAAAGAAATAGTGACTGACTCTCCCCAGACGTCCTGTGCTTCACTATACTACTCATGGAAATGGTCCATTCATATATCCTGCTAAGCAAAGTGCAAAATGGCTGATTTAAATTCCCACTAGAAAAGCAATTAATACTGCTTTAAAAACTTTCCAGGATTTCATCAGATGTGCTGGCTAAAATGAGAACGCATGACTTCCACAATACCCCTAGTGAGTGGCAGAGCAAACACATGATGAAGGCAGGAATACCAGGGGAGCGGTAAGCGTTCAATAGAATCCTACTACAAAACCAAAGAGCCGTGCCAGTACTGCATGGTGCAGGGGACCGAGGTTAGCTAGCAAGCTCCCTCAGCTCCATGTAGACTTCATCAGAGCATGCATTCATGCAAAGAAAACAGATGCTCATTTATAGTGCATTAGCGTAAGAAAACAGAAACTGGCCAGTAATAATTATTTTACTACACCAGTAAGGGTGCAACCATGTAAGTCGAAATTCTCCAGCTGGGGAAGGCTACAGGGGAATTCATCCACTTTACTGAGTGGAAGACTCTGGGCCTATGGCTCATGACTAGCACATTGTCACTTATCAAGCCATCTAAGGCCAAATGCAATCATTTCTCCCCTATTTCAGCTGCATCCTGCTTTCAGTAAGTGTTAAAAACTGGGCTGGAGCACCAAGCTAAAAAGGAGAGACGACACTCAAGTGTAAGAGGAACAGGAACTCCCAAATGAAATCAGTCTTTTAGAAAAGATCAGGCATGAAACATGTTAGCTATTGAAGGCAAGCATAAATTAATAAACATATGTATTAGTAATTCCTCACAGCAGTGAGTAGATTTAACAATGCAATCTTTTGTCCTCATATTCTCCTGGGGTGAAGAATTATAACTGGTGGCAATGGAAATACACCCCCAGCCTTTCGGAGCTTTATTAGATTTCTCGTCTGACTCACTCATTTTTCAGGCTGAGGCAATTTTTTCTTTTTTAAATCATTAACAGTTCAAATCATCCAAATAGTGTTCTCATTTTACAAGACTTCAGACCTTATAAATTCATAGAACAATATATGGGAAAGACCTATCGGGTTAATTGTCCCATCTCCCCATACCATTATAGAATGGATTTCTGCAGCACATTTCTCAATATATTTTCCTGTCTTGTCTTAAATGGCCTTCCATTTATTTTGGATGACTACAGAATAATTCAATTATATCATCTCAGGAGGGTTCTTTAATGATATTCGAGAACATTTTCTACTCTAAACCTCCTTATTTCTACTACTAAAAGTGGAATCGTGCAAGATGAATCTTTTTCTCAGGATGCTTTCATACTTAAACATTTTAACACCAGAGTCAAAACCTTTGCTACTCATGACACAATTGTGTAATTAAAAATATAAAAGCGTAACAACAACAACCACCAAAACACAGATGTGGCAGCTGTTTTGTCAGCTGCAAACGCAAAAAAAGTCTACAAATCATCAGATATGCAATTTATATCTACCTTCAGCCCATTTAGACCCCCAAGGATATGTGAAAGTCCTCTCCTATAATCCACCAGGACTTCAGTGATTTTGTATTTATACTACTCTGATCTGACAAGGATTTTGTGGAACTGAGGTACTCTGAACTGAATGAACTAACGCTATCATATTATCTCCTCTCAAGATGTTAGGTATTCCAATTAAGCTCTACTGATCCTTCATATAACTGCTGAAAAGATATGAACAGAGCTAATGGAGCCTGGCTTCCTGAAGTCTGTCACCTGTCTCTGTGGTTTTTTAAGAATATTACAATTTTCTTTTATAGCTCCATGCATAAGCAGGAATTTTCCCTTTCTTACAATTACAATTCTCCATTCACAGAGTAGTTTGGAAATGAAATGCATGCTGTTATGCTGAACTGCAGAAATTACTCAGTAGGATTTTCAGTTAGGGTTCAGCTTGCAAACGCTTACGTGATCATCTCTCCTTTCTCTACCTATTTATTTGAAGAACCTGTAAACTACAGATAATTCACATCCTACCACCTAAGACAGGATCACTGTGTAGTCTGACCCTCCCCTAGCACACATGCCAAGACATGAAGGTCTATATATCCCCGTGTGTGTTTGTGTGTATATTAGCATTCGATATTGGCTATTGTTCTTTAGGAAGCCCATGAGATCTAAACCTGGGGATCAAACCATGTCTTACACATTCTCAGTTATGTTGTTTTTCTTCTACTAGGAATATGAACAAGTTGGACAATTACTGGCCAAGCCTGTCATTGCTTAAGAATGAGCCTATAGAAACATGCATACCATCAGAGGCACTGATTTCCACTCATTCTTACTTCAGCAAGTTTCCTGATTATAAACATTTCAGAGGTACAACACATCTGGACACCTGCTGTTCTTGTTTAGTTCTGAATCTCTTCCAGACTTGTAAATCTTTCCTCTTTATTGCCATTCAAAAAAAAAAAAAAAAAGGAAAAAAAAAAGCAGGCAAACATAATAATCAGCCTAATCCAGTACATGATCAGGGTGGGTCCTTTCCAGATTTCCTGGCACGAATAGCACCCAGTCCTTGCCAGTTCAGCACCGACTCCGACCAAACTTGTCTAGAGCAAAAGACAGACACTACCAAAGGGATGGCAGACCGAGGAGTGGAAATCATCACTTTCAGCAATCCCACTCCAACCAAAGGGAAAACAATGGCAATTAAGCAGGAAGGGTGGCACATGGTGGATCTCTGCAAGAATAAATGCAGAAGACAATTTGGGAACTTGCCCTGCCCAAGGAGGAAAGGGTTTTAGCAGCAAGACGTTTCATCTGGAACATGGCAATTAGGCTGACTCCTGCAATCTCCCAAAGACTTTTTACGTGCCTGGTATAAGTCAATTAATCTTCCAACTTTCCACCTATCCAGCTACTGACAGGTATACTAAGGTATTGAGGCTTCAGCTGTACCAGTAAATTAAACTGCCCTGGCCTCCAAGACAGGAGCATCCTAACTCCTGACCCATGCCTGGGAATGGTTTGCAGTAGTTGGCACAGGCTAAAACCATGCAAAGAGCCATTCCAGCAGCTTACCACGATAAAGTTGTCACTCCAATGCCTAGAAACACCCTGGGGACAGTCCAGTTTGCTGGCAGAGACATGACCTGACTCAAGCAGGCACACAGGGATCTCTGCTCTGGAGAAGGCACCTCTGACAAACCTGGACCACGCTGTGTGTATGGACACTACATTTCAGCCTGTCCAGATCTGTCATTGCTTTGTCCTCAGTATGAGACCCAGGGTATGTGTGCATGTTTTAAAATAGAGAATGGCATTATTTGTGCAGCAAACCAAAAATCACTAAAGGTGTTCATAATTCAGCTCCATAAAAATCCTCCTATACTTTCTCATGCCTGCCAACTAAGCTAATTTATGTGCAAATACTTAACAAGCTTTTCAAACACAAGTATTTCTAAAAAACAGTCCTCTGCTTTAAAAAGGTGAAGTTTATCCCAGAGACGTGCAGCCTCAGTCACCTGGAGGTGAAGCACTGTACCCAAATTCTCACTGCAAGTCAGTGGCACAGCTGGGAACAGAATGTCCTAAACATTTTCTGTCTCTTCTTATAACTCACGAGCAGTTTTATGGCAGACCATTCCTGAAGTTCTGAAGACACTGACGCAATTAAATCTACTGAGAATATTTTCCTATAACAAAATGGTGTCTCCATCCACATAACAGCAGGTGATTTTATTACAGTATTTACAACAGGCAGAATTCTAGCATACCACATTTTGAACTCTAAGATACATTACTGGATACTACTAGGAACAAATCTCCACTGTATTTGGCAGGAGATCTTTCTCTTTCTTGGTTGACATGTATTTATACAGTGGGTATACAAAAATAAATGTTATAGTACAAACCACTTAGGACAAACTAAGCCAAACCAAGTTCTAAATACACATTAATTTCCCTGAAGTAAGGAGACTTATTAGTTTTTTCCAGTGGATGGAGGTAGCAACTGGATTTGGGAGGCAACAAAGAAGCTAATGGAAAGTCATCCTCAGGTTGCGAAGTTTTAAAGTTCATAATATGCACTCAAAAAGTAGAATCTTTTTTTCCTCCACCCAATCTTGACCCATCAGAGATTTTCTGTTCAATCAAAACCGAGCTGGCTAGCCACTTACAACTTGGAAAGCTATAATCTTCTCCACACAACCAGTCTCCACCCAACAATTGTACAAGTTGCTGAGGCATCTATTAATAGACATGTACACATAACCCTTGAGGATTTGCTTTTGCTACCACAAATAATTACACCAAGCTATAGCAACCATAGTTTCTGGTAAGCATCTACGAGAACCAAGAAAATAATTAAGTCCATGAGAAATCAACTGTTACTGTATCCTGGGCCAAATAGTCCCTCAGGCCAGTTTAATTACATTATTACTTCATTTTGAAGTATCAGAGCCTCTTTGCTTACAAAAAAATGGCCAATACATGAAGTCCCACAATTGCATGCTTTTTCCTTAGGAAATTTCAGTTAAGATCCTTTTCTTTGAATCAATCAGAGATTCAAATTATTTACCATATTTTGATGGTTTCAAGCATAGTTCATTTAGGAATAGAAGCAGGCTCCTTCACTGAACAATCAAGGTTTGTTTTTGTTTTGTTTTTGTTTTGTTTTTGTTTTGTTTTTGTTTTGTTTTTGTTTTGTTTTTAAATACAAGCATTTTGCACTGACGTACAGTAAAAGTTGCATTCTTCTAAAATAAAAGTGACCAATAAATAAAAGCATTTCAAATTATATCCCACATCCATATACTCCTTTACTATTATAGCTCTGCCTTGGTCTAAGTGACTAGTACAAGACCAGACTGTCTCTCACATGCAATGTAATACTGATTTAAAGGGTGAATATCCAGCAAAATCCTTTTCTGTGATTATGTCATTAGGTAGATGTCACTTCTGGTGGTGGGTTTCCATGAACACTATTTCCAAGCTCACTCCTTAATGCATTAGAGCAAAGCACCATGAAGAACTTCATATGCTCAATATAATCTTCAATTCTCATGCCAAGAGGCCACTTCATGGATTTCCTATGTCCTTGTTTGTGAGCCACAGGGCTGTACACTCTTGTTCCCTGCATGCATGCATGACTTCCCAACATCTGGTTCATGAAAAACAAACTGAAATCCCAGTGAAAGTTATCACTTCAGCTTTAACAACACTTTAGTTTAAATAAAAATCACATCTAGGTGACTATAAAGCCCACACGTTTGCAAGATGTGTGGCTTTTCAAGACCTGCAGTAGGATCCTGAAAAACAGAAGTCTCCCCCTTTCCTGCCCACTCACAGCTCCCTCCCATTTCTTCAGCTATTCACTACTTTCAGCTGCTTCTCCTGCACTCATTCACAAAAAACAACCACCTGGGCTTTTTAGCAAAGTGTCAGCCTCTTAACAGTATCTTAATGGTGCCTTGAAGCAATAGATGCAAGATTTCCAATATCAAAATGTCACTTCTTACTGGATCAATAGGATCTAGGGCTTTTGAAAACCACACACAACCAGCTATATTTAGAGACTTCAGTACTAGCACTAACACTAAACTTGTCCACCTGCCCTCACTCGTGCTGTATCTTCTGAAAACAGAACCCGCTAAATCTGTCTTGAATTGGACTTCCAAATCGTACGGTCCCTCCAGAATCATTAGATCCTTTGAAGAGGTAAATCCTTTATATAATAAACTTTGGTTCCTACTATCCCTTTTGGCTTTTAAATACAATTTCTACTTGCAAGATGACAAGAATCCTGATTTTCCCATGAAATTGGTATTTGAGGACCCTACCACCATGCCTCGAGGCTACTCCGGCAAGGCTTTGTCACCATGACTGCCACACTTTACTCTGAAGCTCTGCCCACTTCCTTAGCTGAAAACACAGTTACAGGCACACCCGATGTCAAAATCCTTTCCTTACTAAGCTAAGTGAACAACATCTGGAAAGCAAATGGAAAGGGATTGTTAAACTAGCTCCCTCTCATCCAAATTACACAAAAAAACAAGTCAGGGAAATACCCAACATATTTTTGTTTCTTCTCTATAATCTCAGCATTTAGGTATTTTAATATTGATCTGAGACTATGCCTGCAGGGCAAGATGTGACCTTTTGAGTTTAAACCCAGTGGTAAAGCATCCAAGAAGTTTCGTTCATGTAACACTTAGGTTTTCAGCACACTGCTCAAGTTCCAAAGTTCTCCACAAATTCCCATCATAATGTTTGCAACAACACAAAATTCAGATACATAACAGCCACACAATCCCTCTTCATAAAAATAAGTAATTCTTAGATGCATCTTTCATTCATACATTTATAAAAATAAAGCATACTTGAAGAAATACTCACTTCTCCAAATACAAGGATTATAGCCAAATACATTTCAAAACACTTGGGTATATAACAAAGCAAATCTCTTTAAGCATTTTAGTTAGCATTCAGGGACCTGCAATTTCAGCACAATAACATATCCTTATGAACAGCATCAGAAAGTAACGTTATAGATGATGATGATGCAAACATCACTTAATAGGTATGAGCTTCCCGGCGTTAAAAACCAGATCTAACAATCCACTGCTAAAAGCCTCAGACTCTAGACAGACTTTTTACAGGTTTGGGGGAGGGGGGTTTGTTTGTTTTTGGTTTGGGTTTGTTCTGGGTTGGTTTTTTAGTTTGTTTGGGGTTTTTGTTGGTTTTGGTGTTTTGTTTTTTTTTTTTTTTAAAGTTTCCTATTCACAAGCAATGCCAGCTCATAAATCTGTAAGCATGCTTTGGAAAATAAACTTGCCTGGATGCAACCCTGAGCAACTCAACCTAACTTTTAAGTTAGCTCTGCTTTGAGCAAGGAACTGGATCTCCAAAGGTCCCTTCCAGCCTAAATTATCCTGCAATTCTGACACACAAGAAGTTTTGCAAGCCACAAAAGAAGTCTGATTTCCCTGTGGCGCCTCGAGCTTCACATTTGGATGCTCTGCTGCTGGCACAGTGGGAGGTTGAATTGTCCTGCAGGCTCCTTCCTCGGCAGACTGTCCTGCACCTACAAGGACCACACTCAAACTGGAATCTTTCAAAAGGTCACTAATGGGGTCTCTCTTCTCACCATGACTGCCTGCTTCATGAACCCTGAAGGTGTTTAATACCTTCATAAGCACTGTCTTGATCACTCCTGTCAAAACCTGCCAAAATTGGCCAGCATTTTCCAAAGATACCAGTGAGGTCAAGAAAGACAAACAAGAGAGGCAGGATAATCACATACACTTCAATTCCTTTGGGAATGATCTGGGAGAAAGAGGGGAAAAAAAAAAAAAGAAAAAAATTTCTCTACTCTCTGAATGAGAAGTGTTTCAAAATTAAGGGAATTCTCTTGCTCTCACCAAAATTAAAGACAAAAGGGTTTTCTGCACTGCAGTGGAGCAAAACAGGATCCTAGTAAGTACATGGCTGCACCTACACTTTACTTCCTCTGAAACAAAACCAACCTATTTTAGCACAGCACATCCTGCAATGACAGCAGGAGTGGGTTTCCCTTGACACGGGAATGGACGTGAGGAGCCCTCAAGAAAAGAGGGCAGTTGGGCCAGGCAAATTTTTCTTTATTCTGTCCACCATTCTCCCCTCACACAGAGGGGCAAGTTCCCATGTCCCCTCCTGGAGCAGCCCTGTCCCTCCAGCACTAACAAAGGCTCAACCTGGAAAGCCAGGGCCAAGCCTTTCACAAGAAGCTCCTACAGAAAGGGAAGAACCAGAAGGAGCAGGACCTCTCTCATCCTTTCCCTTATTTAGTCTCCTTCTTCCCAGCACAAACACCCTGAAACAAGAAAGTAACCTCACCTTGCGCTGCCCAACCTTGTCAGCACAAGTCTTTACTATGTCATGGAGAAGCACTGACATCAGCAACAGTAGAGACTGTACAGAAAGGCTACTGTGTGCAGACGACCCAGAGCTTGCCAATCCCCTTCTACCTCGACTTCTGCTGTCAGTTCAGCCACAGGCCTTCTAGGGAAATAACATAGTCTAAACCTGACCTGATTCCTTTGCACTATCTTTTGTCCTTTCTTCCAGCGGAGAATGGGCTTGAGAGCAGGTAGTTCCTTGTCCTCTTTTCCTCTTTCTATCACATGTTCCCCAAGGCTGTATGCAGCTTCAAATACAATTGGAGATATGACGTCTTTGACTCTTCTCTATAAAAGAAAACAAACAGATATTTCACCTATGCATATAGGCAAGCTGATTTTTATATACAACAATTATACATACAATTAAAGCAGATTTTTATATTCAGCACTGCAGTCAGGAAGCAGGCTTCTCTACTTCCTTTATTCTTCTCCGTGCCAAACAGGAACAAGCACATTAATCCAAAACAAGTCTGAAGATTAAAAAAAAAGTCAACAAAAAAATTAGTTATTCTTTTCGGACCTACTCTTGGTTCCACAGAAGCAGTGGCATATTTGGCACACCTACAAATCAAGTGTTTTTCAATAAAACCAAGACATTTTCTTAAAAAATAAAATAAATAGGAAGTGTTTCCAACAGCCCTGCACAATGTGGAAGCAAAGAGCAAATCATCTTCATCTCTGGGGTTTCTAAATCCTAGACTTCAACTGAGGTCACCTCCAGTGTGCTCCATTCATGAAAAGAAAAAGAGAAAGGAAAGAGAAAGGAAAGAGAAAGGAAAGAGAAAGGAAAGAGAAAGGAAAGAGAAAGGAAAGAGAAAGGAAAGAGAAAGGAAAGAGAAAGGAAAGAGAAAGGAAAGAGAAAGGAAAGAGAAAGGGGAAGGGGAAGAAAGGAAAGGAAAGGAAAGGAAAGGAAAGGAAAGGAAAGGAAAGGAAAGGAAAGGAAAGGAAAGGAAAGGAAAGGAAAGGAAAGGAAAGGAAAGGAAAGGAAAGGAAAGGAAAGGAAAGGAAAGGAAAGGAAAGGAAAGGAAAGGAAAGGAAAGGAAAGGAAAGGAAAGGAAAGGAAAGGAAAAGGAAAAGGAAAAGGAAAAGGAAAGGAAAGGAAAAGGAAAAGGAAAAGGAAAAGGAAAGGAAAAGGAAAAGGAAAAGGAAAAGGAAAAGGAAAAGGAAAAGGAAAAGGAAAAGGAAAAGGAAAAGGAAAAGGAAAAGGAAAAGGAAAAGGAAAGGAAAAGGAAAGGAAAGGAAAGGAAAACTCCATCTTGCCTTGTTGTTTTGCAATATCAGTGAAATGAATAGGTGGGTATAGGTACCATTGTGGCTATAAAACAAGATTACAGCCATGCATGGCACAAAAAGCCATCTTCCAGCACAGTTCTGAAAGCAAAACTCACAGCTCCCCCCCACCCTCAGCACAGTAACACTTTCAGTATGTAAAGGAAGAAAGTTTTTCAGTTTCTTTATTTGCTGTATTCTAGGCTTCATATCAGACATATTAAATGGTGCCACATTATTCGTCTGATGGGACGAAAGGATTGCCTTTTCTTGTTGTTGGAGCCCAAGCCACAAAACTCATACCATTTGTCACAACATGCGACGCCTAAATCCAGTTTGCTGTGCAAGGACAAAATGGCCATTGTGCTCTGTTCAGTCCTGACTTCCAAAATCCAATTTACCAGAAAACAGAAGTGGCAAATGCTCTACCTTTTCATAGGCAAGCATTCCTCTTAAATTTTAGCTACTTAAAAACTTAGTGTGAATTCAGCGTAGAAATTGAGGCAATAAATAAATACCATAAGTAAGCACAACGAATCTTCAAATGGGCCAACTCTCAGCTTCGCCTTGCATCAGTTAACAGGCTTCTCTGAACACAGCCTGCCAACCACAAGTAATTGAGATGCAACACAATTTAAATTGCATCTTCCAGATGTGGGAAACCTGGGCACTAACTGGCTTTCTGACCACCCTGTTTCATCTGTTTCAAGGCAACCATTTGCTCTTTCTAATACATTGACTGGCCACAGGTCTCTGAAGTCAGACAAAGATTAGTGGCTAACCAAATTCCTAAATCATTGGTTAGGTGGGTGAATAATAGCAGAGACAAGGTTGGATGACTTTTACCTTCCTGCACCTTGAAGCATCCAGCCAGCCCCTGAATTCCTTCCCATTACCAATGTCTGCCAGTGCCCTGCGCCCAGCAGCAGCCCAGGGCACCCGAAGTTTAGACTGTGCATTGCTTGGAGCGGTTTGTGCTCTCTTGGTAATGGACACCGATCAACAGTGGACATAGCGGCAGTGGTGACTGCCCTATATTTCCCCATCCCATAAAGAGGACCATGCATGCTCTGGGGTACTGCTAATCCTCTCGGCAGAAGAGACACCGACGCCTTCAGCCCCTTCCACAGTCCCACCCTCGGGGTAGTTTTACTGTACTGAGATTGCTAAATAACAACACCACAACTCACAGAAGCTACTAGCTTTGCTCTCACAGAAAATCGTGTATTAACTTAAGCGAGGATTGTATCAGCATACAAGAAGACTACGTATACAGAGAAACAAGACTATAAAAGAGCATGCCATGCAGCAACAGTCAAATACAATAAATCATCAGGCAGATCACCACCTAATCCAACTGTATGCAACCAACTGTGTAAACACAGAACAATTAAAAAATGTAGGGAGTGGGTTAAATTAAAATCCACCTTTGGTTTTCTATCTCTATTACTGCAGTATGGCAAGAATAAGTGCTTAATGTCTTCTAAGTGTTTTAATATGATCTTGCAGGGTTCAGTCCAATGCCCTTTGAAGTCAAAAGACAAGTTTCCCATTGACTTCAATGAATGTTGGAGTGTGCCCATACTGTTTCTCTGGTGTCTCTTTCTGCTTCATTTTAGTGGTGAAATGGTGACTTCCAGCAGCTAGATTAATTACACGTGTGGATATTCCCTCACCACAGCCCTGGGGAAATATATTTCACATACCCACTTGTCTTTAATTAAGGATGAAAGTATGAATGCTACCCATTTATTAATTTTGCCACATGTTCAGTCCCTTCTGCTCACAATCCTACAAACCCGAAGGCGGCAGTCTGTGGGATTTGTCCTCAGTAAGACAGAGACAAGAAAGTTCTGCCTTGCAGGTACACAACAGACTGTCTGGGATGTGAGCGCGTAAAGTGAATAATGAATATTTGCCCAAATGCAATCTGGAGAAGTACTATTTTAGGTTAGAAATACACCTAGTTTCTTTCTCTTTCAGTTTACCCAAATGTACCGCTTCTAGTGGTTGAATCATATACTGAAGACACAGCCCACAGATTGCTTTTAAGTATTCTAATTTCTAAAAGGAAGTCAAAAGATGCAATGACAATCAGATTTGAGATAGACTGAAAAATCCTTCAAGTCAAGGAAACTGTATGTGTTGCTTTTCATATCAGTTACATGGCCCTAATGAAGTGGATTTGCCAAGGGAAATAATTTCCACAAGCAGCTTCCACGTGTATTCACCGTTTTTCACCATGACGCTGCTATGCTGAGGAAGTGTCGAAGGTTAAAGACACTTCTGCATCATGAAAAAGCATCCCTGGCAGATCATAGCACACGGACAGCACAGCTTCATTAATGGAAAAAAACGTCTGGAGGACATTAAAACAAGTGTAATATCCAAGGAGTTCACATTATCAACAGAAACATCTGCATAACAAGGGTTCAGTTGAGTAACAGCAATAAATATCCAGTCTGTACAGACTGGATGTCACTGAACTGCTGCAAGTTTTCACTGTGCCTGAATTAGATTGGGGATCTGAAGCTGGGTTTCCCACAAGCCATCAGCTATCCTATGTAGTTTTCTTGTTCTTACAAGCAGTTTCTCTAGGGTGGTGGGGTTTTTTGCTTCTCTGTCTTTCGGACCGGATTTCATTCTGGACATAAGAAACTTTTGCTGTAAGGCTTTTGCAGAAATCAATACACTTCAGTCCCAGTAAATTACCCTTCTGCCAGCATCCTTTTCTGCAATGGAAACAGCCATAGCCAGCTGTATCCTTTCGTCTGGACCTTTTATCTTTTCCTGTGAGGCATGTTGCATGACATCACTCTGAGTTGAAGAAAAAGGTGTTTTGGTATGAACAAGCTGGGTATTGCAGGATGATCCCTCACTAGTATCTAGCAAAGACAAAGAACTCCGAGTCCAAAAAGAGCACACTTTTAAGAGCATCTAAGTAAGTAATAAGGCGCTTAGAGATGTTTCAAAAGACACCGTGGTCCTGAAAGCTCACCCTAACAAAGAGCAGGCTTGCCATCTCCTCTCCCAGAACAATCACCTCAAAGAAATAAGCATTTTTTAAATGCTGTGGTAGAAGCTGGGCATGGCCACATATTTCTTCCTTTTTGTTTTCTAGCTTAGCAGGGGAGAAGAAAGCAAGCAAGCAAAGACTCTGCCTGATTTATGACTGCATTTCTGTTTGGCTTTAGTACCAAAAAGTCCTAGAAATCTGAAAAGTAATCACAGAGCAATGATCAAACGTTGGAGCTGTGATTCGGAACATCATTTCCAATTCCCTCTCGAAGATGGAGTGTGATGACTATAAGAAATCATTTTCTATGCTTTTCATAGGCACAGCCTAAGGCACATCATGACAACACAAACACAGGCACAGATTCCAACATCCTAAAGGCACACTGCCTTGGCGGGCAGCCACTGCCTTCTCCAACCTTAACTTTGTGCTACCAAGAGCCCCACACATCAGGAACTCGGGCAAATTTAGATGGAACAAGACAGGGTTTTAGTCAAGGGATAGGATTTACTCTGCTCATGGTGTGAGTGGTTGCCAGAGAGGATTGGATATCATTTCAGCTTTCTTTCAGCTCAGTGCCACAGTACAGTCAGGGGACTGTACACGAGCCCAATAAATCATCACATCTAATCCCCTTTCTTCTACAAGGTGAAAGTCTCCAGCAGAGGCTCTGGAGAGTGCCAAATTCCATTTTTAATTATGGCCAATGGGCTGAGAAATAAATTGAGATGTAAATAATCCCCACAATCTACAGCAAGAGTCCTGCAGGAATAAAGGATGAAACATGGTCCTTTAAAGCAATGAATATGAAGTCATTTTCAACAGCATTGAGTGAGGAAATACACAAAACCACAGGGTGGCTTCTACGGTTGCCCCTTGCTTTCGTCCGTGTTCATGTCCTTCTGGAGTTTCTCTCCTCTTTCTCTATGGGAAAGTTCTCTGATCTGTCGGACCTTTTTTCTCTACTCCATCTGACTTGATCCTGAGAACATCAACCCATGCATAGATTCCAGAGCTTTTACTGAATTCAGCACAGCTTTTCAGTACTTCTGAGAATCCAGCTCTGTTTAGTTTGACAATTAAGAATGAGTTCAAGAACCTGGCTTTTAAACCACTCAACCTGAAACTTTTAGTCTAAACATATTTATTTCAAGTTTTAAACAAGCACTAATAACGGACTATAGGAATTTTTACAGCCTTAAAACACACAAAATAAATTTGACAATCCCAATTTAATAGATAACATTAATGCTGTAAAACATATAAAAGCGATTGTGCTAATGCTAATCCAGCATAACACTTTAATCAGCTCACAGGTCACTACCACATAAGTCCTCAACTCAGTGCCAAGAGATAAATAGTTCCCTGTTCAGTGATATCAAAAATGACTCAAATGTCCACCAGCCTTCAGAGACAAAGGCCACTACTTCCGCAATTTATCAAATGAAATATAAGCTGTAGGTCTTAATATATATACATTATGGCTTCTGAATCAATAAGATGACAGTGCTTGACTTTAAAATGAATTACCTTCTCCTATTATCTCAGCCTCTCTCTCTAAACTCCGAGTCATTCAGGACGCAAGGCTTAAGTGCCATCCAATTTAATGAAAACATCAATTAGACAAATTGGCTTTAAACTGGAGGACAGATTTCCATTCATTTCAGACGAATGAATGTGTACTTGTCGTTCTTGTACCTGCAAATGAGTAAGCAGCAACTTAACTTCCTTGCCCTGTTACTTGCAACACTTATTGAGTCCAAGTTTAGATCCCTTGGTGTCAATTCCCAATGCAAATACTTTCAACCTTCTACTAATACTGTGCAAAAGAATAACCACCTCTGTCCTCATGAGAGCCTTCCTCTGTCCTGCGTTTACTTTGATATTCTAGGACTTGTAATAATTTATTTCAGATTGGTACAATTTTAGCATTGGTATCTCCCCACTGCAAAGGCAGACAAAACATGGTCATGCCAAAATTGTCTAGAAAAGATCTAGTTTCCATTCCGTACACAAGTTGTTTTTTTTAATTTTAAGATGTTACTGTAGTAAAGGGGGGAAAAAACCCAACTACAACCTTTTTCCCAGACAAGAGACAGAACTAGTTTACTTGGTTGGTAAAAGTTCATTTACAACATTATTGGTGAATTTTTTGTCAAATTAATAGCATATGAAGGCAATCAGAGGCCTGATGTTTCAATAATACATGCTTCTGTTTTCTTTTAAGATCTTGTGACAGCTACAATTCAACAAGTAGGCGAATAGTCTTTGTTGCTAAACTTCAAACATTACGAGGCTTCTGAAGAATCTCAAAGTTTGGGGGGGTGGGGGGGGCCAAAGGATTTGCAGGGTGTCACACCCTTGAGTGTTACTTAGGGTTAGCGTTTGAAAGAATGGGAGTGCTTCCTTTGTCCTCTTCCTAGATGCGTTACTCCAGCACACAACCATTTCCATCAGGTCAGCAACCCCTCTTCACAAACACTAATAACTGGAAAGACGTTGTGGGAGAGAAAAAAGCAAATCCTGGGGGAATCTGGTATTAAATAAACACCAGGCGCCCAGGAGCCTGTGTGCATTGCGAGGACACCCTGAGACAGCAAGGGAAGGGTTTCAAGTCCAAAACCCCAGCTGGGAGCAGTCACACTCTGAGTTTAAATAAGTGCTCACCACCCCTGCGCATCTGGCTTCCCGATATCAGCTGGGGAGTGATAAAGGTATTACTGATGTCGGCATGGGAGAGATTGCGATCAATAGTGTAAATATTCCATGTCAAAGGCTACAAAGGCTTAGCGATAATATGTTACTGATAATCCTTTCATGGTAATCAGTAAGAAAAGTCACTACATGCCACCCAAATACGGTATTATGTATTAGTGAGCTCAGACCTTGATTTTCCAGCTCAGTACTAAAATGCATTATGACAATATAGTATCACATCCTATCTATGCATTTGAATGTTGAGTCTGTTATTGGACCTAATGTTTTCAGTTAAATTTTTATCAGCCATTCCCTTTCTCTCTTTTATAGTTCACTTTCAGTCTTTCATTGGGGTTTTTCAGATGAAAAATAAGGAAAATTCCCCAACTGTCTAAAATCATGTTACTCCCCTCTGAAGAAAACAGCCCTGCTGGGCTCAGATGCCCAGCTTTTTCCTGGTATCAGGCCAGACACAAGCAATCTCCGTAACATATGACTAGATGTCTGCAAAACAATTAGAAAGTCCGGGAGCTGATGGGTATTTGTGAAATGAAGACCTGAACTTAGGTGAGCAAACAGAACCCAAGAAGGAAGAACAGGGGTAACAATTCAAACATCTATTTATTTCACTCTCTTTCTGAAAATACAATCTATTTCAGCAGGCAATTATATGCAGAATAGAGACAATAATTAAATCCAGATTCTTCCTGCACATATGTAACCCTATCATATACTTGTCTTTTCCGCTGAAGTTACCAAATTTCATATTCTGCTGATACAAGATTTTATCAAAACCAATCTCTTTAAAGAGATTTCCTTTAATAGTGTCTTAAAAGGCACTGGGTCCAGAATATGAGTTAATTCAACTACCTGTTTCCGTTTATACAGCATTTCCCTCCAACCCTGCAGAAGCCAAACACAGATGCAGAAGCCAAACACAGGGGTCTCTGTGTATGAAGCTGTTAGAGGAGAAGGAGTTTAAGACCCTTGGCTCCTGGGTCATCATGTATGATAAGAGCTCTGCTAAAAGTTCGACACATCCATGGACCTGAGGGAGCGATGTTTGGTCAAAACATCATGGTTAACTTTAGCGTTCATATACTGTATTTGCTTGCTCACTCTCTCACTTTCTTCCTGTATACATCTAGCTAGGGATAAAAACAGCTGTACGTATGTGTCATCCAACAAACTTCCAGTGCAAAATTTCACACACAAGCTGTCCTCAGAGCCAAGGACTGGGGTCGAGGACTGACCCTCCCAGCCCCCTCCCAAAACCACAGCCCACAGGGGTGGTCAGGAGCCCTTCTTGCTGGTCCAATAACCCTTTTGCTGTGTGTAGCAGCTCAGAGTGGAGGTGCAGTGCAGCCCCGCAGCTGACAGCTGCTGGTCAGGGGATGCTCCAAAGCACTGTGCCCCTCAGTCTTTGCCTGAGCTCAGCCTGCTTCTACGCAGCCATAAGTAAACCCCTGAGCTGCCCTATAAGAGAGAGCAGCCATCCCTCCCTCATTCCCTTGCTCTCCAGATGGATTTCATTCCTCCTTTTGAAAAAAAAACAAAACAAAACTGCAGAAGCACCTTTCTGAGCACATCCCAAGAGGCAACAGCAAAGTAATCAAAAGGCTTCTCCCAAAATCTCTGTAGAGGAGCCACAGGGAGGGCTAAGGTATAGGACACGCTCTTCTCTCCTTAGTGTTTCCCACTGACCTTCCCAAAGTGGCTGACTAAATGCCTGCTCCCATTTGGAGGTGCCTGTCACTTCTCAAAGGGAGTAAGTATCTAACACAGGTTTATGTGAACTGAGACAGGATCCACACCCCTTCTTGGATCTGGGTCTGAGGGCACGCTTTATCTCACACTGCCATAAAGTATGTCTATCTCATATCTAGCAAGTCACCTTATTATCAGTAGGTCAAACATCTGTGGGCCTAATGAGATTGTCCTGCTGCATTCCCTAGATTTGCAGTGGATTTGTTTGAGAAAAGCATCAGTCTGTACCAACCAGCAAATGCCCAGATGTCCCCTCAGTTCTAACCCTGGTATCCAAATGGTCAAGGGGGCTGAATATCTGCTAGAAGAGTCAGGGCAGAAGACAGATAGCCTGGATGGCTATGAAACATCACAATAGCAGTGGAAAAAAATATTTTGATGGATACTTCATTTTAAGGTGACTAGAATTGAAGGCCTGACGATACGCTGTTATGATCCTTTCAACGCCATTGTGACAAAAAACATTTCATCAATACAGCTTTATTAGAAACACATGTATGGAACAAAGAAATGTTCTACTTAAGCCCAGTATCCTACAAAAAACAGCTAAAGGAAAAAAAATAGTAGCATTGTTTCAGGATTGAAAGTAAGCAGAATCATCCTCAGTAGAAGACGATAGATAGAGATGAAAGAAGGTTATCATCGACATTTCTACTGACAGTATTTTAATTCTGTTGAGTAGAGCTGATAGAAATGGTCCTTGGAAGTCTTGCAAAGAAAGCAACACACTACTCAGCCTGCCTGCCTGCATGCATCCGAGAAAGAAAGGCTGAGTGCATGAGAAGAATAGTGTTCATATACTTTCACTGACATACTATTGAGATGAGAACAGTTTACTTATGAAATCTGGCGGTATTTACACACAAAAATATAAATCCTTCTTTCAGTCACAGGAGAACAGATATCTCCACAATGGGGCCTGGGAGGAGTGTTGCAATAATGTGACCCAAGTCTATTCTTCCACTATTAAATGAAGGAGGTAGTATTTATTAGTCTAATCCTCTTGAGAGCAGGATTTAAAATCAATATGGGTAAAAGGAAAAAGTGTTATGATTGTCTACTTTGCCACATTAATTTTAAAATGTGAACAGATCTCCTCTGTGACGTCTACTTGTATGTTCACGTTTCACATGCTAGGTACCTGCTAGAAGCCTTCTGAAACCAGGACCCACAGTTTGAGCTCTTTACTCCTCTGTGCTATGGCTTCTGTATGCACATGAGCTGCAATATCTGAAGAAGGTGAGGGAACCATGTTGTTCTGGAAACAGTTCAGGCTCTAAGGAACAAATTCCCATTCACTATTCTGTAACAACCTCATTAATAAGAATCAGTATTATTAACCAAGTAATGTTGAGGAGAAGAGTTGAAGGAAACTTATGCATTACATAGCACAAGCATTATGGACAACTCTAAGGACATTTCATCAGCCTCTAGGTCTCCCATCCTGCATCCTACATACCAGCATGCTGATGACCACCTCAGTAACACCCTGCCTCTGTGTCATCTCCCTCCCCACCACTTTCCTTGTCTTCTCCCTTTCTCCTCTGATCATCCAGACACCACTTCGCTAACACCCTCCTCTCTTCAGGCTCCCAGCCTCTGCTTACAACCAACACAAAACCAAAAGAAAGAAGAGGAATGAACTGGGACATATTTCAGGAACTTCATGGTCATTTCAGTCATGATTTCAGATGTAAATGGACTAAATGGAAAGCTCGCCATTTATTTCAGCAAGGATAAGGCTTTTCCCCTTGTTTCACTGATCATTCATGAAGAGGCAGAGCCTCCTGCTCAGCAACCACGTCAGTGGATACGGCTGCCCGGCTCTCAGAGATGGCTGGGCTGCAGGATATTGTTCGATGACAAAGGGCGATTGTTTAAACCCATGGACGGGAGTGGGATGAACGAGTGTTTCTCAGGGGAACCAAGCAAAAACAAAACTTTCCCTTCAAGTTCTGCTGGCTTTAAAAGCAAACAAGGCAAATGTTTCCGCAAATAAGTGCAAACCATACAGTTCCCCAGATCAAAGTCAAGAGGTCTACTCTGAAGTTGGAGGTGCATTCATGGGGAATGGAAAAAAATGGCCCTTTACAATAGCAATACTGCAGTTACTGTAATAAGGTTTTAACCAAGTATGATTAAGTGCAGGTATTGCCACTTTACACATCTGCAGCCTGCATTTGATCACTTTTGATTATTTTATACATTATCCACCATGACAACAGTGTTCATCCTAACAGCAGCTTCCTCAAAGCCCCGTCTCTCACTTCCACAACATGTAACACTTCGGTGGCGACAGAAATTTATGGCCTACGCAGAAGACTACTCTAGACGATCTGCAGTGACTCTAAATGGGTAACTGGAATATGCTGTGGTCTGTGGCAAGGGAAGAGATGCCAGCAAAGCTGGGAAAGGGCAGAGTTAGCCCCTACCCAATTGCAGGCCCTGCCAGCTAAATACACACAAATCCTTGGGGAGAGGTCTGAAAGACATTATAAGCAGTGGGAATATTAAGGGAGAAAGTATCAGAAGAAGGGGGAGTTGGGGATTGGCTTTTTTTTAATTCTGTTTTTAGGAAGACATAATTAACAAAAATTCAAAAAAAGACAAGTTTGTCTGCACTAGATATTATCTTCTATTGTAGGGCTATAAAATAATTTTGATCTGTCCAGATTATTGTTTTGAATGGAATCATCTTCTTCTTACCTAACAGATACAAAGCCAGACTCACCTCGAGAGCTGATTTTTTGTGTGTGTGTGTGTTCAGCACAGCAGGCTGAGATACAAAACTACACAAATGCCAGAACAGAGAGAGGCTGAAATATTGTCGTTATCAGGCAACGAAAACCACTTTCAATTCCAAAGACAGCAACATTGCCTGACTTCCCAACCACTTCATCTGTGAACTGCTCACAGTACACCTGAAAGTATGTGCAGGTAACAGCCACCAGCACCCAAGGAGCAGAAATAGCTTGTGCTGTATCTCAGCAACATTCAAACTGTTGGAGGGTCCATGGTTTCATCTGCTAATTCTACTTTTTCACTGTAGAAAGCAACTTCACATTAATCTCAACAAGACATAACAGCACACTGAGCACTGTGTAGCATTATCAGGAAACTCGTCTCTTCTGCATTTCCTCTTTTTGCCCAGCTGCTCTCCTTGGGTGTCCCAGAAATGACCACTATTTTCCTCCCTATCATCATAATTTGCGTGGTACCCTGAGCACACTGTATGCTTTTTGTAAAGCGTTGTGATACAAAACAACCTCCTCCGCAAAGGGCAACCCATTAAAAACAAAGAGCCAATACTGTGGAGAAAGGCATCTTTCCAGGTCTCAGGCATAAGCCAACTGGAACTGGTTACATGGTGGGGGCCGATAACACCTCTGACATTGACCGTGGCAGACCCCTGCCAGGAGGCAGCTTTCAACATCACCAGCCAAAGAGGTACCGCTTTGACCCTCGTTTCCAGCTCCAAAGCGAATGGGAGCTCTTCACTGCCCTCCAGTTTGGGAGTACGTAGCATGGCATCACTGCCCTTGGCTAACTCAGCTTTCAAAGCTGCGTGCTCAGCGGCACCAGGCTTGGAAGCAGCTTTGTTACAGCACACAGCACCAACAGCAATAACTATGCTTGCCCTAGCTATGAAACTAGGTCAAAGCTGAGGTTGTTTCATTTTAAGGGGTGAAGCCTTTCTTTAATTTTCTTATTGCATGAACTTTTGGAACGTATTTTTCCAGGGTCTGTTAATTTCCAAATTGGCTGGGATGCAGAGCTGAAGTAAGAGCAGATCAGAGAACAGTAAGCGTGTTGGAGGAAAAACATCAGACAGTGCAAGGAGCAACTGCAGAGGCCAAGGATTACTTGGAGAGAGCTGCAAGTGCATCAGAAGCGTGGTACCCATAGCTTGGGAAAGACAAAGCAAAGGGGAGATGGAGAAGAAAAGAAAACAAAGCCACAGGCCAAGATGGCAAAGCTCTGACCCTACAAGCAGCACATACCAAATCCTGAAAATCACCACCAGCCACCTCTAAATGCTTAATGATAGCTAAAGAAAACAGAAGAAAAATAGCTGTGTAGGAAGCTTCAGTGGTCAGATTCAAGACACAAAGAGAGTCTCTCACAAAACAGTCACAGGTCAGAAGCGTGCATCAGACTCCCAGCACAGCCTGCCCAAGCACCAACTCATGTTGCGTGACTTTGCCTAGACTTGGACATTTACCAGGGGCATGTTATATTCACAGAACTATGCTGTGAACATATTAAATACATACCCACTGGCACTGGCAAGTTGTAATATTTTTACCTTTATCTTAATTTCTGTATTACTTGTTCAGAAATTGTATCTTCAATCCCAGACACAAACCACATCCTGCTCTTTTTTTTCCCACTGGTTGTGGGATTTTGTCCTATCTATGTGCTTTGGTTCTGCTTCAAAAGTCCAGTACAGAGAAACTGATATTACTCTGTTATAATTTGTCCCTGTTTTATCAACAGGAAACTCTTAGAAACAAACACTGGGATACTAATGATGCTCCTTGAAATTCTCAGTTTTGTAAAAATAAGTGATCCAAAGAGGCAGTAATAGATTGTATCATTTAGTCTGCCTGCTTGTATATCCCAGACATTACATTTAATTTGTTAATCTTCCACTACATGAAATCATTTGTTTGGTTACAGCATATTTTCCAGAAACGCATATAGTTAGGTCCTATAGTAATCCCTCTTGAACTTAAAAAGTCCTGGGTCTGGCTTCTTTAAATGCATGTGGCATTGCGTTTCAGTCACAGGTTTTTGTCATGCATTTCTCTGCTAGATTACAAATACCTTCTTAGGTGCCTCTTGGTCTTCATTAAAATAAATTTTGTGAGTAGTTCAGATTTCTAAGTGAGGCCTTCCCTTGGACACCTGAATAGGTTTTGTAGTTGTTTACAACATCATCTAAACAGAAGCATCTCACCAGTGAACACAGAACTCTAGCCCCGGCCAAAGCAGCGATCTATACAGAAGAATCACTCCAAGGTACCGTTCCATCTGTTTGTTAACCTAAGGAACTCATTATTCCATTTTGCCAACCATCATGCTGGGAAGTCATGTTAAATTGTTGGTCTGCTATGACCCTGAAATCCTTCTCAAGGCCCCTGCTTTCCAGGAGACAAGCCCCTTCCCCCTCTGTAGGTGGGAACTGCATTCTTCATTCCTGGATGTATGACCTCACACTTAGCTGGATTAAAATAAACTTTGCTTGAGTGGCTCAGCTTAGTAGCTAATTCAAAGCACTTTATAAAAAAATTCCTATCCTCCCCTTTCAACCAAGAACTTTTGTGTTATCTGCAAAATGTAACAGTAATTTTGTATTTATTTTCAGATCTTTAATGACTATATTAATTTTAAGCTTTCTATTGATCCCTGAAGAATGTCACTAGAAGTAACCCCAGTTAATAACCCTACACTGACATCTCCGTTTTAATTAGTCTACTGTCCAAGTATTAACTTTTATATATACAGATTTTGTACAATCCTTTCTTTTTTTTTTTTTAAAAAATCATAGTGTGCCTAAAATGCTAAGTAAAATTGCAAGTCCATAAACCTCTTCTTCACAGCTACCTTCACTGAGCAATCTCATTATTTCATAATTCAGGGGTTTTTTTTCTTTTTTTAATGAAATTGTATTCATTCCTTTAATTTCTTGAGCAATCACATGACATATTTGCATTTCCATTATATTGCTTGTACAGTGATGTCAATCTACAGCCCTGCATATCCGCTTTCCTACCCTTTTTTGGTATATTGACACTTTAAAACCCTTAATGCTTGCTAGAGTTTCCCTTGCATTGCAAGAATTAGGGAAAGTTAACAATATGGAGCCAGAGAGCTCTTCAGCAGGTCTTTGGGACTCTTAAGTCTCCAGACCATTTTAATGTGTTTATTTCTGGTAAACATTGTTTGACATCATCCATATTTACAAATGCATTAAAAGCACAGCATAAACTTCATGAAATATGAGTGCATTCTCCTCCTCCTTTACAAAATGCGTAAGTATTTAATGAAGCACTTTTGCCTTTGTGTATGAACAGTTTTATTACTATCACCAAATGATGGGCCAATATTATTGCTAGGATTTACTTCATTAATGCATCATAACTTTATTCTGAAGAGGCTATAATCACAGAGCAAAAAGACTCCCACATAAATTCTGAGGGGACAAAGTATAGCTGCTATACCACAAGTACTGATGGCCCCATTACGGATGCCATGGAGTAGCCAGGCAGTAGGTCAGAAATGTTTTATCATCTTAGAGAACAACATAGGAAGGGATGTGAGTTGAGAAACCTCTCTAAAAACGCACTGCACCTCTTCCTTTTCTCTGTAAAGATAAATGCACGTGTCCAAACAACTACTCTCAGATTCCTCACCACCCAGACTGATTTCAAGCGTGACAGCTTGAAATCTCCATAATCTGAAATCATGAAAACACCCACAATGCATGAAGGCAAATTTATACCCTAGACTTACTGGTATACTGCGACTCAATAGACACAAAGCTTTTTACTAAGAATGGAAAAATGTCCTGTAAAAAGCTCCATGCAACACAGTAGGTGTTTAAACCTAGATGGCAGAAATTATTTATGACCACCCACAGGTGATCTGATTCCTTTTTAAAAGACCTCAGTCAGGCAAGGAAGAATAAAATGAGACATCACAAGTGACCGGATGAAAAGAAAAGGCTTACTTAGCTCTATTTTGTTAAAAATATGGAATGATTTTTAGGTTTTCTTTTTATTTAAAGTGGGTGGAATTCTCTTTCCACAGAAACCTGTTTTTACCACTACTCATCAGTAAAGAAGAGGCTCCTCTCAGCATGACATTTAAAAAGGAAACAAAAAGGGAAAAATAAAGATCATGTTACGGTAGTAGGTATCCACCTTCAGCAAGTTTTTCCAAGGCCTCTGAGAGGAAAACCCTTTCCGTTATGTAGAAATAGCCTCAACTGACTTTTCCACTCCTTTAACTGCCGGTCTGCAGCACATATAATCTCAAAGATCTACCTTTAGAGCTGACCAAATTAACAACCACATCTTTTCCTTGGAAAGGGCATTTAAAAAAATAAACAAAAAACGCAAAACAACATAAAAATATATTACCAATCCTCCTGAGGATCCTAAAGTAACAAGTATTCACTGCCAGCAATTCCCCAGCTTGTTGTAGATGGATGAAGCATTTTACTAAAACTTCAAATCCTTGGGTAAGACAGATAGACATAGTGCTGTTAAACCTTAATGCTTTAGGAAATAATAATTGAGATATTTGTGGTATTCTCTGTACACTACATAAACCACAATAATGTTATCCACTTTGCAAATATTGAATTATATAAAGACGGAAGGTTTGCCAGTTTACTTTCTTGGCTAATGTAAATGGAATTTAAACTGAAAATTGGCTACCCCGGAGAGGCCACGACTACCCTAGGATTCAGAATAACAGTTACGAAGGTTTGTTAATCTCCTTCCCTGGAAACCCAATGAGGGGAAAACGGTCTTTTTCAAACAAAATCTGGATTACTCAGTGCAAAAAGGCCAGAAATAATTTCTGCTGGAAAAAGAGGCAAAGAAAGAAGTGAAAACCTGGGCACCTAACTGATGAAACCATTGCCTCAGAGATGAAGTGAAGGTGAACATCACTGTCCCACTGCAGCTGTGCAGTCCTGGAACACATTGGTGACATGCCAAAACCAAAAACTTACACACTTTGAAAGTGGTATTTTACACATCCTTCACACCCATTCACCTTTAATACCTATTTTTAAAGCATTTGGTCAAAGAAAACAGTTTTATACTTTCCAACTTGATGGGTAGAATTTTAATAAACTCCTCAAACAATGACTCCTGAGACCAAGAGTTCACATATTGACATCTCAGATTACAACTTTCAAAAGGTGTACTGTCACACTCAAACTTTGAGCCAAAACACTAGCCAAAATTAGCTTTCTCTGGAAATCCCTATGTAAATGGCACCTGCCCATTTGCATTCTCTTTGGACCTCTGGGTACATGAATGCGCAGCTTGACATGTAAATCAAGTGCTTACCCTTCCAACTGACCATGCATGTAGCTATTATTTTGTTCCTGCATGAATGCAGATGTGGTTTGAGTCTGTATTTTTCAAAATCTGCCCTTGGTCCGATCATTTCTCCACTCTGAAAAATCCTGGGTAGTATCATGAGCTACCACCCAGCCTTGAGCCAACAGCACAAGCTATAAAGAGTGTAACAGTTCAAAACAGGCCCCTGTTTTTCTTTCCATTTTCTAAAACTTTAACATATTCTGCTTCTCTTCCCTGTGTTATACACTGTACTGGAACGTACTAAACATTTATTACAAAAACATGATACATGAAAGTTTCTGGAAGACCTCTACTCAATTATCAATCATGTTCAAACTTCAAGCTTAGCCCCATTAGGCTTGCTTTAGGACTGCTTCTTAAATGCACACACACACAAATCCCACATACAATTAAAATTGGCTTTCTATCAAGACAGACATAATGTATGGTTTGAATGCAAGGTATTACAGGAATTGCTTTGGGCAGTCCCCACAGAGAAAAAAACAGTACATTAACAAGAAAACCCCCAAATGCAGGACAACCTAAAAATACAGACCATTTCAAAAGGATGGGATGGGAAGGGAGAATACCTTAGTCAGTGACAGTGAAGACTGGACATATTTCCAACTAATACTCTTAAAAGCAAACTATCCTTTCCACATCTGTTAGGAGCCGAGACTGAAGATGCAGTCAGGAACTCCTGTTTTCACATGAAGAGTATATGCAAAGCTCCACTTCTCTGAATTCAGCAGTAACATACAGCAAGAAAACTTTTTCAAGCTCCTCTCCACAGCACTGTTTGCCCACAAACTCTTTCAGCCTATTCTTAAAGTTTACTTCTGTCCTTCCAGCAGTCTCCGGCTCTTCCCTCCCACCGCTGCTGCTGCCTGCTGTGAGCCCATTACCAGAGCCTCGGACTACACCGCTCAGGGTCGTGTATAACCTAGACCTGTAATGGAGACTCATCTTTATGTCCACTACCGCCACTGGAATAAAATGCAGTCACAATATCTGAAGATTTTAAGAAGGCAAAATGATATCCCTACCCTCATATACTTTTGGGGGGTAAGAATATATGTATACTTTTAAGAGCAGAGCAAGGGCTAGACTAGTCCATCCCATAGTTCCTCAACCTACTCCTTGTTCATTAGCTCGGATCTTAGAAATGTCACCAGAGGAAAGTGAGTGTCAGGAGGCCTTGACGAGGTGTGCCATAGAAGGGAAAGAGGCACAGAGACAGCCGTGGGAAAGGCAGACCACCATTTTTGCTTTATAAAACTTCTGTGGCACTTCTTGCTTAATGAAAGCAGTTGGCCTTTGGTCTGCCTAAGGAACACCTCCACAGCCATTTACAACAACGCTGTCAGGAGTCGTTTATATATGGAGCACTCAGACATACACTGCATATCTTTTAAACCAAAAAAGGGAGACACTATGCATTCTTGCTTTGGAAGTTATTCTTAAAAACTGCTAGTGCTGTTTTTAACTCTCCTTACTTTCTACCCATCTGCTTGCTGGAAAATTCATATATTCAGCCTTTTTTTTTTTTTTTTCCTTTTTCCTCCCAGAAGGAGGACATAAAGCAATCTAAAACTAGATCACAGGTCTCTGAACTGAAGTAAGCGTAAAGTATACCCTTGCTTTCCTAAAACCACCTCTTTCTATTAATACAATACAAATATCTGGCTAGCCAGATAGCAAACAAGTACAAAGTGCAACGGAGGAAGGAAATGTTTTTGGAGAGAGGATGAGTGGAGGCAGCGTGTGTAAAAAAACTCAGCATGAAAAGCAAAACCAGTTTTCACAACAAACGTGAAGAGCAGCCCCAGAGCCTCCTGCATTGAACCCTGCTGCAGACCGTCCAGGCACCACGCAGACTGATCACACCCCTCCGATCATGGCAGCTGTATTTCCACGCTACACAACGGCTGGCTGTAACATTCGTCTACCTCTTACATCTGCAGAGCCACTCTCCCAGTTGCGCTGGCACAGCTCTTAGCACAACCAGGCTTTAGAGCGGGCTCAGCTGCCTTCTCATTAAGAAGTCTGTTCAGAGACAGTTCATTTCGACGATCTAGTTCAGTCCTGCATAATGGAGGGCACAGCATGAGATGGCACAGGGGCAGAAATAGGGCTACAGCCCAGGTACCTGGTCTGTGAATTGAACACAGATTATGCAAAATAATTCCAGCTGCATGAATAATGAATCAAATCCTTTCTATCTAGCCATAGGTTTTCCAAATCTTTCACCTCACCTCCACCTCATGGGTAAGCGTATGTGGGGAAAAAGCAAATACACAAATGGGATTCTGCTTCTAAGCAGAAGCACTCTTGATAATTGCCTTGTTCTGCTTTTATTGTAGTTATAAAGTATATCTTCTCCACCATCCTTCCCTGGTAGTACCTGAAGATTCAGGGGGGGAAAAAAAAAGCTCAGATTAACATTTTGGTAGGCTTTCCAACTGTAAACAGTTGGAGAGAGTTTGTTCACCAGGTAATGCTTGTAAGAAACCAGCATCTCCACATTCAGTCTGTGTGCCGTGAGCAATACAGCATGCACTGGGAGTCACGACCTTGTCAAGCCACTCTTGAGGAGAACAGGTTTGTATCTCCAGATTCACCTTTTAGTCCAACTGGATGTGTACTCGTTTTCACTGATCTCACAGTAAATTCCCAGTCTTATCGGGAGTCAGTTTAAAGACCTCAGTCTCTTCAAAACCCAACCACTGGCACTTCACAATCTTAGTTGGGCAATGAGGATTTAAACAAACAAACAAACAAAATCAAACAAACAGATTCCTTAAAAATGTACCAGAGGCCCAATAAAAGCTCATGCACATCACCATATGCTGTCTCTACTTCCCAGTCAGACCCACTGAAGTAGTACTGGGTATTTGGCCCTCAGCTTCAGCCTCAAGTTAGGACGGTGTCCTTGGCCTTGGAGCTCCACCTGACTTTGGTGAGGGATTTCCAAAGAGCACGTTCCCCAGGTGCACTGCCGTGCAAAGCTGCAATGCACCCCTCACCAGGGCAGTGGGCTTCCCCACGAGAGCTCCACATGTCAGAGTAAATCCCTGCTCTGAGGACAGCCTGCCATCAGGGGCAGAGGGACAGCTTACCTGGGAATTAAGCATTGAGGTGTCAACTCTTGCTTTCTTCTCAGATACGTTTCCTTTCAAAATACATATTTTATTATCTACAGGGTTCACTGCCTCCCCTCACCACCACCACCCATGGGTGCTCATTGCAGCTGCTATTCAAAGACTGAAGGATTTTACCCCACTGTGGTACCTTCATCTCTTTCATAAATATTCCCCAAATCCCAACAGAATGGCAGCTCTCTGCTGCTTTTAGAGGAAGATATATGTTGTCTCTTCCCACCATGCTGTCCCTAGGGCATCCTCATTATGTGGTGTCAGACCCTAACTACAGTTGTTCACAAAAAGAACACTTTTCAGGCTCTGACTGTAAAAGCCCTTCCCTTGAAAGCACCCAAAGACCTTTTAGACATTTATTTTATTACTATGAGCTTACTAGTCAGCACTTTTATTTTTCAAACTTAAAATATACTCCTTGAGGAAGACTATTTTGTCTTCAGCAACTGCATTTACTCATCACGTTGAATGCAAGCTGTCTGTGTAGACATTAAAAAGACAAAAAAATAAAACGGCTCAAGTGTGTATTTTTCCAACCTTGCCCAAACCCAAGGACAAGTAGAGAAAGTCCCATTTCTTCTACTTTTCACAGCCACGCCACACGGAAAATTTCATTCCCCAAAAAGCAATCCGCTGAAAAGGTATGATAGTGTGAAAAAAAGTGTGCTATAATTGAAATCCTTTTGCAGCTATAATTATAGCAGTTGCTATGAAGCCAAGGCTGTAATTTTTGCAAGCCAAACTAAAGCAAAAGGAACAAAAGTATTGCAATTGTTTTGGAAAGCTACGAGGGAGGTTTTCTTTCCTTTCCTGCTGTTTAATCAAAGTAGTGAAGGGTGGGGTCATGAAGACACATGAAAGCTGTATTAATGTTCTCCGCTGGGATCAAGGCTCCTCAGTATTTTTGCAACATAATGCAATTAAAGAATATTTGTAAATGATCTGAAACATTACCCAGATTGAATCCTCCTCCTTCCTAATTAAATAATCAATGATCTTAAAAAAAAAACAAATGAACAAAAAAACCACCACCAAAAAACCCAACAAAAACGCAATTGCCAATCCTGCAATAGGCTCCATAATTGCTTATATTCCTATGGCCACAGAGTAGCTATTAATTTACATAGGGTACATCAGAAGAGTGTCGCAAGCTAATGGAAAAGAGAAGCAGCAGGCGCAAGAACATCCAAGTCAGTCAGGCCAACCACAGTCACAAGTAGATGTCCTCACTGAAAAATGCAGGCTGAAGGATGCACACAACCAACCTGACCTCCCAGACCTCCACCATGGTCTAGAGAAACCCAGCAACCCAGCTAAAAATCAAATCTTTGGAGAGGAAAACAGTTTTTGCTTTGTTTGGCTATTGAATTTATATTGATCTGCTTTTTTTTTCTAAGATTTCATTGTTGCTTTTCAGCACAATAAATAGAGCCCAAAGAAAATTCCCGAGAATAACTTGACGTGGTTCCAGTCCTTCTTAGGGTGAGAAGATACACTAGCAATCAAAAAATCTCTGCTTTAAACATTTTATTGATGTCTGTACTTCCTAGTTTCAAAAATGACATGTTTCAGCTCTTGTACTATATGCTGAGAGAGATCAGAGGGTATGGGATACACTCAGCTCAAGCAGAAGCAGACAATTAAGGGGAGGGCTTGGTCTCATGTTTCTGCTTGCAGCTAAAGCGAGCAGGATCGACTGTTTGCCCAGAATTCAGCACTGCTGCAAGATCAGGTAGTATTTTAAATTTGAATAGCATTGGCTCAGCTTATGAGCTCTGAGGATTCCCGGTTGTCAAAATGGCAATCATATGGAAACATTAAACGTGATCATACTTAATCACATTTTTTTAAATGTACCACCTTAGTTGTTCTTCATGCATCTTCTGCAGCTGGTTAGAGGGTTTGTGTTTTGGGGTTTTTTTTCAAACTATAAGAGTTCTATAAAAAGCAATTGCATTTAATTTTTCCTATATTTGAGATAAATTGCTGGTTTAGCTAACAAATAAACCTTTGTAAAAACATCGATATATCACTTCATACCATGACCAAGCATCCATTTTGAAAAAGCAGCAAAGTACAAGTTATCATTTTGTCCATGTTTACAAGAGAATAAACAGTGCTATTTTTGGTCACTTGAACTTTAAAATATTACTGCAAAGAACTGGTTGACCTCTTCCAAACCACTTAATTATCAGCCAGCTACTTAAATACAAAGTCTATATTCCTTGTGTCCATAGCTTCTCATTTCCCTTTTAAAACCAATTTTCTTTGAGATAAAAGGTTACTGCAAATTATGGCTGTAATTACAGATAAGCAGGACTCTGGAGACTGCTTCTCTTTCTCTTGTGATAGAAAGATAAAGGTTGTTATGCTCAAGGCTCAGAAAATCTTTTGCTAAACTGAAGGAGAAAAATTGTGAGTTCTTTTGGTGACAAAAAAAATTCTCAAAACTCTTTGTGACTCTAAGGAAAAGTTTGAAAGCACTTACAAAATTAAAAAAAAAAGAACTGTATTTAGCAATAATTAATTCTGAATGGGAGGAAAAAAGTGGAAATAAAAATGAGGGGACGATTCACAACCATTTCCCATGGAAATTAGTATCCCAAACAGAAAAATACTTTGAACATAAGGTGATGAAAAACACCCACCAACCACAGTCGGAGGACTAAAAAACAACCCTTTTGTTCTAGACTGTCTCTTCCCACATAAGCATACAAACAGAAAAAATATGCTTTCTAATGTTGTAGTATGAAATGTCCAGAGCTTGAAAAACTGAATTTTTCTGATCTTCAAACTTCTGGGTGTTTATGTAACTTCATAAAAAGCCTATCTTTTCCACTTCTACATAGTGTCTTTTCTCAAGGCTACATCAATGTCTGCATATAACTTGTTCTTTCCAGGAAACCCCAGTCACTCCTTATTCCCTGTACCTTTTAAGCATAATGTCTCAACTTTCCTACATTACAATTTTCCTCTCACTTGCATACACCATTCACCGCACAGAGTATGACTTGACTCAGCTTCCATTTCTGATAAACACAGAAAAAATTCTAACCCACAGATAAATGTTACTATGGATAAACATTTTAAAAGTGTATTTCAGGAGTTTTAGAAATTCACAGCAGAATTTAATATGGAAAAGCATTAGTGCTTATTGGCAGTACAACTGACTGCTTACTTGCAGTCGTTCAGAGTTTACATGGCTTTACTAGACCGTGAAATTCCTCCTTCCAGGGGTCTGAAAGATCTGAAAATGCATATTTCAATTACAGCAACGTGTTCTCATATCAAACCAAGCCCATTTTTACCCAAACTAAGTCTCTATAGAAAAAAGCTATCTTTACAAAAAGTAGTATTAGAGTTTCTTTACATCTCTTCCTCATGCACAGAATTATCCCACTATTACCAGAAAGTTCCTGCTATTTTAAGCCATGTGAATGTCTGCCTCACACATTTGACTATTCTTGTCCCAAAGCGACAAATGCCATGCAATGCATCTTACACAGCAGATTAAGAAAGACACATTTTCTTTTTTGTTTGTGCCAAGCTGACCACGATAGGACACCAGTTTCATTTTTTGTAAGCCACCATGCTTGCCACCAAAGCTTGTGTTTAAAGCACAATGTTACCCCAGCAAAAAGTTGCCCAACTACCCAATGCTGATGGCTCCTAATGACATAAAGATTACTCCCAAAGCCATCAGACAGACAGGACACACAAAAGGCTTGGATCTGGGATAGTTTCTGGATTCCTCTAGGGCTGGCAGAGAAAGATTGCTTTAGTTTTGGGTACTGAGGGTTTAATGGGGCAGGGTCAGATGTTGCTTTTATATATAGATCACTGCTTGCATCACGGAAAATGCCCTGTGACAAAGTACAAACTACAACCTGTCAAGTTCCCTTCAACCTGATAATATGAAACCCTCAAGAGCAACATTAATAATGAATGAAGAAACATTTCCCTCCTTGGCATGATATTCACAAGAAGTGGTCCCTTCTTTACACTTTAAAGACAGCACAGTCTTTCAAACTATTCCAAGTAACGCCTTTCAGAAGAATCACATTTCATATGAGGAAAAACCACAAGAGAGGGAAATAATACAAAAAGAGATTTAGACCTCTTGATTTGTTAATTTTCTTAAACTACTTTAAAAAAAGGTAGTTTATTTGCAAATCGAAGGTATAGGCAACTTATAATAAAAAATGTGAATGTGAAAAGACACATTTTTAAAGAAAATAGAGTTCCTTAATGTGCAGATAAAGCAAAGAACATTCAAAATAAATGGGAATAATCAGCAGGATTTGGAAAATATCATTATCTAATTATCTATATTACATCCCCAGAGTATAACTGTGTAGCAGCAGCTAAACTAGCTTTAAACTGAGTTACTGATAACTATGTAGCTGCAGTTTTGCAATCTGAGGGACTTCTGGATGTTTGTGAGTGAAAAAGAGCTGCCTGCAAAGCTGGTGAAGGGATTTATATGTTTACATTTCTCCAATTTATTTTTTTTTAATTCTCCAAGCACATTCCTGGGGATAGTCTTGGCCACTGCCAGCTTCTAGAAGGGATGCAGAAATCTTGATTTATTGACCAAAAGAATCATATATTCTCTCATTAAAACCGTCCCATCAAAGAAGGACACACTGTGCTGCAGGGACATGCTTGTATCAGCACTCTCTCTGCTACTGTCCTTCCTCTCTTTTATTGAGGGGTCATTGCACTCTTCCACCCTGAAAGCCTCAAAATGCACAGACCGAAAAGCTCCCAGGGACTCATTTCCTGCCCAAGGGTAAACGGTGGTATCTGTACTTTATTAATCCCTAATCTCCGCCAGGTCTCTGGGGACTGGCCACTACCTGTATGTCCCCTGAGGATTATTAAACCAGCTGGAGGTTTAACTTAACTCCAAGTGCAGCCCCATGGACCGGGGTGGCTTTCAGAAACCGTGCAGCAGAGGGGCTTCACGTACCACACCAACATGGGGAGGGGACCCCATTGCCCAATGCCACCGGGGCTCTGTTGGGGACAACGTGGTGCCTCCCTTCTGGGCGCAGCTCCACGCCGGGATGAGGGCTGGGTGGAACTGCTTGTAGAAAAATGGGTTCACTGAAATGGAAGAAAGGCTTTCACATGTGATCTGGAGTAGCTCCAGAGAGCCTTCCTTAAATGGAAAAACACACCTCAGGAAAACACTGCTGCTTTAATGACCAGCCTCACCTACAGTATTATAAATAAGGAACCCAAACACAGCCAGACACAGAAAACTGTTTCCTCTGAGAGGGGTAGAGGGTTTCTCTACACTGGAGGAAGAGGGGACAGAGGGAATAATCAGTGTGGGATGTCATGGGCCTTTGGGTCCCCACACGGATCCAGGTGGGTGCTCTTGCAAATCACCCTGGCTGCATTACCCGCCCTCACAGACCCGCCAAATCCAAACCAAAACCCTCCACTGATAAACTCATGTCTGTAAATTCTCTGCAACTGAGGCTGGCATGCACCATGACTGCGTGTGCTTCGGGGCCAGGTGTGGCAAGCTGCAGCGCCAGTGCAGCATCAGGGTTTGGCTGCAGGGCGCACATGCCATTTCTGCTTTCCCCCCTCCTCTTTCCTTTTAACTGCAAGGGTGCACTAACAAAATCTGTCCCCTGGGGCTCCCATAGCTGTCTGAGCTGCCGTGGGGGAATCATGGAATGGTTTTGGGGGAGTTTGGCAGAGAAAAGGAGATGGCAGAGTGCCTGCTAATGCTGTTCCTAGTGTGAAATGCCCCACGGGCTGACACGGCAGCTCCTCTGGGGCTAAGTCACCAGCAGAGATAGTATAATGACTTGTTTTTAACCTGATGCCTAATTTAATTAAAAAAAAAAAAAGTCCTTTAGAATGAGCCTGGATCTCTGAAAGAGCTATTTTTAAGAAAAATCAGTAACAGAAGAAGAGCTTTTAATCCCTTTAAAGATCCTTAGTAGGCCAAATTCATGCCCACTCTAACTCTGGAGGCTGAGCAGCCCCCTCAGGCAGAGTCAGATAAGACCACAAGCAAACACATCTGGCAACTCTCTTACCTCCCAGCCTCACGCACACGACCCACTGGGAGCCGCGTGCGGCACGCACCAGCTCCCAAAGTCTGCCCGGGAATTGTTGGAGAAGGCTAGTTTGGTCTAAAACCATGCCAGGAGCTGTGCTGCAATCTGGCACCACAGGCAACTGAACCACAGCAGCCAGCAGAGCTTCCCAGTGATGCTTAATTCAGTAGTAGAGGCACTGCCATAAAAACTAAGTCCTGTGCCTAATTTCATAAATATTTATACACCGATCTCCAGCTACGCAAACCACCTCAAGGCTGGGAACCTTGAGCTGCAAGGCAGCCGATGCTCAGAAGAGGATGATACACCTTTGTAGTCACCATCCCTCTCCAGCAACGCTTGCCATTTTCATCCCAAACTGGAACAAAACCAAGTTTCAAAATATCAAAGGTATCGCACATGAAGTAGAAACACCTTTCTCTACCAAAATCTACTGACTGGAGGCAGCCTACATCAAGGAGAAACGCAGCCACAGGAAGCTTTCAAGTCTGGGCAAAATATTTCACTGCGTTCTCTCCTTGCCTGGTTTTGCTTTCAAACCTAGACTCTGATTTCTTCGGCAGTTTAGTGAAGAACAAGAAAACTGAGAAGAAAGGTCAAAAATTACTTCCCTCAAGAGATCTGTATAGTTCTGGAGGTTATGTAGGTTACTCTTGGCCACATCTAAACAGCTCAGACAAACGCTAAACAGAAAACTCCTGCAACAAAGAGATTCCACTACATCCAACTAACAAACATTTCAAGTAAATAAATATAACTGATGCTTATACAAATTACCTCTGATGAACCCACCACTGGGGACCTCGGTGCTCAGGTGCAACTTGCACAAGGCGCAATGTGGCCAGCGTCACCCCGTTCACCGCCTGACCTGGCCCTCTTGCTCCTGTTGGACCTTACCTGAAACGGAGCCAAAGCTACAGAGTTTTAATCCCAGGATTTTGACACTTACTTCCTTGGTGATTTTGAGCAAATTATTTTATCTCGCTACCTCACTTTCCCATCTCTAAAATAGAGATAATGCTATTCACCTATCTTAAAGGAACTTTCTTGAAATTGATTAATTATTGTCTGCAAGTCACCCTGAAGAAAAACACTTTACAAATGCAAAGCAAAACATTTTTCAACCTAAATTCCTATGGCTATCCTGTTTATTAACAAGAGGAAGACATCTGAGCTAAAAACAATGCACAAGCCTATTGTTTCCCGTGAGACTCACAGAAATACTAAATTGTCTCCAGGGTAATTGCACATCATTTAACTCGTATCACCAAAAAAAGAACACCAACCCAAAACCCTATGCTCAGAGCAAACTGCACAAATACAAACATGGCATTTGGGTGACTAACACACAACCCCACTGTGTATTCAGCACTGCACGCTTCAGAGGCACCATCTGACCAGTAGAAAAATGGTCTTGCTCTTGGGCTGAAGCCAAGCCCCTGTGTACCAATGGCATGGCCACCAGTGCAGCTGACTTACTGAAACCCAGGTGCAGGCTGTTTCAGAAGGTCCCAAATAGACATGGGGTATTTTTTTTTCCCCTGTGCAATGTGTTGTCATTTCACAGCAACCCTGCGGAGGAGGGGAGGAGGTTAATTAGGACTTATTCCTGATTTACAGCTGTTGGGGTTCAAGGGACAAATCTTAAATGCAGTTACTGCAGTAGCTGCAGACAGGGTGTGCAATGATGAGACAGAGCAGCAGGGCAGTGAAGGACACCTTGCACTTCCAGAGCTTGTGCTATACCAAAGGATTCCATCTCGCAAGATTTCCCAGACCAAGAGTTTTCAGAACCACTGCAGCTCCCATTAAAAAGAAACCAAAAAGTCTGATGATGCTACTTTCAGATTCAACTGCATAGTGGATGATGCAATATTGGCATAAGATTTGAGTGCTGCTATAGAGCGCAGGAAAATCACTGAGATAAAAAGCAGCAAGAAAACTAGAATGGTTACTAAATAAGGCAAACAATTTCAAAATTAGAGTTGCAATGGGACATTAGATCAGAAAGAAACACAGGACTTTCACCAGATGATCAGCACTGTTGCTAACATGAGTGGACTTTTTTTGTGGGCTTTTTTTTTTTTTCTAATATGAAAAACCAGAAAACATTTCAGATGAAAGACACAGTTAGGAAAGATTACAGGTTTCATGAGAAATTCATCTCTGATATTTTTGCCTTTGAGACTAATTTCTGTCACCAGAATCTAGTCAACAGCAAGGTTTAAGAAATACGATAGCTGCCAACATCTTTTTTTTGTCCAAAAAACCTGAAAGAACAATTTTAATTGTGTTAAATATTTGCCATTCTACAAGTCATCTATCTCCCACTGACTTCTCCAGTTTATTTCATCTAACAAGAAGGAAGTTGCATGGTTAAAAGCACAGTAGTAGTAGTTAGATTTGTCTCAGTGGAACCTGAGGTCACATGAAAATCAGTGAGCTCCAGTATACTCTGTGAACTTTCTATAGTCAAACACAGAAATGACTGCATGTAGCGAACTCTGGTTGACATGACTGGGGACTATGGACTATTCAGTTTTGTAATGCTCGACTTTTGCTGCAGCACTTTAATTTGCTAATTCACAGTGTCTTGTGAGTAACAAAACCTGTACTTGAACTGAACCTCAGGTGAGAAAGGGGCTTCATGTTGCATCTGCATCCTGCACAGAGTTGGCATCTGACCTTAGTCTCAGGAAAAGAAGTGTACAAGCATATAAGTTCAGTGACTGAATGCTGTGATAGGACTGCATAGTCCTTGTAGTACTGTTTAAATTAAAAAATAAAAAAAAAAAGGAGAGAGAGAAAAGAAAGTAAGTATACTAACTCCAGAATTAGCAGATGAAAAAACACTTGTTTCACTTTAGAATGCATTCAGAAGCCTGATCCATCACCCCCTCATCTTGAGATTTGGTCTTTTAACCAAAAATTTGACATTTTTAAATCCTGGCACAAAGATGATACTACCTCCCCATTATCTCCAACTTCCAGTAAATCAAAGTATTATTAGCTAGATGTTATTTGCTTTGGACTGCAAACAGCAAGTTCTATCCCAAATGTCAGAGGAAGCGTAGGGGTAGCAATATGGAAGCGACTTCTCTTTTTGCTCAGTAGCCTTGCAATTTCCCAGCATCATCTTGTTTGGTAGCTGGCCAAATCAGCACTGAGCACCAAACTAACAGACCTTTATCTAAAAAACATGTTGATACTTCATTTATCAAAGCAAATGGATAAAAATGCATCATGTAAGACAGCAGGTGGAATGCCAGGATGGTAGCAAGGAGACTGGCCACCTGCAATGTCAGTTTAAATGCAAAACTGAAGTTAAATGGAGCACATTTTCTTGACTACATTTACAGCATCTTTCTTTCCCAGTGGACTTACTGCATTTCATCAGAAGTAGCAGAACGGTAACCAGTAGCAGCCTAAAATCAACCCAGTGCATCCTCACATGAGATTGGGGCCTTTTTAATAGCAAAATAATTAAGGGAGTATATCTTCATCCTTCTTTTGTTTGTTTCCACTGAAAAGAACCAAAGCACCAAGACCACCATAGGACTTCATTAGCAAATTAAAATATACAGCGGTGAAACCCTGGGTCACGATCCATTTCAATTGTAAAGTTTTCCCACTTGACAATTTTTGGAAGGCTTTAACCAACCGTGTTCTTTTGTGTATAAGAGGGGCTGAGTCATCCTGTGTAGGAGTAACTATAAATACCTAATGCCAAGACTCCTGTGCAAAACCTGCAGCACTTGATATACAGTATTTTGGAGACACCAGAACGCTGGAGAAGGAGTACAGCATGTCCTTTTTAGGAAGGAACATCTGTTGCACTCGCTGAAGAGCAGCTGGCGTGACCTCCCGTCCCCTAAATAATGTCAACTCACTGGTGTTACTTTTTACAAGCAGCATTGCAAGATTTCCTCACAGTTTGGGGGGGGGGGCGAAGTGTTTGGAATGGAAAAAGAAGCTGCCGCCAGAGGATTTGTTCAGCCACTAAATCTTTGTTCCCTTCAATAAAACATAGTCATTACGTTATCTCATAATGATGCAAATATCTGGTTCTCTTTATCCTGACATTGTATTCTGCAGTTCATCTTGATACAAAAGTGAAACACACAGTCTATTTGGAACCCAGCCGTCACCGTGCTGCATTCCCACTTTCCCATAGTATTTTCCTGAATTCAATGCCTCTAGAGATTAGCAAATACGAAAGCAGCTATTTTGATACACAGCAGTAAAACCCCACATATGTGAGTTTAATTCAATGTTAACATTATTTTCTCCTGCTGTGATCAGATGTAGGAGTGCAACCTAACAAGACAGGCCTGAATCAAAGCATGAGACCAAAACAGTACCCAGCCCTGGAAGTCTCATTTGCTTTGCAATCGATACTACGGATAAGTAACGAAATCTTCAGGCTCCATCTTTTTCCTTTCTTCTGTAGACAGCTCTGCCAGTTCCCAAATATGTTTGGGAGTTCTGCTGTCTGGCTCTACAGGTTTCTGTAGAGTTTCAACACTGGTTTTATAAAGTTAATATTTATAACTACCTCAAGAGAGGGCCTGAGCACTTCCTACCCCCTGCAGATAAAAGCAAAGAATCTACTCTGAAATCCCCTGCCAAATACTATAAACAACCATATTTCATGCCTGCAATGTCAACAGACTGTTGGAATAGGGCTTGGGTCGTCACTCACATACCCACTTTTCTCTTTCACATGCACACTGGGGTTTTTTTGTAAACAAAACATGGTTTTATGTTAGTTTAGTTTGCTAACTGTTTCATTTT